>NC_056735.1:204302527-204440027 GCF_019279795.1 Protopterus annectens
CTGTTCGATGTGAAAATGTCAAACTCCAACTTTCCCGAATGGCCAAATCACTGATTTCTTTGCAACTGAAAGAAATCAGTTGGTCATTCTGGTACACCTGCCCTTTCCCTGACTGTAGTGCAGTCTTGGAGTTAGAATATTTAGTCGGGGGGGTGTAGGGGGTGAAGCCCCCACTTAAATATGTTTGTTTTTGTGTGGCATTGGTGTTTGGCTAACTGATTTCTTTCCATTGGAAAGAAATTGATGATTTGGTTCTTCAGAAAAGTTGGAGTTCGACATTTTCATGTCGAACAACTGAGAGTCGATATTTTAAGATTTCTATCTCATGATATAGACCCATTCATTTGCTGTGTACAGCTGCCTTACTAGGTGCAAATATAGGAAATGAAAAGCTGAAAACCCTACTTAATATTGTGGCACTTCATGTATGATAAACACGATATAATGTAACAAGTGGTCTCATGTTTCCTGTCTTTGTCCATAACCTTTTGCAATGGAGGGTATGCAGAGATTCTCCTTTGTTTAGCTTGTAGCACCTGATCCAATGATGTTATCACCAGAAACTTAAAAGGAATTACTTGCTCCCACAGGATTTCTCAGCATATTTGACACACTAGCTACATACCATCATCTACTACAACATTTCAGTAAAGGTCCTATTAGATCCAGAATTTTGATTTCATATGAGGTTCATATTATAAACAGATGTGCTATTAAAACATACAAAGACTCAGTGACAAAGGCTCATACATGTTAAGTGTTCCTAATTTGTAGGATTGTTCCTAATTTTGGTTTCAATTTTTGCTCGATTCCTCAAAAAAAAAAAATTAAACAATTTTTGAGAAATTCTGAGTTAATATATTAGCATTTAAAACATCCTTAACTGAGAGTTGTTGTGTTGTGTCTTTCGGCTTTTCCCGTTTAGGGGTCGCCACAGTGGAACTCCTGTCCGCTAATGATTGGTAGTTGATTTTTACGTGCTGTGTTACCAACCCTGATGCACAACCTTCAACGAAAGTATGTCCATTCACGCATGTCTCCACGCAGAAGATGCTCTAGCTGAGAATCGAACCGGACAGCATCTTACTGTGAGGCGACAACACTACCGCAGCATCATTTCCCTAATTAATTTGTGCACTGCCCCTTATAATGGAAGTAAAAGGTTAAGTCCATTAGGAAATGTTCATTGATGGTCTGTAAAAGTAACACACCTCTGTGCTACTGTGTGATGCATCCATAACAAAAAGAATATACCCAGTGTCTCTTAATTTGTATATTCAAACAAAATCTGCCATGAAATTTCATTTATTTATTTATTTGACATTTGTTGGATGGGTTAGTCTGACTGAGCCAAAGCCCTTTTTCAGTGGAGGCCCAGGGAGAAAAGCTCCACACAAGTAGTATAAATATAGAGAATAGTAAAATCAAAGATACAGTATGATATAAAAAACAAATTATATAATAATGAAGTCCATTGTTTACACATCAGTGATTATATAAAAACTTATACCAATGAATCAAGCAGTGCAATCACTGCAATTGAGGGTCAAATACATATTCAAGGAATAAGAGTTGTTGCTATGTAGTTAACTTAGGTAGATCTCAGATAAGAGTGAGTTGTAGGCATCACAAGACAAGGAGTAGCAGAAAAGTCAATGTTCAATATATGTGATATATATGCTTGTGACCTACTTTAAACACTGGTTCCCATATATCTAAGTCAAACGCAGCTGTTTAACAACTTCTTCTCTCCTTTTAGTCACTCAATAAGATAAATTGTTGATTGCCTCAAAATATGGAAAACTGGGAATTAACATCTGGCTTCTCAAGTATACCATCTTTTATTTGTCCATGTTGCATGTTTTCATATTTATAGACTACACTCAGTCAGCTTGCAATTAGACTCCTGACAATCTGAACACCTCTTAGGGAAAGTTCCCCTTCCTTTACATTCTCTTCATTTACTGGGAGAGTTCTCCTAGTGTTTGTGCCTCAAACAAGCAGTCCCTAGTCTGCTCCCATGTGACAATGGATGGCATGAGCCTAAAACTTCCTACAGAAACTCTTCCTATAGAAAATGACCTATAATTTAGTGCCTTGGTGACAATTCTTTTCCATGTCTAAGTATGATAAAAAATCAGTTGAGTGCTTTTTTCACAGTTTGTTGCTACCAATCCAGTTTTGAAAGGTCTGATTTCAAAAGACCTTAACTCCTAGGATAGTCAAACAGAATCATACTACCAATAGTTGTTTCCATAGTCATTTGTATATTTGTGACAGTTGTTCGTTTTTTGTCTCTTGTAATCAGTTTCAGTCCATAAAAATGTCACAGATGAAGAATTAGCCATTTATTTAATTGAATATATTTTGGACTAATTTCTAAATGTTTGAAGCCATTGTTCTTTACATTTATCTTATTTCTTGTGGTAAATCAGGATCAATGTTCAACTAAAACAGTTACATGAGGCAATTCGAAGCTTCTTTCCTGCCAGATGAATTGTAAATATAATCGGCTGCACTCAAGACTTTCACACACAGCTTGTGGAGGTAGGCCATTTGGGTGTGAACAGTGCTGTGATTTATGCACTCAGCCATTTACATTTGAATAAAAAGCAGAACCCTGAACTGCCATTTCAGTAAAAGCTGTATAATTACTTGGTTAATATTCCTGTCAGTATTTTCTTCACCTAATCCCTGGGTAATAATTTACTTTCAGTGAGAGGATCACTGCTTTATGTAGGTCATTTTTCCCACTTGTAAAGGATTAGCTTCCTTGGGATTATCAATATCTTCTACTGTAGACAGCCTAGATCCAAACTCACTCGCAGTATTTGGATAGCACCACTCATATACAAAGGAGCATTTTTTAACGCAAACACAATTCAATCAAACAGTGCATGAGCACTTACTTGGAGGAAAATATTAGGTGTAGTCAATGATTATATGTCAGGGCTGCTAAAAACTTCTGTTATTACAAATGTCATTATTATCCTTCCCATGTGAACTTAGTAAGATATTTCTCTTGAAGGTCTTGTGTGGCAATTTGTTTTTAAAAGACTCTGTGGGTTAAATATCTTTCCATTTTAAAATTTCAGCAGTGGTGGCAGTCTTCTTGTTGTTTGATATTCTTAGTAATTTTTTATTCTTTTTGAGTATGATAGAACACTTATTTGTTGAAGAAGTTAACAGGTTTTCTGATGCCAGCTTCAAGTATGGCTGCAGTTGATTATTTAAGAAAGACTGCATGACTAGACTAGACATACCAGTAAAGTCACTAGCAATGTCTGAAATGATGTAATAAAATTATTCCAAAATGAGTAGTTATCATATCATACTACATAAATAGAGCATGTTTATTGGGAAAAGAGTCCTTAATTCTTACTATTTCAAAGGAGTCACCACATATTTTCTCAATAATTTTTATTTATTCTTTTCATCAATACAGAACAGCAAACAAAATACAACAAAAAGAGGTAACACATATTCACAATAAACAGTTGTTATACATTGAAGGTAATACAAAAATAGATAAAGTAAACAAACAATAATATTTACACTATATACATAAATGCTTTCAATATTCGGAAGAAAAGGTGTTACAATTCAGTAAGAGTTGTTGTGAGTAGAAATCTAAATTAGAGAAGGGAAAGAAGAAAAATGAAAACTTTCGTGGATCATGGATATGAATTAATATGGGACCTCTTAATCGTAGTTAAGTCTGGTTATTTGTGATGAGTTAGGCAAGAATAATATTAAAGACTTGTTCCCATAATTTCCTAAGCTTATTCTTTTTACTCTCTTTGTCAATTAAACTGATATGGGCTAATAGGTGTTTAGTCACTATTATTCTAAAATTCTCCCAAGAGATGTTAATTGAGTTAAGTCAATTGGTTGCTATATAAAGTTTCATTAAAAGGAAAATGTTGATCAGTGTAACTGCTTGTGCTTCAGAAATATTATTTGGTAAGATATGTAAAAGAGTAAATTCCCAGGTGAGATTAGATGTCTGATAGCCCATTTTTTGCAGTTGAAATTTAAGGGAGTTCCAAAGTGTAAATCCATACTTACAGCTCCAGAATAGATGTAGTATATCAGCTGTTTGGTCTTTACAGTGAGGACAGAATGGGGATTTCTTAGGGTTAAATTTATGTAAAATGACAGGTGTGAAATGTGCGTTATTATAAATCATAAGTTGTGTAAATGCTAGTTTTTAAGGGGTATAGATTTAATTGTTAGGTTTATTGCTTGGTTTAGTTGTTGGTTATCAATGGAAGAACTAATCTTTCTCCAATAATCCGAGACAAGTATATCTTTATGGAATTTGATGTCTTTTATTAATTTATATGTATTAGGGGTATATTTCTTAGGTGAGAGGATGGTTTTCCATAGTAAATTACAGGTTATTATATCATTGTTGGTTATATAGTAGTTTTGGAGATAACTGGTACATAGTTATTTATTTTGCCTTAAAATTACTAGATAAGATTTGGGGAGGTTCAATTGGTTCCTCATTTCTTGTAGTGAACACTTTAGATATGGGTATATGTCTTGGATGGTTGTATTAATTAATCAAGGAAAGGAGTTCAGGTTTAGGGGTTGATTGTTTATTTTAAGGTTGGGATTTTTGTGCAAAGGTTGTAATATCATCACAGTTTGTGCAATATTTAAATATTTAAAGAGTTTTGTGTTATTGATATAGAGTGTTTTAGGGGTTCTATTATATTGTATGATTTTAATAAATGTGTATTTATGAATGGTAAGGCTTTGGGGTTGATATCCAGGTTTTGGGTGTGTCTTTGGTATATTGTGAGCCACAGTGGAGACCAATCATTATTCTTTGGGTTATATTCAGCTATTCATAATACCCTGTTAGAATTTATAATTACGTAATATATCTCGAAATTGGGAAGGTCTAAGCCACCTTTATATTTTGAGGTCGTGAGTTTTTCATATGAAATTCTGTTTTTTTTTTTTTGGTTCCCATATGAATTTTGCAAGGAAAGTATGAATTTGTCTAAAAAAATTATTGGGTATGTTTAGCTGAGTAGTCATGAATATATAAAGTAATCTGGGTAACACATTAACTTTATTACAGAGACTTTGGCCATAAATGGTAATTTTAGATTTTTCCATCTATTAAGGTCTAAAATAATATTCTGCCATTTTTGCATTATATTATTTGAGTAGAAATCTTTATTGTTTGTGGAAAAAGTAATGCCTAAATAGTTGATTACTTCTTTTGTTTTCAATTTACCTACCAGAGGTAAAAGTGAGAATGGTTTAGGGGTTTTTAAAGGAAATATGCTAGTTTTTTTTTTAAGATTTAGTTTGTAGTTTGATATCTCAGAGAAGTGTTCCATGGCCGATAATATTTTATTTATATCTGAGATTGGCATGGTACAATAAATATTCAAATCATCAGCATAGGCTGATAGGAATATTTTGGTTTTATATATTATTGGGGGGGTTAAAGTAAAGATTTCATTTAATACTTAGGAAGAGTGGTTCTAGGTATAAATTAAAAAGTATAGGAGATAGAGGGCATCCTTGACGGGTTCCATTTTTAATTGAAATTCTTTTTGATCAAGTTTTGTTAATATATAGAGATGTATAGGGGTTATTACATAGTATTTGTAGAATTTGGATAAACTTTTGGGGTATATTAAAATAAGGTAACATTTGGAGTAGAAATTCTATATTTACTCTATCAACGGCTTTATGAGCATTGATAACTAATGCATATATGTTTGAATTAATATAATTAGCATAAGAGATTAGTGTATTGAGAGTTAGTGTATTATCACTCGTTTGTCTGGATGTTGTAAAACCAGATTGTTCAGGGGAAATAATTTTATCTAGCTGGTTTTTCAGTCTGTTTGCGAGTATGGATGTTAATATTTTGGTGTCAATGTTTAACAGTGAGATAGGTCTATAGCTATCTGGGTTTTTTTTGGTCAGCTCGTTCTTTGAGTATAAAAATAGTTTTAGATGCATTAAAGTGCAGATCATTAATTTTATTGTCTATTATATAATTCAGTATATGGAATAGAAGTGAAGCTAAGATGGTGGAGAAAGTTTTGTAAAATTCAACAGTGCAGCCGTCTGGGTCTGGAGCTTTATGTGATTTCATTTGTTGAATTGTTGTAGTTATTTCATTAATAGAGATAGGTTCACTTAATTTTTCCTGTTGTTTTAGGTCTAATTTCGGGAAGTTGAGTTTTTGGAGAAAACATGCTCTATCTTCTTTTGAGGATATTGATAATTGTTCTCCATAGGTCTGAGAATAAATTAGTTCAAAGGTTTTAATAATATCTTCACTTTTGGTGTCATGATTGTTTTCATAGAGTATTTCAGGTATTTGGGAGTGAGTGTTAGTTTGGGTTATAATTCTGGCCAGTGCTCGAGATGGCATTTGTACTTCATTAGTGTAGTTGGCTAACATTCTGGTTTCATAGAAGGATAATTTGTTGTTATGTAAGAGGTATAATTCTTTTTGAAGTTTCGTTATTTCTGTTTCTGTTTGAGTTCTATAGTTAGCTAATAGGTCATTCTCAAGCTTTTGTATCTTGGTTTTTAAATCCTTTTCTTCTTTAAGCTGATTTTTTTATAGTAGGTTGCTTTTTTAATAAATATTCCTCTAATTTGAGCTTTGGTTGCTGCCCATTCAATATCCAGAAGTAATTGAGATTTAAGACTGTTATACAGGGTTAATTTGAGTAGGGATTGGATATCATTTATTATCTCCTTTTTGGTTAGAAGGTTGGGGTTCAGAGACCAATTGTAGCCTTTTTTCATTGTACTATTCTTTGTAATTCTATTAAGGTTTAATGTAATTTTGGAGTGATCTGAGAGATATCTAGTGTGGATGGTCATTTTCGGGTCTATTTTAATGAATGAGTCCGAGATTAGAAAAAAATCTATTCTAGACCACATTTTGTGGCATTGTGAGTAAAATGTAAATCTGTTAGATTTATTAAGACTATCTCCATAATTAAAAGGGTCGTATAACTTATAGTCCTGGATAAGTTTTCTTAGAGCTAAATGAACTTGTTTGTTAGGTATTATAGTTGTACTTGATTTATCTTGGTTGGGATTTGGATATGTGTTCCAGTTTCCACCCAGGATCATATAATAATTTTGGAATTTATTTAAGATAGGGTATAACGATGCAAAGAAAATGTGTTGATTTTTACAAGGGGCGTAGAAATTAAGGATAAGAAGAAGTTTAGAAAGATTTGGGGTTAGAATAGTTACATAACACCACCTTCCCTTTTTGTCCACTTTAGTTTCTAAAATTTTGTCTTGAAACTGGTTCTTGATTATTATAGCTACCCCTGCACTGTTAGCTTTGCCTTTGGAGGCTATAATACCCCTTATCCATTTTTTCCCTCTAATTTTTGACCATTGTTCAAGAGTCAGATGTGTTTCCTTAACTAATATGAAGTTTGGTTTTGCTTTTAGGATGAGGTGTAAAAAAAGTTTTCTTTGTTTTCTTGTTCTGGAGCCCTTTGATATTCCATGAGTCAAATTCCCACATTTATGTGTCTGAGATGTTGGTGAAGTAGATCTTGTGTGATTTTTTTTTGTGATAATATTTTTTTTGTTTTTTATGTATTGATAAAATAAGATTACGAAAGCATCCTAATATTCCCGTCCCAACCCTGTACCTAACCACTACTCCCATGGACCAGGAATAAAGCAGGGAATAAGTCGTTATTAGTTTTAGAGATCTAAAATTCAATAATGTATTTACATAATGAGTTTTAATATTTAAGTGATAAATGGTAACTAGTGTCCCTGCAAATATTTTCTCTACATTGACAAAGCTTAACAAGCTAATTCCCTATAAAAACACCACTAATCTATCCCTAACCTCCTTAATATGTTTTGTATAAACCTGATAGAACAGCTAGAGTGTATAATCTAGAAGAGTAGTAGTAATTAAGAGATATAAATTTGAGAGTTATTAGTATGACCACTATACTGGGAGGTCAATCTAGGTTATTCAGATTGTTGTATCATCTTCATTGTTCCCTATATATTATCTAGTTAAGTAATTTCCAGGTAACATAGCAAGTTGTTTTTATTCCTTAAACAAGTTCAAGTCTTTTGAAAAGAGGCTTTAAAATTGTAGTAGATTCCAAAGATTTTTATAGGAATGTATATATGAAAGTTAGTATAACATAGTGTTATATTAGAAGCTATTGGTAGAACTGTTAATCTTTTCCTTTAACATTTATCACTATCCTTAAGCTAATAATAAGTTCCAATATTATTTTATGTATTCACCCCTGCTTCCTGTTCCTTCCCCCTTCCAACCACAACTTTTCTTCCCCTTATATGCAATGTGTAGGGCTGCGCGCTTATATTGATCTATCTTTTGTTTGTGCTGCTCATCAGTACTGCCCTGTTTGTGGTGCTCAAAATTGTAGCTGTAGGTAAATAGAATTACTTTGCATGCATGAGCGTGCACTCTTAGTAAGTGTCCTAGTATGCCTTAGTTCTAACATCTATTACTTTAACAATACATGCTTCTTTTCACAGTAGTACTACTCGACTGTTTTATGTATTCTTTTACACAGCATAGTATTAAATGCTTATCCATGGATCCTAGACAAGTGTTCGACGTTGATCTTATAAAAAGTTTAGTTTACCAAGATTTTTATACTAATATGAGGTAATTATTATGTTTTATTGCAAACTGTAATGTTATGTTAAGTCTCACATTTAAACTTGCTTGTATAATGTTAAGTCTCACAGGTGATTACTAGGCATATAATTCAGGAAATCATTGAGGTGCCTAGTCTAAAATTACAGATCGATGACTAATTAGTCAGAGTCTCATAATAGATGTATAAAGGCTGAGGAAAACAAAGACTCTTTATAGGTAGCAGCTAATTAATAGCTCAAAACCTTAAATCTCGGTGTAAATAGATTGTGTTATCTCTATTTGAAAATGTACTTTTTCAAAAATTATTACATTAATGACAATTGTTTGATCATGTCAGTTGAATAGCTGGTTTGCTTTCAACATGAGATAACTGTTATATTGTATTGAGGTTTTATAAGGAGCAATCAACATCTTGTCTTTTATTCTGGAGAAGTTTATATGCTTTGTACATGAAGGGTGCTTCTAATTTCTATTAAGAGGTGTAGTACTCTTTGAAAGCATTTTGTTGTTTTAGCTTGATTTCTCATTATGGAAGTCATGCACATTTCATGTTTAATATCTTTTCTAACATGTCGTGGTAAACAGAATATTGTTATAATACTCTAAGTATACCTGTATAATTTGAGGGTTATACCAACATGAAAAGGAGTTTCTAACACTTGTTCTCGTGTGAACATATTTGCACAAACTTGTTCATGCTCTTTTTTTTTTTTTTTTTTTTTTTAAAAACATAGCAAATATAAGATTCATTGTGTAGGTATAGTCTAAAAATGTCAGTAAACAGTGAATGACATTTTTATATCTTTTTAGCCCTCAATATGAATGCTGGTTGCTTTGACTTTGAAGTTTGCACACTCAGTCATAAAGCTTGTTAATTCTTCACCATCTCAATAGATTAGGGTGTAATTGCCATCCTTGTTTACAAGGTAGGTCCAGCAGCCCATGATTGTCAAGTGAACAAATTATTAACAGTTGACTGGTAAAGATAGTAGTGATTGACAGCATCAAGAGGCAGTCTTACAGCTCTCAGAAATCCCTATTACAGGGCGTGGCCAAGGATGAACACAGGATAGCAGCAGATTTCTTCAGCTCCACCAATCTCACAACACTGACAGGAAATAATTACTTTAAAAATTAATTTATGAAATAATTTTCTTTCTAAATACGTTTGGAATATCAGTTTCTTGAATAATATCTAAAAAAGAAAGAACATTTCAATAATATTCCTGTCAGAAATCACTTTGGAAATTTCTCTGTCAGCTCCTCTGTTTGAAATTAGTTCCAGTAAGACAAATTCTCTGGATTCCAGCATTAAGAAAGAACTTCAGTCTCTGATATCTACAATTCAGCAACTTACTACCAAAATGGATAAACTGGATACTAAAATTGATAACTTCATAGAAAAAACTACAAAACAAATAGATTTGTTACATCTAGACTTGCAACAACAGAAGACTCAGATTACAGGCATAGAAGAGACTGTTAATGACATGGAAAATAGAATCCAGGAAGAAGAAATTAACATTGAGTTTTTGCTGAAGCAGAACACACATCTACAAACTAAACTTGATGACCTGGAAAATAGATCTAGGCGCAATAATATTAGGATTTTTGGACTGCCAGAAAATATAGAAGGTAACAATATTACTTCTTTTTTAAATACTTGGCTTCCTAAAACTTTAGACTTACCAGAAGCATTTTCTTTTGGTATTGAGAGAGCCCATAGATCCATATCTAATTTTAACACTAACAAAAAGTATCCTAGATCAGTTATAGTTAGATTTCTATCATCCTATGACAAGGAGATGGTACTTAAATCTGCATGGGCTAAAGCACCTGTTAAAATTAATGAGGCAACTGTGCGTTTTGACAATGACTATTCTTCCTTGGTAATAACAAAAAGAAAAGTTTTCCTGCCATTAATAAGAGAGCTTAAGAAAGCACAGTTTAAAACCTACCTTCTGTTTCCTGCCAAACTAAAAATCTTTCTACCTGATGGCCCTAGAATTTTTGAAGACTTAGACTCTGCATTGCTGTATATCAAAAAAAATAAGATTTTGGATAAAATAGAGGAAATGGAATGGGCTAGTCCTTCATTAAAGAGGTTGGCAACAGAGGCTTCATGGAAGACTTCAGAGAAGAAAAAGAGACTAAAAAACAAATGACATGTTCTATGTTTTTTCTTTTTTTCTCTCTCTCTTTTTCTTCAATATTAATCTCTTCAAATACAGTTACTTCATCTCCAGAAAGCCACAAATATTCTAAAAAAGATTTAATCAAAGTTATTTTCTGAGTACAAAGAACTGTTTTTGTTTCATAAATAGTTAAAATATCTGAGGAACAAATAACAAGCTATCAATCAACTTGTCTCTCTGTGATAAAGAGACCCAGGGTTAGTAATTTGATACATTTTTTTTTCTTCTCTTCTCTCTTCTTGTTTTAAATAATGTCATTCTTTTTAGACTATGCATTCAGTAAGGGGTGGGGGAGGGCAGAGAGAGAAGTATGATGAAAATATGATAAGTGGAATAATAACTTATTAGTTTTTTAAAAATAAAAAAATGTATATATGCTGTTTAAATACTGTTGCTAATTATTTTGCCATGATTCTATTGCTTATACATGTTTACAAATAATCTGTCATGATTTAATTACTAATAATTAGAACTAAAATAGTAGTAAATAATATGTTTCATATATATCTTTATTAATATAAACAGCAAGTAATATTTCACTGTATATAATTTTTATAGCTTCTTTTTTATCTTTTCTCTTTCTTCTCACACTCTCTTTTTATTTTCTACTCTCTTTCTTTCTTTTCTCTCTCTCTCTCTCTTTCTTTCATATAAGTACATTTACATGCTTTAGATAATACTGATACTTGTACAAAATGAGATTTGTATAAAAATTGAATTGGGGCATAAAAAATTAGTTGTATTATATATTAATAACTGTGGGCTTAGTTTCACTGTCATAGAGACTGTAATAACTTCTAAAATACTTCGCGAAGGTTTTACTCTGTTTAATTTCATTTGTATTGCTAAATGAATGTCAGTCACTTGTATTTGTTAAAATTCCCACCAGAATGTTAAGGGAGACAATTTGGGATGTGGGTTACCTCGTGAATAGTGCCCTCGAGTTGTTTTAAAAGCTTCAACACTCAGAATACACGCAGAGAAGCTGAATGCAGTCATTTTGAACTTTGACCCCTGAATTCACACTGACACATCGCAGATTCAAGAAGAACACTCTACCAGGAAGTAGAACTGCTGAAAATGCGACTCTGTGATGAATAATGAACTCTATAACATTTAAATGTGAGTTATTTTTTATAATTACTTACTTATTTATGTTATAATTTATAAAATATGAAAGTTATAATGATTTTAAATGATTCAGTATGCCATAGTAAGCTAGTGTGATATTTTAGAAGGCATAGAAAGTAAAACATATATACATATGTTTTTGAAAGTTTACATGACTGCAACATATTAATGTATCTAAATACTTATGATTTAAACATATATAATACTACAATTCATTTGACTTATCTAACTGACAAGCATAAATATCATTATGATTTTATCTTAGAAGAAGTTGTCATGTGACATATTTTAAAGCAGTAGTTCAGATATATAAAATACAGATGACTTTCTTCACAATGACTTAAGTATATCTGGGAATTTACATAGCTATGCAGTATGATTTGTAACCATATTTATGAACCTAAATATTTTATTTAAGTGGCAATAATAAGTATGAGAAGAAAAGCTTTGATGCAAGTAATTTAAAGTCTTTTAGAAGCTGTTAACTGCATTTCTATGACAGAAAATAGGAATATCCTAATATATGTAATGTCTGAACCATAATAGCCTAAGTTATTGACTCTAAATGAACATAAGAACTTATTTTTACAAACTTTGAATAAATTAATATGTAGATATGCCCCTTTTTTTTTTTCTTTCTCTCTCTCTCTTTCTCTTCTTTTCTTTCTCTCTCTCTTCTCGGTTCCCAATATCAAGTTTATTTGAATGCTATTTGATTATAAATGTATTATACTAAATAGATGTACATAGTAGTATGAATTGTTTCTAAAGGTTCCTATTTGTTTATATGATGCTGATTTATCAAATGTTTAGTTTTGTCTTACTAGATAATCTAATTGAAAGAGGTTAACTTTAGTTAATAATAACCAGTATTAAATTGATAAGGTGGCAGCTGAGGTACTGCTGCTTAGGGTAGGGGGTTAACTTGAGTGATATGTGCTACTCAAAGTTGGAGTTTTTAACTCCAGGCTGGGTGCAAGGTTTTATCCTTATATTATTTTCTTCCATTTACTATTGTTTGTATATAGTTCTGACATCCACAATACATTTTATAAACTTATTGTCACTACAAGCAAAAATGAAGTTTAAACAAAATCCCATAAGAGTTTCAATAAATACAGCTTTATTTAAAGGTACACCTAAAGGAGGAGGTATAACATTACTTATTTTGTTAATTGTTATTCTGATTATAAGTTTTATATGTTTAAATAATGCCAAATGACTTCTCTAAAAGGAATTTCTTTAAACATTAATGGACTGAATAATCCATGTAAAAGGGCAAGCTTAATGAGATACATTAATTTACATAAGGCCAACTTAGTATTCCTTCAAGAAACACATCTCTTGAAAAAGGATATTGATAAATTAGCCACTAATAAATATACAGTATTAGTTAGTTCAGAGCACACTCAGAAAAAAAGAGGAGTGGCTATTTTATGGAAGAAAAGTATGCCCATACCTAAAACTATCAAGACTTATGAAGATGATAAAGGAATGTTTTGTATGGTTACAATACAAATTAATGGAAAGACATATACATTAATCAATGTATATTGGATACCAGGAATTGGTATTAATACAGTGAAATACCATCTTAATAAGATCATATCATTTTCTATAGGAGATATTATTTTAGAAGGTGACTTTAATTGTATCCTACATGAAAAAGATACTACTACTATAGGAAAAAGGAAAATTACATCTAATGCAAAACATTTAAAAGAGTTTGTTAATTCATATCATTTGAATGATATTAATAATCAGATAGACTCAAAATCATTACCATACACCTTTTTTTCTAACAGATATAAAACTTATTCAAAAATAGATAGAGTCTTTATTTCTAACCAGGTGGTAACAGAATTAATTAATTCTAAAATCATTTCGTGTCCTATATCAGATCATAATTCAATTGTCTTTGAGTTCATGATAAAGAGTACTTACAATGTTCAGATCAAAAGGATACCAGCATACTTAACTCAACTAAAAGACTATAAAGATTATATACTTTCAGAAGTGCAACATTTTTTAGACATAAATAATACTCCTGAAGTCTCCATTGTTTATGTTTGGGATGCTTTAAAATCATATCTATATGGACAAAGTATCAGATGGTATAATAATAATGAAAGGAAATCTTGGGATAAGGAATTATTAGATATTCAAAGTGAATTAGACTCTTATAAGCATAATAATAAAGAAAATATTATGGACAAAAAAGTCATTGAAGAAATAAACAAACTAAATGAGAAATACAAAGAAATTTTAACTCATAAAGTTAAAATAACGTTAGAGAAATACAAGTTCTTGTCTTACTCAATAAGTCCCAAATACTTACATAGACTTCGAAATAAAACAAAAAGGTTGAATAAGCAAAATCATATCAAAGAAATTTTCTTTCTAAGGAAAAAGAAGAATGTTTCTAGTCTACCAGAAATATTAGATGAATTTAGAAATCACTTTCACAAAATTAATCATAATAATATTAACATGGAACCTAAAGATAAAATAAAGAAATTTATAACTACAAACATGAATAAAAAACTTAATGAACAACAGACTAAACTATTGGATAAAAATATTTTATATACAGAGGTTGTTACACAAATAAACAAGCTTAAATCAAACAAAGCACCAGGTAATGATGGTATTATACCTGAGATATATAAAATTCTTTCTAAAAGTACATACTCATTAATACATAAGGTTTTTATTTTGGCCCAAAATGAGTTAATAACTCCCCCATCTTGGCAATACACATTTATTTCACCAATTTTAAAACCCAATAAAGATCCAACTAGATGCACTTCATACAGACCTATTTCATTACTTAATGTTGATTATAAAATGTATATGAGTATTTTTGCTGATAGATTGAAGGCAATCATCCCAGGCATTATAGATATAGATCAGACGGGCTTCATTGTAAATAGAAATACTTTTGATAATATAAGGAGAACTCTAACATTAATTGATTTTGCAAATAGGAAAAAGAAAGATTTAACACTTATTAGTCTCGACATAAGTTCAGCATTTGATTCAGTAAGTTGGGACTACTTGTTTATCTTACTGAAGTGCACAAACTTTTCAGATGCATTTGTAAATCTAATTGAACATTTATATAAAGGAGCACTGGCTTACATTAAGATAGGAACATATGTCTCACAAAAAATACCCATTTTAAAAGGTACAAAACAAGGATGTCCACTCTCTCCATTATTATTTACTTTAATAATGGAGCCTTGGGCTAATCTGATCAGAAACAGTACTGATATAGAAGGATTTGATATAGATGAAAATACAACATCTAAAATTCAACTTTTTGCAGATGATGTTCTAATTACATCAGCAGGATCTAATTCTTCTATGCAGTCCCTATTTGATAAAATGATGAATTTTAAAAATATTTCTGGTTTAATATTCAATGAAGAAAAAACTAAAATATTACCTATATATACACGAAAAAATGTCCTTATTAGTGATTGTAGTAAATATATACCCAATTCAGGTCAGATAACATACTTAGGTATAATACTAACTAAGGATATCAAATCTATTATACATAATAATTATAGTACCTTCTTCTTAATATACAAAATCTTTTCAATAGCTGGAATAATATGTTTTTTACTATGGAAGAGAGACTTACAATTATCAAAATTATAATATTCCCCAAGATATTATACTTAATACAATCAATAATACTCCCACCTACAAAAATAATTATTAAGAAATTGAATACACTAATGTTAAATTTCTTATGGTCACCTAATAGACCTAGGATTGCATTAAAGAAACATACTAATAGCTGGTCTCAAGGGGGCATTTCTTTTCCAGACTTTAACTTATATACTATCTCTTCTATTATAAAAGTTATTACTTTGTTAATAGATCAGTCATATGTTGCAAAATGGAAAGATTACTGGGAACTAATTAGTATTCACTTCATGAAAATTTCTTTAACACATAAAAATATGATTGTAAATAACTCCATGTTATGGTTATTAAAAGAATTTTGTACTTCACCTATTACACCAAAATATATAGTTAGTTATCCATTAAACATTATTACTAGTTATCGTAATTTTATATTCATGCATCCTAAGTATAAGGAATGGAATTTTATTCTATTCCCTATAATGTATACACAAGGTATGCTTTTGTCATCCACTTAAGAAAGAACTCTTTTAGTCACAGAAAATGATCTAAAGTACTGGTATCAGTTGTTATCTGATAATAAAGTTAAAAATTTAGACTACTTAAAACAAAAATTTGATCTGAGAGAAACTTGCTGGTTAGAAGTTCAGACCTTTAGACAACATCTTATTAATAAAATTGATTTAATGTCCATAACAGTTAAAGAATCTATTCCAATACTGATTGATTACTTGATATTAAATTTACAACATAAAGTTTCTGATAAAGGTAAGCTTTCATACATACATAAAATTATCAGAGAAGAAACTTATTATAGTGTAGATACCTATTGGAATTATTTCACTTCCATTAATGGTGAATCACCAAATCAACAAGATAAACAATATATATTGGAATCTGATTATAAAACTACTTCTTCCATTATTTGGAGACTTTTTACTTGGAAATTTTACATAGATCCTTTTATACACCTTTGATGATGAAAAAAATAAATAATAAAGACAATCTATGTAAAAGATGTAATGTAGAAATTAATGCTGACTGGGCACATATGTTTTATGACTGTATAAAATTGAAAGAATATTGGAAATCAATTAATAATTTTTTGCAGGTTCTTTTTACAGATAATTTCATTATTTCTAAATCACTTATATTATTCAACACTCCTGTTCCTCAAAGTGTTAAAAAGGTTAAGCTTCCCTTGTTATGGTCTATTCTAGCAGTGGCTAGAAAAATAATAACCAGAAATTGGATTTCAGATACTCCTCCTTCGTTTAATGAATTTAAAAATGTTATGACTGTTGTGTGCCATATGGAATTGATGACAATAAAATCAAGAACTACTAGAAAAACATCTTACTATATTATATGGGATAATTTACAAAATCTGTTAAAAAAAATCTTAGCTACAATAGCATGGTATTTTAGTTTAATTAATTGATTTGATTGTAGTGGATGTCTTTGTAAATACTTTGGTTATTTTATTGAATGTTATAACCATTTCTATTTTAATTACTTGTATAAAATTGTTATGATATTTATTTTGTATGTTAAAAATAATAAACTTGTTTTAAAAAAAAAAAGAAATCCCTATTACATAGGGCTCCACTTCATCATTCAGCAGAGTTCGGATCTGTTCAAAATTCCTTTTGTCTTGGATTTGAAAAGCAATGCAATTATTTTAATGAAGATATGACTGTCATCTCAGACCAGCCAGCTAAACATGGATAGCAGCTACGATGGGCAGAATTTGGTAATCTTGTGTAAAATTAATGCAGGAAGGTATTACATTCATGACACAAAAAAAGCAGAAACAGCTCTGTGCTTTGAGAATAGAGCTTAATTTAGGGATGCTGTAGTGTTCATCCGAAGTTGAAGGTGCAAAGACGAGTGCAGGGAATATGTGAAGGTCACCTGCATTTCTCTACTTTAATAGGAAACTACAGAGCAGCAGATATATAGTTCCCCAGCTCTAACATCAAAATTACTTTTTGTCATTCTAATTGTAGGTTATGTGAAAAAAATGTAAATTAAGATAGTCTAATTCGTTTTATAGAGCGTCTTTTTTTTTTTTCCTCTGTCTGTAACTAGGGGATTTCTCGGTGCTCGCTTTGCGAGTATAGGAGCGTTCCAAGTGTTTGATCGAATGTAGGGGGACGATTTAGGCATGCTGCATGTCCCGGAAGTGTCATGCTTTACCGGTGTATGGAGTAGAGCATGCTAGAGCACTTATGTTCCTGGCATGGGAAAGTGCAGAGGCGGAAGCAGAGTTGAATTCCTTCAGCAATACCTCGTGGCCTGTGGAAAGATGATAAAGTACTATAATATCATTGGTAGAGGCCTACAAAGGCCCAGCATGAGTCCAGAAGCTAAAAATCCATCTTGAAGTGCAAAAATGCGAGCAAACATCCATCTGATAGTCAGCGATCGCTCCGGTGAGTATATTTAACGTTTCAGTGATGGGATTTTTTTGAAAACAGCAAGAAAGGTTTCTCTGGCATCTTTTTGGTTGGAGATTGTGTATTTAATCCATTCTAGGTGGAAAGTTAGAATGTTTGGGTATTTCATTTGAAATTTCATTTTTCTTTCAATCAGGAACTTGCAGTAGGGGGAAATAAGCTGTCTTGCTTGTCTTATTTGGAGGGGCAAATCTTGGGCCAAAGTTATTGTGTTATTGTTCCACTTTATAGTTCCTCCGCTTTTTTTGCAGTCAACAAAATTGTATTAACATCTTGAAAGTTTAACAGTTTAGCATATACAGGTCTGGGTTTATATGATACTTGGGTTTCTTTAAGTGCTGTATAAGCTCTTTCTATTATTATTTGTTTAGCTAATCCAGGTTCTTTAAGCAGTATGCAGAATATTTGTATGATGGAAGGAATTTGTTCATTGTGAGTTATAGATTCTGGTATGCCTCTTACGATTATATTATTTCTTCTGGATCTTGCTTCGCAGGTCTGTAAGCTTTGCTTGGATGTTTTGAATTTCATTATCATGGGAATCATATTTTTTGGTTATTAGTGTTATTTTCTCCTCATTTTCTGTGATTTGGGTTTCAGATTTATTCAACATGTCCATTATTTGGTTAAAGGTGTCTCCAAATGATTGTAGTTGTATAGATAAACCTTTTATTGCTTCTTGGATGGGAAGTAAAGCTGTCTTAATGTTCTCCAGGTTTGCTGGTTGATCAGATTTATTTTTGTTTCCAGTTTTAGATGCATCTGGTTGTTTTGTTATCTTCTGTCTCTTAGAGTTTAAATCTTTTTCAGGAGATAGTAAATCCGAAAGTTTTGTCTTTGATGTGGTAGTGTCCATATTTTTATCTTCTTTAGACATCCTGCAGTGTTGTTATCTCCAGTTTTGAGTGTAGATTTCAGTATGCCAAGCTGCAGAAGCACACGGCTTATGTTAACCTCGCTGTATCCTTTTCAATCTTAGTTGATTAGAAACTAGACTAATTACTTCTTCTTGGTGGTTTTATTTAGGAGTTCTTTAGAGTTGAAATTTCAAGATATTTTGTTGAAATTAGTTCTGGTCAGTCTTCTGGGTTAGTTTTATTCCAGATAGCTGGAGGAGCTAAGGATTAGCAGTGTTTACAGAACAGCTGCCATCTTTGACTCCAGGAGTCACCACATATTTTCAAGTTCCATCTGAAAATTGATTACTGCATCATTTTAACAGTCACTGAATATTATTGAATCAATAAAAAGTAGGGTTCCTTTGAATCATGACTGCATTGCATGAATATATTTCAGTAGTTCTTAAAACCTCTCTTTATATAAAGACATTGTACTATGAAACTTAATGTCAAGAGATTAGAAACTGCAATTAAGATGCTTTTGCAGGTTGGAGCTACATGAACATTGATTCCACACACTGTCACCATTTTGATAACTCCCTGTATTAGAAATATTTAAAAGTTTTTATGTACTAAAATGTTACATATGACAGAAACAGTTACTTCTTATGGCAACTAAAAAGACATTAGACTTCTTGGGACATGGGGTAGATGAGGTATAAGCTTTCCTGCAAATTGCTTGCACACACACACACACACACACACACACACATACTATATATATATATATATATATATATATATAATAAGACTACTTGGAAGAATGTATATATATATATATATATATATATATATATATATATATATAAGTAGATTCTATTAGTAACTTTAGGATCAACAATTCTATGTTAATATGTCTGTATATCTCTGTTAAATCAAACAACTCTTCCCTTAGATCATTTTCTTCCAAACTGAGGGCATATGTTTGTCCTCCATTTCTGTGGGCATTCTATATAAACTTTCACAGCAGCTTCCTGTGCCGCATTTTCTTCAGTTTCATCCTGTGTCATCCATTGCTCTTTTATATTGGAACTCAGAGGCCTATCACTCCACAACATTGACTGCGTCAGAGTTGCCACAGTTTCCCGTTCCTTCGCTTGGTGTGCACCTCCAACTGAACATGTGGTTCAGATCTAATCTCTATGTCAGTATAGAAAGCATGATGAAACATAAATTATCCTCAAATAATAATTGATCAGATCATAAAATATTTTCATTAAGATAAGAAACAATGCTATATGTCAATTTAAACTTTGACAGTATGAATCCTACAGAATTAGAAAATCATATTGTGTAGCATGTAATATTCTAAAAGATCATGACACCAAATTATACCTCACTTCTCTGTTTCATTATTTAATGCAATTTTGCATTTTGTAGCCTTTGAACAAGCCACCTGAAAGAATTGCAAAACCTACTATGGTTTCTTATTTAAAAACCCACAAGGGTGGAAAATTTGATATGTGCAGAAGGGCTTCAGTAACTGCTGTTGTATACTATTTACTATAGATTATTAATATTTGATCTCTGCCTGGCCTTAGAGAGCTGTACTTGATGTAGGTTCAGTCTGAGCTCAATTAAAAGTCAATGAATGTAACGTACCACCATGGAAGACAGCACTACATTGTGGAACCTAATATTAAAGATAGGTATCAATAACCGAAAGAAATGTGACGTATACTGCTCAGTGATTTCTAAGATTAAGGACTTACAATCTGAAGAAGAGCACAATTAACTTCCTTAAAAAATAGTCTTTAATTGTAATGGGAAGTAGAAAATATTAGCATAGGTTTAAGTCAGCTAATCTTCCCGAATGCCGGTAGGCTGCAAATGTGATAATCAGTGACATGAACCCTTGAACCTAAAGATCAGATCTGAACCACATGTCCCTAGTTTTTCAGCAGATGCTACCTGCAGGGGATTGTCATAAATCATATCTAAATATGATGTTGTACATTTTACTATGGACAGAGTTTTGTTACAGATGACTTTGTTGATGTACCCTATGGATATATGATTCCTACTCTTACTGAAAGGCCCAAAACTTCTTTTCTCTGTCTTAAAAAACTCATGTGAAGCTAATTGTGGCACTAAAACAATGCAAACACAATGCAATGTGGTAATACACTTTCAGTATCTGTTGTTTTCCCTCACACACACACACACACACACACACACACACACACACACACACACACACACACACACACACACACACACAGAGTTGTGTTGTAATTATCATTCCATGATGCAACAAGACTGCTGATATTACACACAAAATTATATCTCCCTATGTTGTGAGTTTCCACATAAATCAAAAATAATCTGAGTGCTCCAAGGCATAAAGTTTTGCCTGTGTTATTGTATTTGAACAGTGAGCTCAATGCATCAACACCTGACCCGGATGCAGCTTTGTCTAGAATGCTTTCTTTTGCCAAAGAAGTTGAAATGCTACTGCATGTTATCCCCTAATGGCAATTATGTCCATGGATGGCTTTGCAGATGTTTCCTTAATATCTGTACCAGATAATATATAACAGTGGCAATAGATACTAAAATGTGTCCATATGTGGCATGTAACCATGTCATACCCCAGCTGTTAGCAAGTGGCAACCTGAAGTGCTTTCCTCCTTTACAATTTTTGCCATCAAGAATTGTACTGTATTAACTTTTGCATTATAGCTGTCTCTATTTTTCTATTAATTTGTCTAATGTTGCAGTCCTTCCTCAAGTCTTGGGCTTATTAGGAGACTGTACTCATACCTCAGTAGTCTAACTTGGACTGAGTGAGAGATGGCTTTTAAATCCATTCCTTTAGTATTTATCTTCCAAAAATGAACTTATGTACTCCTAATGCGCCTAAGTGTGAGTCAGTATTTTATATATGAACAGATCTGTAATATTAATACATGCTTTGTCCTTGGGATTTAGACATACTATTTCTGCATTTAGCATGCAATATAATTGACCCAAAGCATCAGACCTTCTTCAAAATAATAAACAATATTCTGTTTCTCTCCTTTAATGTGAATTGTTCCAGGTCATATCTTCCATTTGCCCAAATGACTTGTCAGTTGTACTTGGTGCACCTTTTACTGAATCATCCCTTTACTCTTATTGACCACACACAACTTAACACACATCATAAACCTACAATAACTGTGTTAGCTTCTGAATTGTTTTCAAACTCATTCTACGTTATAGAATATGCTGTGTCATAACCAATTAGTTGCTGTTCTTATTAGTTAAATAAAAGCTATAAATGCAAACCTAAGCATTTAAATCAGTACTATAATGGAATAATCGTGTATAAATGTACTCTTTCAATGGAATTTATTTTATGATAAGAACTGAGATCCTCAGATCAATAGGAATTTATAAGGATTCCAGTTGATATAGCCCTGCAGGTTTTGTTGTATTTTTTGTTCAGTTGGATAAGGCTGGATCTGAAATACAAAAGAAAATGTTTATCAGAGGTTTCTTTTTTCACCATTATGCTTCATTTACCAAGTCATTTTGTGATGCAGTACACATCATCCACTGTAGTTTTTCTAAGGCAGTTTAGAAGAAAATGAGCTTTATGCAAGGTATGTTCATCCTGAATAAAAATCCAGTAATTTAAATTTAAGTGGAATTATGTGGGGTCAGGCTTGTCCAGGAAACACTAATGATTGACACTCATATGGTTGATCACTAGTGTATGACTGCCTGTATTTTCTTCAAAAGGTTAACTTTTTCCAAAATGGTTTGACTTTACTGTTGGTGTATATAAGCAGTGGAGATGTGGGGGTGCCCCGACATAGGGGTGTGCAGGACCACCTTGCACCCCCCCCCCATGCAAAAATGTACTTTTCTTCTCTCTTTACATTTCAGAGTACTATTAACATTCCCAGAGTTTCATACATTAATAATGGCTCTTTCCTGAGCTGGTGACAGATCAGATGGTACCCTGTCAGGGAGCCAAAACCATAACACCAGTTTATCACCCAGTGCTTTTCTGTATGGAATTTCCATTTCAATCCCAAGCAACATTTCAGCTAAATCCCTGCCTGCACCATAGTCTCACATGAAGTATAAATAATCCAATGATAAGTGATAATGTGAAACTTTTTTTTCAGAGAGCACCATGCTGGTAAAAAAAATGCATCTAAGATTGACTGTATCATCAGCTAAACTTGATTCCATTGCGAGCTCGATAGACATAACTGCAGTGAAAAGATCATCAAGCACAACTATAGCTACTACTTTAGAAAGTAACTATAATCCTTATTTATGTCTTCTAAAAAGTATTTTCAATTAAAAAAGAAACAATATGTTGAATTCAGTTTCCTGATTCTATAAGGTCTACTATTTGCATAAACTTATCTGTGAAAGTAAATATTTTTTAAGAATTTTAAACAATTGCTTTGTAATTGGCAATACAAAGTCCTATACATTTTCTTTATCATTGAGTAAATACCCACTGATTACCATGAAAGTTCAATATCTATCTATCTATCTATCTATCTATCTATCTATCTATCTATCTATCTGTCTGTCTATCTGTCTGTCTATCTATCTATCTATCTATCTATCTATATATTTATCTATCTATCCATCTATCTATCTATCTATTTATCTATCTCTCTATCATCTATCTATCTATCTATTTATATATCTCTCTATCATGTATCTATCTATCTATCTATCTATCTATCTATCTATCTATCTATCTATCTATCTAATCTATCTATGTATCTATCTGTCTATCTATCTATTTATCTATCTATCTATCTATCTATCTATTTATCTATATCTCTATCATCTATCTATCTATCTATCTATCTATCTATCTGTCTATGTATCTATCTATCTATCTATCTAGCTATCTATCTATCTATTTATCTATCTCTCTATCAATCTATCTATCTATCTATCTATCTATCTATCTATCTATCTAATCTATCTATCTATTTATCTATCTCTATCATCTATCTATCTATCTATCTATCTATCTATCTATCTATTTATCTATCTCTCTATCATCTATCTATCTATATGTCTATCTAGCTATCTATTTATCTATCTCTCTATCATCTATCTATCTATCTATCTATCTATCTATCTATCTATCTGTCTACCTATCTATCTACGTATCTATCTGTCTATCTATCAATCTATTTATCTATCTCTCTATCAAGCTATCTATCTAGCAATCTAGCTATCTGTCTATCTATCTATCTATCTATCTATCTATCTATCTATCTATCTATCTATCTATCTATCTATCTATCTATCTATCTATATGTCTATCTATCTATCTATCTATCTATCTGTCTGTCTATCTATCTATCTATCTATCTATCTATCTATCTATCTATCTATCTGTCTATCTTTTGTTGACTACATTACTTCCCAATAGGGGTCTCTTTTCAGGAGTGCTCTGAACTGATGTTTTAATATGGCCAGGCACCAGGAAAGTTCCCCTTCCTTTTTAATGTAAATGCAGTGGTTTTCTGTTTATGTTCATAACAACAAATTCACAGGGAAATATAGCTGAAATAATTCAGAAAATCGAACTTTCACAGCCATGGCAACTCAACGTTCAGTCCAATGCCCCCTCCTCTTCTCCATCTTCATTAACAGCTTTCAGTTTGCTTTACCTAATTTGAACCATACACTTCACACTTTATGCATATGATATCATAGTAATTGGTTCTGACAATTCTCTTCCAAAACTATAAGACAAAATGCAGTATGATTTCAGTTCACTATGTAAATGGATAACTGAAATGCAACTAGTAGTTAAGTGTAATAAAGCTACCACTATGTTATTTTGGACAACACAGAAAACCAACACAATCCCCACTTCATACTGATTATTTAACCACTGAAAGCACCTCATCCAAGCTTCTACTATGGGTCATCAAACACCAAACCCCAGACAATCAGAATCACCAAAGCCTAATGGCTGAAGCACAGAATGTAGAAAAAAAAAAACAATTTTAAGTGCTTTTTTCAGGGTACATGCCTCTCAAACCCCAATATGGGAGACAGGCAGGTCCCCCACAACCCCAAACTTATATATACTAACTCCACCATCACACCAACTTAAAGAAGGGAGAAACCTTCCCAAAAAGGTATCACTTCCAGTGCACAGTTATAAATCTCACAGACAGTAGTTTCTTCTGGGGAACATTATTCCACAATCTGAGACTTAGTGTTTTGAGCGTTGGACAATTGATTAGGTGCATGAGTAAGTGCTAAGCTGGCTGTCCTTGTGGACCATTTTAAGCTTAGCCTATTTTCCTTTCAAAGTTGAGAATCAAATCCTGTACCATGTATCTGTGAGGCAAACACCTTAACCACTATGCAACAACAACCCCCTTTAAAAAATAGAAGACAGTCTCCTTAGAGGCATTATTAAAGTGGCAAATGTTTATAACCTCAGTCTTTAGAGAAGGAGAGAGGACAAGACAGAAGGTGTTACAATTTTGCTTGATGTGTCCAATAGAAATTCAGTGAAAGAGCGAGAGACTAGAGAGTGGAGGAAAGGAAAGCAAAGGAAAGGAAATAGGTAGTGGAGTAAGGGAGATAGGTAGTGGAGTAAGGGAAATAGGTAGTGGAGTAAGGGAAATAGGTTGTGGAGTAAGGGAAATAGGTAGTGGAGTAAGGGAAATAGGTAGTGGAGTAAGGGAAATAGGTTGTGGAGTAAGGGAAATAGGTTGTGGAGTAAGGGGAATAGGTAGTGGAGTAAGGGAAATAGGTAGTGGAGTAAGGGAAATAGGTAGTGGAGTAAGGGAAATAGGTTGTGGAGTAAGGGAAATAGATAGTGGAGTAAGGGAAATAGGTTGTGGAGTAAGGGAAATAGGTTGTGGAGTAAGGGAAATAGGTAGTGGAGTAAGGGAAATAGATAGTGGAGTAAGGGAAATAGGTTGTGGAGTAAGGGAAATAGGTTGTGGAGTAAGGGAAATAGGTAGTGGAGTAAGGGAAATAGATAGTGGAGTAAGGGAAATAGGTAGTGGAGTAAGGAAACTTTATGTATTAAAGGTATAGAGTGGCATGTTCTTGAAGCAATTATGACTATAGAATCCTGGCAAGCATATTAGTGTGTAGCAGGGTGGCAAGTAAGTGGTAAGTCTTAGGGCTGATAGTAACAGAAGTGCAGGCAGAAAGATGTGTGAGAAGGAGTGGGTGTGACAGAAGTTGTAGTAGGGCTGTGTGTAGAAAGACAGCGAGCAGGACTAGAGATAAGGAGAGAGATAGTACTACTAGGTTGGATAAGTTGCAGGCTTTGTTCCCAGAGTTACCCTTCTGGAGAGACCAATCTGTAGTAAAAAACAGTTGGAAGTTACAGAGCCTGCTTGCCTGCCTACCTGTAGGAATGCAGGAGAAGAGTCATTTGTCCATCCGATAAGATTGCCCTGTGCAATCACCCTCATAGAAGCTCTGTGAGTCTTCCCAAGAATTAGACCTGCAATATTGACTATGATGAACATAGTACAGTTGTGCCTGCACTTACCATAATTGTAGA
Source organism: Protopterus annectens (assembly GCF_019279795.1). NCBI lineage: Eukaryota > Metazoa > Chordata > Ceratodontiformes > Protopteridae > Protopterus > Protopterus annectens. Next base: position 204,329,053 of record NC_056735.1, read on the forward strand.
TATTCTTGTAGATTAATTTTTCAGTACTCTTATCCACCCTTCTTCCCTATGTTTTCCTCTCTGTCTTTCCTTGGTCGGGGTGGGTCTTATTTCCCATTCTTTATTCCCACACCCCTTGCTTCCTTTCCTTTAGGTCAAAGTCCATGATTTATAGTTGACACAGTCTGGAATGTTGTGCTGTACCTCAGGATTATTAGACTCCTTAGAAGTGACAAGAAAGAGCTAAAGATGGCACTGGCTGACACATGCAGTATAACCCAACATCCAGACATATGTCTGCGGTGATGACTGTTGGCTGAAAGATGGTGAAAAGACACTGGCATTCCAGCTAGCGCCAAGCTCCTGCAATAAATAAACATCTGTCTCCCGCGTTTTGCAGATATTTCATTTTTTCTCATATACTATTTTCACTGTTCATAAACACACTCTCAGCTGGTTATCCTGTCCAACCAATCATGTACATTGATGACATAATAACCTATAGGTCTTAAGGTATAGTAGTCAAAGAACAACTGGACAAAGACCTACTACAACTCTTTATTTCACTGACAAGTAAAAGCCAACCTAAATGCCAAAAGAAAGAAAATGTATGATCTATGGAATGAAGCAAAAGCTTTTCTCCATACTCCAAGACTGCCACAAATACTTCAATAACCAAACACTATTAGAAACCATTAAACACTTCAGATTCCAAGCTATCCAACTGGATCAACGCTTTAACTTTCAATACCATATAGAAGAATCCAAAGTAAAACTAAACTCACACCTTTTGTGGGTAAGAAAGGTAGCACGTGCTCTATCACCTCAATACAGGAGAGATTCTCCAGTTTGATTCTTGGCAAGAGTGCCTTCTGTATGGAATTTGCATGTCCTAGCTGTATTTCCATGGGTTTCCTCTGGGTGCTCCTGTTTCCTCTCACATTCCAAAGACATGCAGTAGGTGGAATGGACCCTCTAAATTGGTCATAGGTGTGAGTGTGTGTGCAAGTATGTGGTGTGTGGTGTGGAAGAACTACAGCAGCAGGGCTAGCCTACCAGCATTGTAAACATTGGCTATAGATGATTGTCACTGGTGAAGTGACACCCCAACCCCATGTGCAAAAATGGGAATAAAGGGTTTGTGGATAGATAGATAGATAGATAGATAGATAGATAGATAGATAGATAGATAGATAGATAGATAGATAGATAGATAGATAGATGGAGATAGATAGATAGATAGATAGATAGATAGATAGATAGATAGATAGATAGATAGATAGATAGATAGATAGATGGTTGGACTGGTATCTCTACATAGAGACTGGAATTTTCCCCTTTATGATACCGCAATCTCAAAGAGGGTCTATGTCAGTAGTAGCATTTGTAGAAGACGTGTAGAGGATAGTATCTCCACATGGGCTGCAGGGGCTTATCTAGTGTACTGTCTTTCAGCTATTTTGCTAATAAGTTAGGATGTGGTATTTTAACATTATTGCCTGCTAACAGTTTGAGTATGTCCACAGGTTGATTTCCATGAGATCCATTTTTAATGAGTTATGTGTTGAAATAATGGCTGAGATCCCAATGTCTTATTCTCATATCATGACTTAGCTTTGCATACAAATTTATTTAAAGTGGCTATTTTATTTACCTATGCAGTGATGTAAAGTAAATTTAAAATCTGTGATGATTTGTTTACTTTTTTGGTTTCAGAGTCTCATACTTGATACTGAAGCTTCATTTTCCTTGAGAGTGGCAGCCATAGAGCTGTTTTATTCTATTCTGATTGAGTATTAAGCAATGGGCATGCTGTCATCATCTGCAATGGTGTCAACATTTTTAAACCCTAGTGACACACATACCCTGTTAGTGCTCCTAGGGTTGGGCATGAAATGAGCATAGTGAAAGGATTGTCATTTAAGTCTGCAAGTAATATAAATCCATATATGTCCCCACCTCCACCTTATAGCAAGTATATCTGCATGTTCTACAATCTCCACTGAGTAACTTCTGTAAATTACACTTTTCCCAGATGTGCATCACTCTCTTCCTCACTAGGACTGACAAGCTCATCAGACCTTTCAACTTTTCTCCTATCCCAAGTTGGCTCTTCCAACACAAGGACTAGCAATCAAATCCCAGCCATATGGGATTCAGGTATGGCTATATCCCGTTATATGACAACATTAATGTGGTTTATTTATTTGTGGTAGCAGTCTAGAAAAAAAACAACATTTTGATGCTCTGTATTATTAACGTGATAACTGCTTCCAGTACTGAGACACTATGATCCAAATCTTTTTTTTTTTGAGGGGTATTACCTATCGTCATCTTTCTAGTCTGCTTTGCACTTCTCCTCTGTACTTTTTGCTGGAAGACTTATAGCTTCACAGGTGTATTTATTGCATTTTTAAGAGACATTAAATAGTTGTTTTATCAGAAGATCCCGGTTCATTGTAATTACATCTTCCTCTGTTATATTTTGCATTTCTGCTGTTTATAGTTTTTGTTTTAGTACCTGCTGAGGATGTAGCTCTATTTTTAGCTTAATATCTGTAGATCTGCCTTTTCTTAGACTCCGTTTTCCTCTTTCTATTTCTTTTTTTTTTATCAAATTACAGCATTTGATCCCATTTCTTACATATTTGTTTTTTCTTCTACAGATTGTTTTCAGGCAATAATTTACCTTTATTATTTTGTTTTCCATCTTTGCTGCAATATTAGAGAAATAAATATAAGACTCTTGTCTCCTACTCAGTCATCAACTTCTTTCGGCTATTCCCGTTAGGGGTTGCCACAGTGGATCATCTGTTTTCATTTCTTCCTGTCCTATGCATCTTGATCTGCCACACTAACCACCTGCATGTCCTCTCTAACCACATCCATAAACCTTATCTTAGGCCTTCCTCTTTTCCTGTTACCTGGTAGCTTCATCCTTAGCATCTTTTTCCCAATATACTCAGCATCCCTCCTCAGCACATGTCCAAACCAACGTAATCTTGCCTCTCTGGCTTTGTCTCCAAACCTTCAAACCTGGGCTGAACCTCTAATATAATTATTCCTAATCCTGTCCACCCTTGTCACACTCATTGCAAATCTTAACATCTTTAACTCTGTCACATCCAGCTCAAACTCCTGCCTTTTTGTCAGTGCCACTGTCTCCAACCCATATAACATAGTGGTCTCACTACCCTCTTGTAGACTTTCACTTTCACTCTTACTGGAACTCGTCTGTCACAAATCACTCCTGACACTCTTCTCCACCCACTCCATCATGCCTGTACTCTCTTCTTCACCTCTCTTCCACACTCATCATTACTCTGAACTATTGATCCCAAGTATTTAAACTGATCCACCTTCACCACCTCTACTCCTTGCATCCTTACCATTCCTCTATCCTCCCTCTCATTCACACACATATATTCTGTCTTAGTCCTGCTGACCTTCATTTCTCTTCTCTCTAGAGCATATATCCATCTCTCCAGGGTCTCCTCCACCTGTTCCCTACTCTCACTACAGATCACAATGTATCCTACTCAGTATCAGTGCTGAATCTAGAGACTACCATCAATTACATTTTTTCACCTGTTTGTACAGGTTTCTTATTTGCTCATTTGTGAGCCTGTGACTGTACTCCTTAGCAGTATTTATTATGCCCCTTACTCCTGTTCACTTACCCTGTATGTCTTGTTCTGCTCTTTTCCTTCTGCCACCTCTCTAGAAAATGGCACAACAATATCCTCTCCCATTTCTGCTATCTGCATGAACATTACAATGGCCTTCTCTGAACCTGTTCCTTATTTCTTTTGAACGAAGCTTCTCTTTATTTTTTCCTACTTACTTCTATAGTATTATTAATTGGAATGTTTTTAGTCTTTACTTGCTCTTCATGTGTCACTATTATGTTTTTATTCCCATTTTTGTTTCATTGTCTTTTGTCATTTTTTTTGTTCATCTAAAAAGCATCAGTATAACCATCTTCCATTTCGTTGCCCACATTTAATGACATCCCACTTTCAGTGGTACATATTATTTCTGTGATCTGTTTCAGTGTTTCACATTATCATTTTATTATTAATTTCTGTTCCACTATAACTAACGTTATACAACTTTGTAAAACATGTCTTAGAACAATGCATTGTTTTCTCTTAAAAACATTCAACAGCATGCAGTAAATCTAATGTAAAAAATGTATCCACTTATGAGGCCTCATGTCCCAGATTTTCAGGTCCCTATATGTATCCTCTGGTACCCTTCAATGATGCCTATTAATACCTTATATAACCTGTGTGGGCCTAGCTTTATCTGCCTCCAGTCTTCTTCAGGTACATATGCAATAGTTCATCTATGGATTGAATCCATCACCATGCTGCTCCCACCAAAAGCTCCTTCCATAAGCTGATGTGTAAATTTGCTGTTTACTGTATCACTGACCATCTAAAATCCTTATAGTGATGCATGGTAGCAGGAACTACCTCATGCTCACTGATAACAAACTCCTACTAAATCCAAAAGACTTTTTCTATGAGAGGTACAAATACTTAACTCAACAGGAGATGTCCCCCTCTCTCTATCTCTCAATCTCTCTCTGCCAGATACATGCTGTGAGCACAGCAGTGTCTTACATCTCATCCCTACCTTTGCAACATTCACAGATTACAAACTCTATGCCATCTAATTCTGATGCCATTAACACATTTTAACCTGTGCCTCCTAAGACTGTGAAGACTAAGCATCACTCTAAATCCCCAAATGTACTTCCTGCATGCAACCCAGCAGTAACAGTTTGCATCCAATGTAGAGCCCACTCTGATGTTTATATGAAATCTTGACACTCCTGAGGATTTAATAAAATCCATGTAGGTATAGTGTAAGTCAAAAACACAAAAGGTACTGTGGGTGTGTCGGCTCGCCCTCGGCAGCGCACCTTTCATATTAATAGAGATGCACTACTGAGGGAGAGCCATCTAACACGGTTACAGCATCAGTGTAGGGGGTGTGTTACAGTGTCCGGAGATGAGTAACACACACCCCTGCACTGTCAAAGTGCCGAATAGTCTGTGTATGGCACTGAAAATAAAATGTAAATTTTTTTGTGTGTTTGTGCAGTGTGGCACGATGCTTAGCAATGGACACATGCCAGACATCTAAAACTAGAAACCAGATGGATTCAATTATAAATGGAAAGGTCAAGTTTAAGCATAGCTGAGTAGGTTTGAGTGGTGAGCCGTGGTGCTCAGCGCTGCTTAAACTAGTAAAGATATATATCTATATATATATATATATATATATATATATATATATATCTATATATATATATCAAAGTACAACAGCAACAAGCAAGACTATGTAGCTGAATGGTTAGAGTGATAGCCTCAAGTGCATTAGGTGTAGTGTTCGAATACAGAAAGTGGTTATTTTGTAAATACACATTCTGAGAGTTATTTTAAATCCCAATGAAATAATTGTGTGATTACGCAGACAAGTTTCTAATATTATTGCACAAATACACATTTATGAGATGTACTAGTAAGCCCTGACTGAATTTTGTATGAATACACAGACAGGTGATTAAGCATGTATGTTGCAAATACATGTAAGAGATGTATTTTAAACCCCTGATGGAATATTATATGCATGCAGAGACATTTTATGAAACATTTATTTTGCAATTACACAATCATGACATGTATAATGAAATCCTGCAGTGCTGCACCCAGCTAAGTTCTGCTAAGCATAGCTAAGCCTAGCTAAGCCTAGCCAAGCACTGGTTAAACAAGGAATGTTTTAACAGTACTTAGCTGGTTTGCTGAATCGCTAAGCGGTGCTAAGCACTGCTATGCAATGTCTGTATGAGCAGTGCACAGCCAAGCTAAGCAGATTTGTGCCCCACTAAGCATTGCTAAGCATTGCCTGTTTACGTGCTGCTCAGCTGAGCTCAGCAGGTTTGTACGGTGGTAAGCGAAGCACTGCATTTTTAAAAATGGCCCAATGGCAGAAAATGGCAGGAAAACAGTCTTATTTAAGTGCAACAGGGAAGAATACAGCCATAATCTGTTGGAATTTGATCTTGGCAGAGACTATGGCAGGAGTTGGAGAGGGTGCACACTTCTGGGTGCAATGGTGGGGCATTCTGGAGTCCAGGGTCATGGTTGGACTCCTTGTAAAAGACCACAGGATCACATGATCATAGGTTCATAGGAGGTTACTAGGCTAATGGCCCTGGGACCCTAAAAAGATTAGCCAAGAGTTTATCCCCAAAAAAGAAACCTCAATCAGCACCTGTCACCCCTGTCAATGAGGGATAAATGTGGAACATGTGGGACAAATTTGTGGTTTCCCATCGACTCATCAAGGTTGTGCTTGAAGAGGGCTAACAAGGTACTTTGACATATATGGAAAGTCTATTCCAGAGACAGACAGCCTCTGGGAGACAAACCTGTCTCTCCAGCAGGTTTTATTTGATGTTGCATATTAAATTTAGACCTATTGAGTGGGTAATGCATAAGGAGTTAGACTTACAGATATGGAGCATCTCTAGTAGGACAGGGTCTGATATTGCCTTGTAGGCGAGACACAGATCACCTCTGAGAAATCTGTATGATACCGAGTAAAGAGATAGTGATTTGAGCCTGACCACATAGGACAGCTGTTAGAAGGCATGGATTCTATGTGTGAGGTATTTCTGTGGCCTTTCTAGTTGGTTCAGGTGTTTGGAGAGGTACATACCAAATGGGGCGTTATACTCAACTATGAGTCTAATGAGGGAGGAGTAGAGAGACATCCAGCTGCTGCAGGGCCAGTACCAGGGGCTGGAATACAAATCAGAAGCCTAGGACCAGCTAGCATAATGACCTCACCAGTGCAACTGGTATCCCACACACAGGTGAGGAAGTGTGTCACCATTGTGATGACCTGAAGCGTAGGAAGGGGGATCTCTTCCCCACTTGGATCCTAGATGCCTGGGATGACAATGCCCCACAAGTGTGTAATTATTGTTAGCATTGTTTTACAAGTAACTAATCTGCCTCTGAGTTAGACAGGTACTCATAATGGAGTGTTTCTCTCCCCACAGCTGCAGAGGAGACAGCTCACAGCCTGGAGGCCCATGCAGGGCACCTGGCCAGGTTGCACCAAGAGTGTTGTGAGTATAGATGTATCTTGCAATCTATAGTCATATAAACAAGAAAGAGTACATTAGTAACTGCCAGTATACTTTTAGTGCACTGTAATGAATGTGGTCATAGACCTGGACTGATATAACTGAGTAATGCCAGGTACAGTTCAATAAAGATGAAAGCATGATACCTAATGTTAAGGAAAAAAGTTACTACTGCATTAATAATGTTAAGGAAATAAAAGGCTGTACTGCATTAATAATGTTAAGGAAATAAACGGTTCTACTGCATTAATAATGTTAAGGAAATAAAAGTTTCTAGTGCATTAATAATGTTAAGGTAATAAAGTTCAACTGCATAAATAATGTTAAGGAATTAAAGTTCAGCTGCATGAATAATGTTAAGGAAATAACGTTCACCTGCATTCATAATGTTGAAGAAATAAAGTTTCTACTGCATTAATTGTGAAATTACATCTGTATTGCAGCACCTGCATTATAGGAAAGGTTCATCAATAAAGACTTTTGCATGTATATCAATCACTGCATGATGTCACCCCTAATAAAGCTGTGTTGTACAATATGTGCATGTAATTTGGGCTGTTGGTCATGAAATTGAGTAGAACAACAACTGTGAAGTAAAAATGTGAATAACACCACAAAGTGACTGAAGATTAGCTAATAAAGAAGTGTTTTGCTAAACTGTAGATGTGGAACTGTACTATGATGTCTTTCGGCTTTTCCCGGTTAGGGGTCGCCACAGCGGAACTCCGGTCCGCTAATGATTGGCAGTTGATTTTTATGTACCTGCTTGCCAGGCCTGATAAGGTACGCCCATTCACGCATGTCTCCAGCAAGAAGACGCTCTAGCTAAGAATCGAACTGGACAGCGTCTTTCTGTGAGGCGACAACACTACCGCAGCACCACCACCGTGGGTATAGATATAATAAATTATGATATGTGTTTTGCACTAAGATCTGAACCTAGAATAGGAATGACCAAGGCATAGAGTGTGTATCTCAGGATTGTCTTGTGTTAACCATTGCATTTCAGCTATATTCATTCCTGATCTTAGTTATGTTGCTGCAGGCAAGTATGAAACAGTAATAGCTGCAGACTGCAAATATACCATCTGCAACTGTATATGGTCAGGTAGACAATACAGCACTCTGATATGGTCTGTATACATCACACATAGTTCCAAACACTAGGGGTTAATTGTCTACACCTGCATTCCATGTATTAATGCACAGGTCACTTACTATCTCTGTCATGCATGAATCTCATGCATGTCTGTTCAAGTGTCACTGAAGTCTTTTATAACACTCTACCTCTATTACCAGGTCACAGTTTGCTACCAGGTGAGCTCTAGGTGCATATCAGTCAATCCGGATTAAACAGTGGCTCAGTAGCTCAGTTTGCTAAACACTAGTTATGATGTACATTTTATCACCCATAGACCGAGGTTCTAATCCAGGGAGAAGTACTACTAAATATTTATAGAAACAGTTATGTATTGTTAACAGATCTTCTCCCACAGGAATTACAGTTAATAAATGGCTGTAGTAGCTGTTTGAATGGGTTACTAATTTGTGTGTTCAGATGTACCACAGTATTAACAGCACTGTTCAGCAAGGTGATAAGATGTCAGTATACAAAAAGTCAACAAGTACAATACTAATACAGGTTAATAAAATGAATAAAACTGTGTTTCATCTTGGTACGACTGTATGCCTAGTGTGTCTGTGAATGTCTGCTGTTAGTCTAACCCCATGCCTGCCAGGTACAGCATGATAAGCGTAACATCGCTGCACTGTGCACGGTACATGTCTATCAAGTGTCACGCTGTCATGGAGTGTGACCACTGTTGTCAAATCTATTGAACACATATTTAACATACACTTGATTTATGTTAATATTACAGTCACACTACATAAGTCTACAGTACACCTTGGTACTCATACATGTTCTCCCTCACATGTAATAGTCTCCTGTAGTTGTGTGTCTGTAGGTGTTACAGCTTGGCCCATACTGTCCCATGCAGATAGCTTGAGAGGTATGTAGGTGCTACAGAAGCTATAGGACACTTTTAAATGTAAAGTAAGGGCAGATATGTAGAGTATACAAGTGTATTGTTCCAAACAATATAGCCTATACTGGCAGTAATGAAATGCCCTCCCCCCACCCCTTATCTGCATTATAACTTATTATTGTTATACATTGGGTATGGCTTATCTTTAACATATGTTCTCAAAGTGCTATGTTGGGCCTTGTGTTTTATTATAATGGTTGCATGCTAACATACCTTGTTGAATTACCTATGTTGTTTGCCTTTTGCCGTAACTGTTACTGGTATGCTGTTACAATACTAACTTTTATACCACGTATTGTTGTGTTCCATATGCTATGCAATTTTATGTAATTAGGTTAAGTGGAACAACCTGGCATGCTGTTATAACTAACCTTTAAATGTTCTGTTCATTACTAACCTATACACTTTGAAAATACCTCCACACCATAGCTTGACTGCCTAGGACAATTCCTGCTGATCCACTTAACCAGCCATGGCACTGGATCCCAGCACATCTGGGGCCCAAACTGGAGCTGCCCCCTCTGTTGGTTCTGCACCACCTATGGGTGAAACTGCCTCAGGGGATGGGGGTCCAACCCCTCAGGAGGAGGAGCAGAGAGGGAGTAGTCACCCAGTGGCAGCTACCAGGGATGGTGCGCAAGATTGTGTACCATGGTTTTGATGATCGCATGCGCTGGATTGAGGTCAGAGTGGCCAACCCAGAGGTCAGGCTGGCCCTGGTGCCCAACCCCCAACACAGCCATCTTCAGGGCAGTGAAGGCCTAGTGGTGACTGCCATGGCTGCTGTCTAGGAGCACATGACTCTACAATTCCACAACACCCTCCTCGTCTAAGGTGTTTACCCCCTCATGTGTCATACACCTGCATCTGTCTTCTGTCTTGTCTGTCTTATCTGTTTGCAAATGCTACCTCTCCTACTCAACTTACCTCCCCACATGTACCTATATCCCTTCACAAACATTCCACTCCATCTTTAAAAATGAATAAATAAATAAAATAACGGGCATCTGTCCCACAAAAAAAATCACCCTATACATAGCTCTCCATTTCACTCCAAGTACACTGCCCACATTCAATCATTACAACAATTAGTTAACACAGTTATGTCACCCACACCCCTCTCTCTGGGATGGGAGGCTCCAAATTATTTACAACCTGCACAGCTGTTGCTATGCAAGAAATGGAGAGCTATGGTCCTTTCCCACACTGGCCCAGCACATCCCTACCTGCCTTTTACATTGTTTTTCCCCCTGCTTGCCCCCATTTCAACTTCCTATCACCCCTTGTTTCGGGTTTAAGTGAAACTAAGCATTGCACCATGGTGCAGTGAGTCACACAAACACACTTAAAACTGCTCTACCCCCTTCTGTCTTTCTGACATCATGCACATCAGCAAAATGATCACTGTTGCCAAGTCGCAAGCCTGGAACCCTGTCAGTTACAGCATAGTGCACTAGCCTACTAGGCCACTCACCTCTGAAGACTATAGCTGTTTCCATATACATTTCCAGAGTATCAGTGATGCACATTAGTAAAAAAATTCACACCTGCCAAGCCTTGAACCCAGGACTCTGGCAACTATAGCACAGTGCATTAGCTCACTAGGCCACTCAGCTCTCAAGTGCAGCAGGTGTTTCTGTAAACATATCCTGAGTGTCAGTGACACACTGCTAGTACATATAATGGGAACAATTACAGCGTACCTGTAACTGTGATCTAGACACCAAACTAGTACACAGCCAAATAAATGTTGATGGATGTACATGAGGCCTAGGATATCAGGTAGAGCTGACATTTGTACAGAGCATTGCAGAATGTGCCACCTACTTTTGGCATGGTTGTCACAAAACCTATTCTGTATGCTGAAGTACTGGCAAGTCAGTACAGATTGAGATTAAAAAATCATGACAGACAGTTCAGTGTCACATGTCCTACCCATCCACACATGCATGTTCATACCAGTCCTATGTAACAGACTATATACATGGACATATGTCTTGCAAATACACCTGCTATAGTACTGACTCAGTAGCTCAATCTGTTACATTCCTAGCATGCTTTACATTTTGCCACCCACAGTCCTGGCTTCCATTCCAGTCTGTTGCATGTTAAGTACATGCTTGTTAATACAACAAGTAACTGATTGAGCAGTGCAATTTTAAGCAGAACTGGTTGCTGCTACTGCAGTCATTCCTAGCATGCTGTACATTTTGCCTCCCACAGTCCTAGCTTACATTCCAGTCTGTTGTATGTCATGTACATGCTTGTCAAAACAGCAAATAAATGACTGAGCCCTGCAATTTTAAGCAGAACTGGTTGCTGCTACTACAGCCACTACCATCCATACTAGCACATCAAAGGCCTGTAGATTAGGACACACTTCACAAATATGTATAGGCATCCCAAATATCACCTACCCCTCTCTGGATAGCACTACTAAATAACATACTGTATGCACCTGAGGCACATGCCTCAACTGGACTGTTATGGGTACCCTCACCTGGCTATGCTATGACAACAGAGATGACACTGCTCATTCACTGACATATACAGCTTGCTGTCCCCCAATGTGTTCACAATCCCCAGTATGACTCCTGGTCAGAATGCAGCAGTTGCAGCCTGCAATATATGAGCCAGTATGTTCAGCAACCTGCTATAGACTTTCCATACCTCCCAACCACCTAGAACAGGGGATCCACACAATGACCATACATAAAAGAGTGGGGGGAAATGGTCAAGTGATAGAGTCATGTCTCACAGTCCTCACCTACAATCATTCACAACTGATAGACCAACAGCTATTCCAGCAGCATGCATATTCTGATGCAAATGATGTATGACACTCACATCTGTCTGTCCCCTTACTCTCCTCAACCCACATTGTTAAACAGTAAACTGCCACATAATCACAAAGTCTGTTCACAATGGCCAAACATAGCATGCCAAACTGTGGACATACCACATAAATCCAGAGAGTGGACAGTATGATTACCTACCCTCTGTGATCTTGTAGTCACCACACCATGATAATGTACATTTCACATGCCAGGAAAATGGTCAAGATCTACATGAAGGCCTTAAATATAGCACTGTGGTGCCATGCCATTGGCTAATGAAAATGCAACCCAGCTGTTCTGGATGCAATTAGCAAGTGTGAACCTCAGATTGGTGCACAGGCAATCACCAGTTCATGAGCATTACCTACAAAAGGCAAGCTGCTGCCTATGGTAAACAGGTCTGTGACTTTCTTTATGAAGATAGACTGCGAGAACATAAGCATTATACTACAAGATTTCTGCACATAAAGGGAGAACAGCACTCTACCAGGTATGTAACAGAAGTCTCCAAGTAATGGAACGCAGATGGGAGTATGCAGTTATGGGAAATAGGGAATACAACAGCAGGTCTGTAGTACATATCTTTGAATAACATGTTGCTGTTAGCTGTCCAACACCTACAGGCTTCCCTTTTGGCTCTGTCTCCTGTGACATATATCTCAGCTCTGGCCCTTTGAGTCTCTCCAACAATGGCTGGCTCATGTACGAAGGCTACTAGATTGTGTTTTAGACAATAGTGACAGAAAGTACTGGTGAATACAGATGGCATATCACATGATGTACTATCAGCTCCTCTCAGTCTGTGAATGTCACACAGGCATACTTCAAACATTGTCCAGATGTCCCTGATTGTTCCTGATGTACTCTGGCTATGTCACTGTGTACTCCACACCCATATCTCATCGCTTGAGAGTTATGCCTAGCATACATGTTGACCCTCTACAGCAGGACAGCATGTTATAGCCAGTAGTAGTGGGGTGACACAGGCCCAGCCTCAGTGACAGAGTGTACATATCGAGGATACAACATAAGGGAATGAATACAGTACCAGATATTAATGTACCATCATTGTTTTCTGAGGGGTCTAGGGTGTGACTGCCAGATTCTACACAGTCTGGGAACAGCCTTTACATATTGTCCAACTATTTGACAGACATCCACATTTGTCTGACAGGGGGTCCACATGTATCAGCCACATGTACACATTCTGCAAACATTTGTGTACTGTGGATGTCAGACACCTACAGGGAGGATAATCTACAGCACGTTTGCAGTGCTGCCTGTCATTGGGTCACACACAAGTTGGTGGACTGTCCCCATACACTAGTAATACCACTCATCTATTTGTCTTATGGTGGCTGTATGACATGGTACTGAGACATCACCCATAGGGGCACACCACAGTTGATGGCACTGATGGGTATGGAGACATAACAACACAATCTGTCACGGCACACAGGGCCATAACCAGTATACCTGGGATCATTGGAGGTTACTAGGCTATTGAACCTGAGACCCTGATAAGCCTAGCCTGGAGTTTAACCCATGTTTATGCAGGTCAGGACCAGATGCCCCAGTCCAACAGGGACACAGGTGGTATCCCAAGGGAGTATGTCCTGTTTACCATCCAGTTATCCAGGCTTGACTTAAAAAGGGTTAAAGAGGTACTCTGCCTGATGAGGGCAGTCATCTGACCCACCAACAAGTCCTGTTGATTATAGACCAGGTTGAGGGTGCATGTGCGGGTTACTCAAGTGGAGCTTGACTTGTGGATCTGCAGCAGTCCCATCATGGTGGAGTCTGTGATTGCCTTGTATGCCAGACAGAGGTCACCTCTGAGGGGTCTATATGAAACCTCGTAGAGGGATAAGGCTTTTAGCCTGTCTGTGTATGGTAGATATGTGTGCCTCTGGTATTCCCTAGTAAGAAACCTCTGTGGTCTCCCCAGCTGCTGCATGTGCTTTGCAAGGTACATGATGAAAGGGGTATTATACTCAATAATGGGCTTTATTGGGAGGAATACAGGGATGTTATGACTCCCATGTCCCTGAATGAGATACCCTTACGTATGAGGTGGGCCATGTAGAAGGATTTCCTTATAAAGGAAGCAACATCGTGGTCAAATGGCATGGTGCTTGTGATGCCCTTGCACTGCTCAATAATCAAGAAGCCTTAATCCACACCACTGGCAACAGTGAGGGATTTCCACACTGGGAGGATGATGAGTACACACACAGTAAAGTACAATTTCCCTTAAGAGCACACAGAGATCACAGTCAGTCTGGGGCTGTTTTTCTCACTTTCTCCAGATCCCCAGTAAGACTCCCCATGGGTACAGCTATAGAGTTGATTCCTTAGCCAGGGTTCCAAGCCAGGTCCTCCCAGCACTCTCTCTGTCCAACCAGTGCTTCGTGTCCCTGCCCAAGTAGCTGACACATACACACAAACACACACACACACGCACACACACACACACACACACACACACACACACACACACACACACACACACACTTTGAGATTTGATTTATACACAGACACACTGGGGAAAGGCTGGCACAGGTTTACTATCTATGCCTCCTTCTGCCCAGACTGTAAGGTAGTTAACATTGCCACCAGAACTCCTTATTAGCTACATAAAGGCCCTTCGCAAAGGGTGACCAATCTTACTGTGTAATGTTACTATTATCCAAATAGTAAGTGTGACCAAGGCTATTTAGGAGTGGTCTATACAGTGTCAACAAAATATATGAAAGTACTCTAAGAGCTTAAATATCTCTAACCAAACCAGTCACAATTGAAAGTTTTAAATGTATTTAATAATAAATAATAAAAGAACAAAGCAATACTCAATAACTCAGCACAGTGACTACAGAGCTCAGAATCACAGGAAATATGTTAAAACAACATTGCAGGACAGTTTCAAATACAGAAAACATCTAAACTGATCTTACTGTATTCCTATGTATCTCTAAGAGGCACTTTTCCCTAGTGACTTAATATTAGCAAGGCAGAAGTTCTGAAGATGGATGTTTCCAGGTCCAAAGACAAATACAAAATGCCCAGTCTATGAGAGAGTTCCCAAATTAATATCAAAACATTACTGCTGGGTCAGCTGGATGACATCACTTTTTGTCACCTGCCTTCAGTTCCTAGGCTAACAGATACCAACAGAATTTTTAGCATCACTGTGTGAGAAGTACATATCTTTCAGAAGTTTGCCTAGAACTGGAAGTCCTAAAACAGTTAAATGCTTTTACATTTTAAACCTAGTAATTATTTCTGTTTCAAGACAATAGAAAGAAACCTCTAGCTGTAGACTTCCTGTCTCCTTGCACCTTAAAACTAACTTTTATAGCATATCATAAAACACTTTTACCTTATTTTTTTGAAGTTTTGCAAGTTAACTCTGTATGTTCCAACTTCTACCATTAATATAGTTTATATACATTTCTGTTCTTTTCCAGTAGGGTACACCGTGGTTAGACTCTTGAAGCTCAGTACAGAACATACAGTTCAACACATACTTCTGCACCAGTAGTTTAATATACACATAACATATAGCTCTCTTAATTTGTAAGACAAGGATATAAATCATATTAATATTTACAACTGACATATGAGTATTTACAAAATTCCAGATAGCTGGGCTGGCAGTGTCACATTTCTATATAAATCACATTAATATTTTCAAGTGACATATAATTATTTACAAAATTCCAGTTAGCTGGCCTACAGCATTTCGGTTTGTCACAGGGAAATCAACCTGTGTGCCTAAATCCCTCATGACTGATTGTGTGCTTAGGACATTGTTGGTAATGTAATATTTGTGGGAACGTCACTCTCCCCAAAGGAGATGATGCTGCATTTTGTGGTTTGTGTCTGGCATTACTCATGCGTCTGCATGAGACCCTCTTGGTGGATCTCCACATCACTAGAGGATTTGGTGACAGCACACAGTATCCAGTCTTCTGCGAATGTGGTCAGCCATAGCTTACTGGTTGTGCCCTGCATCTCAGAAGAGTAAATCACACACGACAGAAACCCCAAGACAGAACACTGGGTTACTCCACTAGTTATGGGTCTACTGCTTGAGGTAGCGTCCCCTATTTTGAGTAGGTGGGTGCTGTCAGTGTGCCAGTGTGCTACTCTTCTGCTAACATATGGATTGATGCCTAGTTCAGAGGGTATATCTATTATGCCCAAATTGAGAATACTGTGAAAGTCTTTGGCCAGGTCAAGGTAGGCAGTATGCACTGCCCCCCCCTTGTCCATGGCTTTGGTGACTGTGTCAAAGAAGTCAACTAAATGTAACAGACATGATTCCCCCCCAATTACAAAGTCAAACTATGTGTGATTGAGTGTGTGGGGGTTGCCAATGTCCTTATTAATGAGGTTCATGATAATCTGTTCCATGGCCTTGAAGATCAGGGTAGTTAAGCTGATGGGTCTAGAATGTGCCGGATTGGTGGACGGTCCACCTTAGTCTAAAGGGATGACAGTGGATGTCCTCCACTCAGCTGAGACAAAGATGGTATTCAGGCTTTGGTTGAATATAGTGCCTAATGTTGCTGCAGGTTCGTGCTTGAGGTCATGTAGGCTGCATCCTGCAATGTGATTGGGTCCCATGGAGGTTGTATTCCATGTCTTTGAGATGGCAGTGATGACCTATTACCTAGATATAAGTGGAAGGGGGCAGGTACTGGTGATGTCCTGATGTACTGATGGGGGGGGGCAGGGGGTGAAGCTTTTGCTGACTCTGTCAAGCAGCAAGTTTGGTATATCTATAGCACTTGTATATCTAGTGTCCTTGACCACCACTTCTGAGCACATCTGGGTGCTTCCTGAGGTTGCAGACATATGTGAAGAAAGAGATATGACTGTCTGTAGTGAATGTCACTGATGTGGGCTCATAGTTTGCTTTGCAGGATTTCAGTAGTGCTCTTATTTGCTTGTTTAGGCTAAGGAGACATTACTTCAAATTGGAAACCTGCTCATTCTTGGTCTTGGACAGCAATAGTTCACTCCTGTTATACAGTTTATTTATTGCAGATGTCCACCAGACAGGTTTACTGAACCTTGAAGAGGATGATGTAGTCCTGTCAGGTATACCTGTCTCCATGCAACTATACAAATGCATGTATAGTGCTTTGGTGTATTTGTGGATATTGGTGCCAGTTCCTACAGAGGTGAAGGGGGCTGTGAAGCTGTTTATATCATCCCTCAGGAGGCTGTAATCAACTTTGGAACTGTCTGTTATGTC
Source organism: Protopterus annectens (assembly GCF_019279795.1). Lineage (NCBI taxonomy): Eukaryota > Metazoa > Chordata > Ceratodontiformes > Protopteridae > Protopterus > Protopterus annectens. The sequence continues at coordinate 204,346,345 of NC_056735.1, forward strand.
TGACCCTAGCTAGATGGGTATTGGGGGAAATGGTGACTGCAAACGTGACCTCTTTATGGTTGGTTTTACCACATAGGATGATACTGTGGGGATGCTGCAGTGGTTACCCATGTTGTTTAATATCAGCTCCAAAAGAGTTTCACCTCATGTGCGGATAGCAACTAGCTGTTACAAAGTGTTTGCACTGCCAAATTCCATGTATCTGTGGGCATTTGTATGTTAGCATGATGGATTTGTCCAATCTATATTGGGTAGTTAAAGTCACCCAGGATCAAAGTACAGAGTTGAATCCTGATAGAGATGAATGGGTTCATATAGGCAAAATGGGATTTCTGGTCACATGTTAGGGCCGGTAGCTAGTTATGATTTGAATAGGGGTCTTGAGAATGGTTAACAGCACCTGGAGTGTCTACATGTGTCTTACTATCTGACCAACCTGGAGGTGTGTATGTCTTTCACATATAGTGAAATCCCACATCCCTTGTCTTTACTGCCCACACCTTGGGGTTTGACTGTATGATAGGATGGGTGACCATGTAAGGCTGGGGTGCTCTCTGCAGCTTTGAACCATGTGTCTGTGACTGCACAGATGTCAGCATTTTCCTGGGTTAAGACTGCTTGCAATGCATGCAGATTCATGTTTAGGCTCCTAGCATTTAGCAGCATGGCCTTCAATTTGTTATTTGTTGACAGTTTCATGTTGGTAGTGTTAACATCAACACTTTTTCCTAATAAAGGGACTATGGGGGTGGCAAGAACCATGGCCAGACACCTGAAGGCAAGGTGAGACAGATGTAGGCCATCTCTGACAAAGCATTGTGGTCTGTTGATCATATCATCCCAGGCTGTCAGGTACTGGATTCAGGCTGTTAGGTACTGGATCTCCCTTGAATGGCAACAGAAACCAAGCCAATTGTTAAGGTCAAGCATTTCCTGATTGTATTGTGGCACCATTCTGTGTGTTAGCAGAATGCTGCTTAAGGCTAGGGATATACCTGCCTGGGACACAGAATCAGTGAGCTCAATCATATCGAACGTCATATAGTACAGGGAGGTACGTCTCAAGTCAGGTACACCAAAATGGACTATGACAGACTCATAACAGCACCTGTTGTTGACAGACAGCAGTGCGTATGTGATATGGCAGATTCTGGCACCTGACAGACAAGTAACCGTGACATTCTCCATATATAGCCTGGTGAGAGGCACATATGTGTGTCTCACAAAGGAGTCTCCTATGATTAATATATTTGATTTATGGTGATGCCTTAGTGGCTGTGGGACACAGGTGTGTTGCTGTGCATGGTATGTGGTGTGGTGTGGAGGGTTGTGGAGTTCACATGTGTTTTTGCCTATGAGGTCTCCTTTGCTTCGGGATGTTTATGTTGAGGACCTCCACATATGTGGATGTGTGTTGTGTAGGTGTGGGTGGTGTTTGAGGTGTACTGATTGAGTTGCCAACCTTTTCAGTGCCAGATATGTGGGCTTGAGAGGGAGAGAGCATGGACTGTACATTCCTAATGTCATTGCATCTCTCACAAATTGTGTTCCTTGGTGGTGTTTGTAGATGGTTGTCCATGTACATGAGGCAGTTGCTATACTGTGTCAGGATGCCCATACCAACCAGACTGGCAGAGGAAACTGTAGGACATTGTTCAGCCATATTTGTCAGAATCTGAAGAAGGAAGGCCAGGATGACCAGAGGGGTGGACCTACAGCCTAGGTGCTTAAAACAAATGCAGGAGGTTTACACTACTGCAGACAATGTAGACAGGCTATAAAGCAGAAATAGGTGCAACAGAAAAGATGCAGTTGAACACCTAACAGAACATGCAGCAAGTAACAGAAACAGCAGGATGAGGAGGGAAATGCATGATTTATTGCCACTATGTTGCTGATAGCCACATACATACTGTGGTGAGAGATGGTGGGCTATGATGTGGGAATTAGCAGAGGATAGCGCTGGCAATTGTGGATGTGCAGGGTGTGTACATAATGGAGAGGAATGTATGTGGTCCTGTGACGTGTTCCACTCTTCTTGTCTTTTGGGAGTGATGTACAAATGGAGGAACCCACCTTTTTCTGCATGGCCTCAGACTGCATCATGACATCCTGCTGTCAAAGAGTCATCATAATCAGGAACAATGCCCTGCACTGTGGGCAAACCTTGTTGTATCAGTAAAACATGTAGGGCTACAGAAAAGAAACTATGAGCAGGTCAGACACTGGGCCACTGACATGATAAATGCTGCACGGCAAAGAGCCACAGCTGTGGCCAGGGACCAATGGTTGGCCTGCAACAAAGCAACCACTCTCAGCCACAGAGGAGTTCCTGGCAAACCTGAGTTCAGCGACCAGCTCACAAGCATCCATCACCCCATACGTCATGGAGGTGGGTGGCACATCTTCCACAGCTGAGGAGCATTCAAGTTAGCCTCCTGTGGTCATCACTTTAACACTGTAGTAGTCATAGTAGCAGCCTCTGCATACCTTTACACAGATGTCAGGTCAATCTGCATTAGGAGGGGATTTGTAGCACACATGTGTGCACACATACTCAAAATGTTAGCAATGTGGGCAGTATCACAGTTTGTACTGTACATGTTGATATACGCACATAATATTCTGTACCAATGCCACATTTGTGTTTGCTGACATTACCTCTCCCCCACAATTCTATAGGTACATCTGGTGTGCCCAGAGTCCAACATCCTGTAGCCAGTGAGTATGAAACTGTTTTGTTATGGCTCATCTATACCCTGGGAATGTTAAGGGCTGCCAGTTTGCAATGGACACAACTGTTAAGCTTAGCCATACTACAATACTTGTATGTTCAGATGTGGAGGGGTCCACTGCAGTGCATTGAATTGGTAATCACAGCAGCATATTTGCAGGAGCTGTAACATATTTGCACATATTTTTGTGAAGGTGTATGTAGTCTACTACACAGGGGGCAATAGTATGGTAGAGATGGGTGCACTATGTTTTAGGTGAAGGTCCATCACATACACTGACGTGTTGTTTATCTCAGAGGTGCATAGTACTGGCAACATTAATTGGATATAGCTACACTGCATGTTGTTAAGGGCCTGTCTTGTCAGTGTCTGTTGTGGTCTGTTCGTGTGCTGTGCATGGAATCAGTAATAAGGTGTGGTATGTATAATGCAGTTGTGGCACCTCACCTGTATGTGTGTGTGTTTTTGTGTGTGTGTGTGTGTGTGTGTGTGTGTGTGTGTGTGTGTGTGTGTGTGTGTGTGTGTGTGTGTGTGTGTATGTGTGTGTGTGTGGATCAGCAGACATCATGGTGCATGTATTAACGTAGTCATGTTGTTTTCCTCCTCACAGGTGACTGTGGGGGTTGGAGTCTTTCCCTCTCACAACCTGATGTCAGTGCCTCATTGGACTCTGATGTTGATGGTGGCCATAGTAAGGCACAGGTGGGGTTGATGGGAGCTGAATCTCTCCCATGGGGTGACATGCCACTTCCTCATCCAATGTCCCTGCACACAGTCATTATGCCCACACATACCCAATCCCTTGTGGCCCCCGATATTGGACAGTCAGAGGGTGGTGGCATTGAACAGGAGAGTGTGGCGGCTATGGTATCTGTGACTGTAGACACTAGCCATATCCAGGGATCTGGTGAGGTCGCTCACAGGCAGATTGACAGGGATGCTCAAAGGAGGACTGCTGCTCATCCACCACCTGTCACAGGTGTCACATCATGAGTCACTCAATGAATGTTTCAGTCTGTCATGGAGGCACATTCTGAATGCAACACCAGACACAGGCTCAGGATCATTGATGCATCACTTTCTGGCATCCATGACTCCATCCACATTGGTGAAGCCATGCATGAATTCGCCGACATAGTGGACAGATGGTGGAGTGAGACATTGTCAGGCCTTAACCGTGCATTGTCTGTCCTAGAACATGTGGTGGGGGTAGGGCATCAGACACATGGATGTAGGTCAGCACCAACATCAGCTGACAGAACATGTGGCCATGCACAGTCACGTTCTCATAGTGGTAGTACAGCTAGCACTACAGAAGGGAGGGTGCTGTCCACACCACAGTGTGGAAGGCCATGGGCATGCGGTCCTGGGTGGTCCAGTGAGAGACACGGACCCAGCAGGCACTGGTCAACATTAGCAAGTAGTACCACATCTGACCCTGGGCATGGTGGTGCCAGTGCCACATTTAGCAGGGCCAGTTCCCATGTTCTTGGTCAGAGACGGTGAATTGTACATTCTGAAATGTACGGTCCAGAGCGGTCCAATATACCCTCATGCAGGGCTAGCACATGGCTTGGCTGTGTACATGCACACACTCACACATCACTGTCACATGCAGGTTACCAACAGACACACACACAGCTGCTCTTCATGGCTCAGCTGACCAGCAGCCCTCCAGATACACACATACAATGTCAACTGTGGCACAGCCTAGGGCTTTGGCAACCCCATACCACACCCTATGCATGTGTTGACACATGTGTAACATCCCTTTCATCCATACCATTGATGCAGGTACATACAAATATGTGTCTGATGCACAGGGTGACTATAGTACATTTAATGACAGTTTGCAGTGCAATAGTGTTATGCCCTGTAAGGTGTTGTCTGCTGGCATGGGTCATGAGTACACATCAAAGTATATGTACCTTTATTCCATGATGCTGCATTGGTGGTAATATTGTTGACTGACTGCTATCTCGCACACTTTTTTCTGTTTCTGTTCCAGGGGTCTGTGTGTCTATGCTGTGGAGAGCTGGTGCCAATACAGTAGCTCAGGATGGCATGGTGGCAATGCAGCAATGTGACTTTGCCAAGGTATGGTTGTATATGTGCATGGTTACCTAGGTGCATATGTGTAGAACAGTGTGTCAGGGACAAAGGGGGCAGACAGCATAATCTTGCATGCATACCCCATGACACAGCATGGTACTCTTGATACATGTCACCTGGGAGTTCAGTAGGATCATAGGTTCATAGGATCATAGGAGGTTACTAGAGTAATGGGGCTTGGACCCTTACAAGCGTAGCCATTAGTTTATCCCCAGAAAGAAACATCAGTCAGCACCTGTTGGCCCTGTCAGTGAGGGACACAGGTGGGACCCTTGGGATAGTATTGTGGCTTCCCATCTACTCATCACAGTTGTGCTTGAAGAGGGTCATCATGGTACTCTGACATGTATGGAAGTGTATTCCTGAGACATGACAGCCTCTGGGAGACAAATCTGTCTCTCCATCAGGTTATGTTGATGTTGCATATCAAATTCAGGCCTGTCATGCAGGTAATACATGAAGAGTTATACTTACGGATATGGGGCAGCTGTGGTAGGGCAGGGTCCAACATTTCCTTGTAGGGTAGACACAGTCCACCTCTGAGCAACCTGTCTAATACCAAGTGGATAAATAGTGATTTAAGCCTGTCTGCATGGGACAGGTGTTGGAGTTCATGGATTACCTTTGTGAGGTACTTCTGTGGCTTTTCCAGTTTGTGCAGCTGTCTGGATAGGTACATACCAAATGGGGCATTGTAGTAAAATATTGGTCTATGGAGTGAGGACTATAGAGAGGTAATGACCACCTTTTTTCTGGATGCATCCCTTTACCTATGAGATGAACCACGTGCAAGGCTTTTCTGACCACTACAGCTACACGATGGTTGAATGCAAAATGATCAACCTAAGTACCCAGGTATCTCAATACATGTTGTGTGTTTAGGGGGTTGCCATTGATGTGGTAAACATTGGGGTTGTGTCTTTGCCAAATGGTATGATGATACAGTTTGTTTTTCATTTAGCTCCAGTCTAGGACCTTGGCACTGGTCTGTAGTTAATGTAAGACCCTCTTCCTCTATGTTAACATAATTTGGGGAGTCAATGACAGACAACACCCAACTTACAGTCATACACAAACTTGGTCAGTACCTACAAATGTATGCGGTGGCAGGTAACACTCATGCCTAGATACATGTGGGGTTATTTAGGGGCAGCAGCTATCCACAGGGTCTCAAAATGTATACATATTGGACACACATAGGCAAGACAGACTAGGGATGTCACATTATCATATGCCCAATGTGGGACACTTTTTGTAGTAATGTGAGAGCTGGCAGGTCAAACCATGCCAACAGTGAGTGCAACAGATAGAACTCCACTTTTGACAATATAACAGCTTACTTTTGTAGTATTTGCCTAGATCATGCTATTTCTCATAACATTTAGGTGTTTGTGATATAAAATGACTGCTTTATGCAACTATTAGAATAATGTTGGAAGTGTTAGCTGTCCTACACACTCAGGACATTTGTATTGTTTAAGTTGTTTTCACAGGACACACCTGGCCAAACATGGACTACAACTTGTACAGTGGGACAGGTGGTAACCCCATCACAGTCACACTGCTGCAAGGAGATATATGTACATACACCCACACACTCATGAACGTCCCTTGTTGAGAGGAGAACCCTCACCTGTCTAGTTGCACATACTATAGCGCTACATATGTATCACATGCATTACAGAGCTTATGTGCTTTTGTAGTGTCTGACACTACTGCTCAGATATTTGACATCTACAAGCTCTGTAAAGTTTGCCAATGGGGGGTTAACAGGCCCTTAAAATTGTATAACCATTACACACACACACACGCACACACGCACACACGCACACACACACACACACACACACACACACACACACACACACACACACACACACACAGAAAAAGACAGCTGCACTGCTGCAAAGGGATATGCTTACACACCTACTCACAGAATTACTGTTTTCAGAGTAGAACCCTTACCTATCTAGTTATGTACACTATAGTGCAACGTACTTATTGCATGTACCACAGAACATATGTGACTGAAGAATGTCTAACTGTGCTTCTAAGGTGGATGACATCTACAGGCCCTGTAAAGTACACCAGTGTGGGGATAAACAGGTAGGCATGGGACTTAAAATGTATTAGCATTGCACAGACATATGGAAGTCAGACACACTACTGCAAGGGGATATACTTATGCACACACACTCACAGAGTTGCAATTGTTGGGATTATAACCCCTACCTATCTAGTTGTATAGAGTATAGTGCTATGCACATATTGCATGCACCACAGAGCTTACATGTTTGAAGAGTGTCTGCCACCACTTTGGGGTGGATGACATCAGCAGCTGTTGACAGGGAGGCCATGTTTTTGGAGGACACTAGTCATAGGGCTATATAATGATTGACCATTGCACACACATAGGCTTGTTGGGTGTGTGTATGCTGCTGTATGTGGAATATCTACACACACAAGGCGGCTGATGTGAGATTAGCAATCCTACCTACCTACCTACCAAAACACACTACAGCTCACCACACTAGTTGCATGCACCACTGGTAATCATTGGTGTGCAATTGCTGCAGCACTACATCATGCTATACCTTTCTGTGTCTCTCTCCCCCTCTCTGTCTCTATCTATATAACAAAACTCTACAGATGCATATATATCTTATATGTGCCACATACTGATAGATAAGGGTAATCATGTCTGATGGGGATAGGAAGAGACAGTTAGGTATAGATAGCTGTCTGTATGCACAGAGATATATTGACATCCCAGTTCTATAGGAAGATGAGGCTTCAGACATGGGCTGAAATTAGCTAAGTGTAGGAGCATGCCCAGTGTGACTGTCATTACTTCAGACCTACCTGTACTCCAGTCTAGGCTTTTGTATCTTACAGTCAATTTTCTGCTGCACCTGATTACACAGCCCAGCACCAACCTTTATTGATTTGCCACTAGTTTGGCAGAAAACTGCAATGTTATGAAAAAATGGATCAGAAATGTAAGGCAACAATGTGGACATTCTGCAAAACTCTGTACATTTGAGAGGTATTATGGTGCCCACTAACTTGTTGTAAGTACTAACACAGTTACATTGCGGCCTTTACATCCTGCTGCTACTCTGACTTGTTACAACCTGCTGTTCTACTAGCCACCATCTAGGTTACTCAGAGCTGTGTACTGTCCATATCTGTGGGCCTCCTGTCCCTCCATTGTCTCTGGCTTTGTCCAGCTTTCTTGCAGTAACAAATAGTGACATTTGGACAGTCTGTAGAACTCATACCATAGGTGTATACCATGCGAAATAGTAGGTGCAGCCATTCTCAAACCATGAACCCCATCAACCATGGTAATGTATTTAGCCCACTAAGACACAACAGCCATCAAACAATGCAGTTTAATTCCTGACACTATCAACCATAGACATACAAAACACATTGACCCCTGCATATTGTGGAAATGAAACATGTCACCAGGTTGATTGGGACAGCCCTGGGATTGTGTGGTCTGCTGCTATTACCTTGCAAACATAATGTTACTGCAGTTGTATGGGAACATGGATGTATTAGGGGTAGGGTACTCTAGCTCTGACAGTCATGCATCTATACTATGACCCCACTGTTTGTCATTTCCCTCGTATAGTGCAGTGGGTTTTGCTGCCTTGGGGCCTACTGCATATTATGGGGCAGCCAGTGTTGGCAGACAGTTCCTGCTGTCCCACATATCTGTCAGTTGTCTGCAGGTGTTCCAGTAGCCTGCCCTATTCCTTTACATACATGTGGCAGGTCTACACATATGCTACCATAGTCTAGTACCCCATACATTTGTTTTAAAGAAGAGTGACTAACCTTGTACCTGCAGTAGTTGAGATAACGTTGCTTCAGGGCTGACTCTGTAGGATGCATGCAGTACACACCTAATACATTGTAAGGTATAGGTTGTGTTGTGTGGCTGGCATCCTTTTTACTATGTATATGAGTCAGAGTGAGGGGTCAGTCCCTAGGTCCCTAGGATGTCAGTGCATGTGCTATGCATTGCCTCTTTGCAAAGGTATGGTCATACTGGCCATGCCTATGTCTGCCTACAGGGACAGGCTCAAGGGGTTCCTCCTCTGAATTCCCCTGTGGCTGTGGGAGCCTTGGCACTGATGTGGGGCTATGTGTCTCTTCCCTGTGATGTTTCTGCCACAGCTGTTTCCACAAGATCATATTGTGTAGCATGGTACGTACTGTGAACATGTGTGCACATATGGCTGGAAAGTATTGCAGGACTCCACCTGATATACCAAGGTAGCAGAACCATGACTTAAGCAGCCCAAACACATGCTCTATGATATTCCTCGTTTGTGCATGTGCCTAATTATGGTGTTCTTCGGTAGATGCGTGTGCATTTCAGATGGGTGCCATCATCCACTGTTCCAGTGCATAGTAAGCATCCCCCCATAGATGGCCATACAGGATGTCTCCCCTGGAAAACATCTTGTACAGCTGTGATGCATGCCAGATGTTGGAGTTGTGATGACTGCCAGGGCTGCCAGCACACAAATTCATGATAATGCCCTGGGCATTGCACATGACCTGGCAGTTAGACTCTACCCTCATCACCAGGTAGTGCTTTGATGTGCATATGAGTGCAGCCTATAGCACCCAGTACCTCAGGGTGGTGTGCTACATGGTGGAAGACAGGCATAGTGCTGGCTGTCTCATCAGGGGTGCGGGGTAAATATATGTGCTCACTGGCATGTGCTTGCATGGCAGCCAGGAACTGATTGAGTACCCTGGATGTAGATGCTTATGAGACCCCCATCATGTCCCCAGTAGGTCTTTGAAAAGTACCTGTAGCTAGTATTCTAAGGGCTACACATACCTTTGTTTCCACTGTGATGTGTTCCACTCATTTGACTCTGGGTCTGAGTTGAAGACGGCAAAGCTTGGTGAGTTCTTGTAGCATGTCTCTGTCCACCCTGTAGTGCAATACTATTTCCAGCTCATGTAGACAATGGTAGGTTACCCTGGGCCTGAACACTCTTCTCCTTCGCAGTTTAGGCCTATTGTCAACATCAGCACCAGCACTGATCTCAGCCTCCAGTACATACAGATGTAGCAGATCAGCAGCAGTCCCTATCATTTTGTCAGTTAAAATTCCCAAGTGTGTACTCCATTGGTGCAGAGTAAAAAATCAGATTGAAGTGTGTACGCATACTTTATAGTGTGATTGGCTGACTATGATGCACTCCACCTGCTAGGTCTATCATTGAAGGTTTTGAATGGCCCAGTGCCAGTGGAATGGAGCTTATTAGTCATTTATACTTGATTGGCTTTCCCAAGTTATTTCCTTGTATTGTTTTTTTTTTTTTAATTTCTTGTACTGCTAAGCACTGGGGCATGGCTTACAAACCAAAGGCACTAGTATAAACAGTGCTCAGCAGTTTAGACACATCTCCTTGCATGGGCACACTCAGCTTAGCTTAAACCAGCTAAAACACATGCCCTGCTGCTAAACAAAGCTTAGCAGCACTGGACACACCCCCTGCTTAGCTGTGCTTAGCTGAACGCAAACGGGCTCCAATCTGCTTAAACACAGTGTAATACACCCCCTTTTGATGTCAGCTACCTGTTCTACTAACATCAACATAGTTCTCATCCTACACGGGTTTTATCTGTGGACACAGTGGCCCATTTTGCTATTCAGTAACCCCAGCTCATTTGCATACAGATCATTGCATATTCCCTGGATACTTCACCTGCCTCCTTAGCAACCACTGAAACCTGCCATTGTACATTGTGCATGCAAGGCACTAATGCATTTTTGCAAATGTCTTTTCAGTTTTTCAACATTTTAATATATATATATATATATATATATATATATATATATATATATATATTTTTTTTTTTTTTTTGGCATAATGACGTTTGAGTGTTGCTGCACTCCGCACAAAAGTAATATGTGTATTTAAAAAATATATATTTTATAATGATTTGCATTCCTTTTTGGTCTCACTGGGCATAGTTTTTGCCAATTCCATGCCTACATTGCAATATCCAACCTTCTTTTGGGGCTTTTACACCCCGTTTAATTTTTGCATTTTTGTACATGGTTACTTTTTGTGTATATTTCTGACACCAACACATCTCCTACACAAGTACTGTTCAGCCTATTGGATCACAAATCGCCCTCATTTGCATGGATTTCACATGCTTATGTGGTGATTTGCATTCCACAGACACTTCTGTGTCTGCACGCTCGTGTATGCCCCTCTGCTATGTTTACTAGATCGCTCGGTTGCCAGTTTCCGTGTTGGGGCCGTGCCACTATGACTACATGGAAAATCACTCCATGAAGGATTGATTGAATTCCCCCCACTAACAGGAGTCATGTAACTGGAATGCAAAAGCCCTTGAGGCACCAAGACCAAGCTAGTTAATCTGGCAATGTCCTGAGTCTAGGTGACTTCATAGTTGGACTAATGCCCCACTCACCAGGTTGAAAAAAGACACAGTAAGAGATGCCACACAGGTGCCAGGATACATAATGTCACAAAGGCCCTCAAGTTCCTTCACCTCAGGTATGCCTGCAACCTGATCATTGTGCACATGGGAATTAATGACTTGAGTTGCACCTCCTTAGATCATGTGGAGAAGGACATTTTAAAGCTCTCAGAATATGCAAATGAAAAAACTTACTATCACCAAGAACAAAGCCGCAATACAAACAAATGTTGATTGGATTTAATTACTGGCTTAATGACTGGTGTCACTCTAGGGTGATACAAAGTATATCACCCTGAGATGAGATGGCCGACATCCCCGGTTACTTTGCTATGTATATTCTACATCTCTCTCCTTGTGGTTTCCACATATCAGCTAAGACTTTTTCTTCTCCAGTAGTCTCTCCTCAGTCTACTCAAATTACTCACAAAGCCAACCACAATCAAAATCATATAAAAGCAGTAGTGACTGATGCTAGAAGCCTAAACAAAAAGTGGCACTCCTTACAGGCATTCATAACTGTTGAAAATATGGGATTATGCCATTTGATTGAATTCTCATTTAATTGAATCTCAAATTGTGAAACCCATTTGATTGAAAACTCATTTGACTGAAAACTCATTTGATATAAACTTTCTTCCCAGCAAATATAAATATATATATACATATATATATATATATATATATATATATATATATATATATATATATATATATATATGTTTTTGCAGGGGCAAAGCTCCCCACACACCCCATAAGTCCACACACCCGTATTACAAAGGTCCATAGGTACATAAGTAAGTACAAGGCTAGCTGCCCTTCCAGACCATTTTAAACCTAGGCAATGTCCCTTTTTGTGCTTGAAATATCCTATACCATCTGGTTATAGATCGGCCTCACCCATCCCATGATCGATAATCTTGAAATAACCTATACCATCTGGTTATAGATCAGCCTCACCCATCCCATGATCGATAATCTTGAAATAACCTATACCATCTGGTTATAGATCGGCCTCACCCATCCTATGATCGATAATCTTGAAATAACCTATACCATCTGGTTATAGATCAGCCTCACCCATCCCATGATCGATAATCTTGAAATAACCTATACCATCTGGTTATAGATCGGCCTCACCCATCCCATGATCGATAATCTTGAAATAACCTATACCATCTGGTTATAGATCGGCCTCACCCATCCCATGATCGATAATCTTGAAATAACCTATACCATCTGGTTATAGATTGGCCATACCCATCCCATGATCGATAATCTTGAAATAACCTATACCATCTGGTTATAGATTGGCCTCACCCATCCCATGATCGATAATCTTGAAATAACCTATACCATCTGGTTATAGATTGGCCTTACCCATCCCATGGTCGATAATTATATATTACCACTAATTAGAATAAGTGGGATCTTACTATATATAATTTGAGGGAACCCAAGCATGGGATAAAACATTTCAGAGCTGCATCTGTCCATTACTAGTACAGAGGGCAGATCTGGAGTAAATGTTCTCTTTCCCTTTCATAGATTTAACTTGCACTTCAAAATGCTCAGGGATGAACATTGTTTGATGTGGATGGGAGTCTGTTCCACAGCAGTAGTATCCTTTAAGAAATATACTTGTCCCTCCAAAACATTCTGTTGATGTTGCAGAAGAGGTTTAGATCCATAGACTGGGTATTTCTGATGCCATTTGACTTGGTGATGTGCACGAAATTCAACAGTAAAGGGTTGGAGGATGCCTTTTATGCCTGACACAGGTCATTTCCTAGCAGCTTGTAGGATGCTGAGTATAGAGACAGGGCTATGAACAGGTACATGTAGGACATGTTTAGGCCTTGTATCCTTCGAGTAATCTGTCTCTGCACGCATTAAAGTTGTCGCATGTGTCTGGACATATACATGCCAAAGGGGGCATTTTATTCAATGACTGGCCTAATGAGGGCTAAAAAAGGGGACAATGACATCCCTAGATCTAGACATAATCTCTTTGTTTATAAGCTGTGCAATATAGGACATTCTTACAATGGTAGACACATGTTGGTCAAAAGTTAAGTTACTGTTCACGTTCCCAAATCCTGTCAACCAGGCCAGCTCTTATGGGTGTATTGTCAATTTGGCAGTTCCTCGGGTAGCTGACCTCTCATAGGATACTGTAATGCATTTTTTTAGCATTTAGCTTCAGATCATGATTTTGACACCAGTTATCTATTTGAGGCAGACCTTCCTGCAGGATGGCTAAGTCATTTGTGGATTCTATTACTGCTCCTAGCTTGCAGTAATCTGCAAACTTAGTCAGCAAGAACCCTTTGGTATTGGATTTTACTTCAGAAAAAAAAATGGATACCAAACAGTAGAGGTCCCAGCGCAGAACCCTGGGGGACTCCACTGGAGATTGGTCTCTTTGTGGAGGTAACTTTTCCTATTTTGATTATCTGCATTCTATCTGTGAGCCAGTTGACAATCCAATGAGTGATATAGGGGTTTATTCCATATTTGACCATGATCTAGCTCTGCTCACACAAATCACCTTCTAGTATGTCCTAACCCAAACTTCAAGGTTTAAAGCACTGGTGCTATGAACCTTGACAACGTACCAGGATGTCTTCTTGTCAGTGTCAAGTACTTCTTGGTTGATCCTTTATTATGTCTCTTCCATCTCACCCTTTCCATTGAATTCATGCCAAAGATGTGGAGAACTGCTCTATTTATCCAATTCCACAAAGGGGAACAAAAACTGACCTATGGGAAATATATAACAATCAGCTTCACTGGCCTTATCTGTAAACAAATGGAGCACTTCATTATGGACCTCATAAACAAGGACATACAGTCTTCAAAATCTGGATCTGATGTGGGTTTTCTGAAGGCAGAGCCTAAGAGACGCCTCCAGGTGCCTCTGCAGTTAACTCCTACTGACACCTCTAGGAGTCAAATATTTATTTGTCATATTTGCATCAATAATTCCAAAACCATGTTATGTACAATATTTTATAAGATTTCATCTTAAAGGTTACACAGTGGCAAACTCAACTACATTAATATTTGACCTCTGTCTCGTGCAGGTCAATAGATATTAGCTGTTGTTTTTAAGATATTAATTTATATAGATATAATTTTCACATATTTCTAACCATCTCAAGAGCCAAGTAACACAGACAGAACTCCTTAATCTAATATGAAAGCTTTCCACTAGATGAATAAAATGCTGCTGACAGTATGTGTGTAACTTCAGTGGTTGCTGAGATATTGCCAGTTGTTTACGAAATATTATAAATGTAATAGTTACTGTGTTTACTGTCACTTATAAAATTTAGTTTAAGATCTAGAACCTAAAGATTATTACCATTATAAAAAGAATTTCTACTGAAGAGTTTGTCGTTTATACTTTTTTCATAACCCATATGGTTCCAGAGATATGAGCATGTGTTTGAAATGTGAGGACATAATTTGATTCTATTAAAAGGTTTAGACTCCGCCCATTGAAAGTTACAGTTCAAACTTCCTGAGCTCCATTGGAGTGAATGAATTAATAATAATAACTCCTGTTTGTTAACCATGAATGCCCATTGGATGCACAGTACCTTTTCAGGGGCAATTAGGGAGCAGTGTCTATTTAAGTGACATGCTCAAGGTTACACAGTAGGAAAATAAGGGTTGAGGGACTCAAACCCAGTACCACAGGAGCTAAAGCTTTTAACCTTAACCACTACACAAACTGCCTCTTGAACCTAGCAGACTTTCTTGAACAAATCACAATGGTATTAGACCAGTACATTTGGACACACAGTATACCTGGGTTTGGCCAAAGCCATTGATACATTCCATACTTTTGTATCACTGATAAGCTAATCTGACTAAATGTAAACCCCCATGTCATGCACTGGATATCAAACTGCCTCACCAACAGAACCTATTTGCTGGTGTTTCAGGTACACTCTCAACCAAAAAGAGTGGTTGCCAGAGGTGTCTCCCAGGGACTGATCCAGAAACCACTCTCCTTTTGTTTCTACTTCTATGACATTAAAGCAGGTACCAAAGGGCTATGAATGATGACGTTTGTGGATGTCTGCTAACTTGGAGCTGTCAGAACACCCCAGGTGATGAACATATTCAACAGGAGAGCCTAGCTCATGCTAACAAGTAATGTTTGGATCTCAGCCTCAGTCTGAATGCAAAATATACAGCATTGTCTACTTTGGTAAACTTGGGTACTTCTGCATCATATAGGCTACACCCCATAAAACGTGACTTAGTCATCAGGGATTTGGGCACCTTTGTAGACAATTAAGTATCATTTGATCAACATGTAACAACTGCTGTCATGAAATCCTTTTATATAGCCAGATTAATCAGCATGGGGCATATCTTTGAGATCTAAGGCAATCATTGTCCCCTTTCCTCCTCATTTTTTAGATCAATACTGTAATAATAATAATAATAATAATAATAATAATAATAATAATAATAATAATAATTATAGTAATAATGCCCCCTTTAGTATATACCTGGCAAGGCATAGGCATAAGATGTAACTCAGAAGGCTACAGCATTTTCTGGGTCTATATTAGAACATCGAAGTTTCAGAACTTCGAATGTTCTAATATCAACACCTAGTAACCGAAAACCGATAAGACAGAAAATTTAGAACATCCAATTTTTTCCTAGGGAAAAAATTTTCTGTTCCAAAACACATACACACAACACAAACATACCAAACAAACAGCAATCCACACACATACACCTAAAATCTTACATCTAAACCTACACTCAACTGTACATACACCACTATCTACCCACTTACCTTAACCTAAATCCTAACCCTAAGGTCCGTCACTATCGCATACTCACCTCACCCGCACCCTAACTCACCTATCCTACCTTAACCCTCATGTCCACACAATCGCACACTTACCTGAACCCGACCATAACTTTCCACCGCAGAGCTGAAAGAACCAAATTCTTTCCCTAGGAAAGAATTCGGTAATCTAAACCTTCGCTATTTTCAGCTTTCGCTTATTAGGTGTCGATATTAGAACATTCGAAGTTCTGAAACTTCGATGTTCTAATATAGACCCCATTTCCTTACCAAAAAAAAATCTAAGGTATGTCTTCCTTAAACTACCCCGACCGTTATCTTAAAGTGCTGTCGCTCTTTTCATGTCCTACTGACTATTCAGAGGATATCTCTGGCTTACTGCCTTGAAAGATTGAGTAGTTTGTACCCTCCTGTATATTCACAAAACTAATAGCATTTTAAACATCCACTCAAAAGAACTAAACTAGATAGATGTCTTTCGCAGAGAGTACCTCTTTTATGGAATACACTTACAAGTTAACTAGAGTAGCTCTATGCCTCATTTTAAG
This sequence comes from Protopterus annectens, assembly GCF_019279795.1. Taxonomy (NCBI): domain Eukaryota; kingdom Metazoa; phylum Chordata; order Ceratodontiformes; family Protopteridae; genus Protopterus; species Protopterus annectens. The sequence continues at coordinate 204,363,069 of NC_056735.1, forward strand.
TGTAAACTGATTGTATGAGTAATCATAAATCCATCCCCCATGACCCTTCTAGCCCTAATAAAAAGGGATCGTAATTAGGGGAGGTATTAATTCATGACTTGGTAAATGGGTGGGATCATTGGCTAGGCTATAAATGGTCCACTGGATCTGCAGTCTAGTATGAACCTATGAATCTATGAAACCCAAAAAGGACAATTTGAGAAGGAAATACAGAGAACAGGCAAGAGGTTACTATGTCTGCTCTCTCCTCCTCTGGTCATTTCAATCAGTGCCCCATTTTCATTTCCAAACCCAGATAACTAAGGTATTATCAAATGCCATTTTTTATGGAGTAACATATTGCACTTCCTATAATATGGTCCTTTAGTTGTGTGATTTTTTGTTAGTAAAATAATGCTGAAGTGCCATTTATATAAATTTGTGTGTTTCTGTTTTTAAATCAATACTTGTTCCGTTTTTCATAAAAATAAAAAAAAAATTATCAAATGCATCTGATTTTTTTGTATTGAGTAAAAAATTTAAATAAAATAAAATTGCAACTTCTAACATTAAACTTAAATAAACGTTTCAGGTGTTTCAGCGTGAAGTTATTAACCTCATCACAGCAATACTTAATACACCTGGCACAACAAAACAAACAGTTTTGCTTTTTATACCAATTTAAGTATTATCTAATGGGATGTTTTCCAGCACCACTATGATCTAACAAGAAAACCTATCCAGTTTTAATTTTAAAACTGAATGTTTGAAAAAAATAGTAGAGTTTTTTTCTCTGATGGAGTGGTACACACCTAAACACATATTCTTAACGAAGATGTGATCTCCAAAGCTCAAACACATTAAAAACTCATGGAACTAGCTCTAGACTATTTTACAAAAGGATAATGAAAAAAATATGCCTTTGATAGTGGCATTTTTCCAACAGACTGGAAAATGATCAAAAGAAGGGGCAGTGTAATAATTATAATACCTGATGCCATGTTATTGATATTCAGATGCATTTGTATTCCTAGGAGCCATGCATTAGCATGTCAAGAGATTGCTCTTATCAGAGAAACGTAATGACATTATTTCTGTGCAAACTATACTGTTATAAAAAAACAGAATATGATACTAAAAAAAACCCTTAAACTGTAGATGAGTAGTCCTCTTTCAAGCCAATCATTCAAAACATGTTACAGTTTTTCTGGGCTAAATAATCTGCCTTTGCACCTTATAGACTGGCTTGATAATAAGATTAATTTGTTAGAAATAAATTTCATGGTGTCATGAATGATGCCATCTGCAAACAGATGAGACCTGATAACATTCCAAGACCAGCTAATGGCTAAGAATAACAGGAACAGTGCAATTGTCCAAATGTACTCCTTTTCAGTCAATAAACAAGAATGTACAACATCTCAGAAAATTTCATGTCTCACTCGAAACGACATATCTTAGTTAGCACTGACGTTGTTTAATTGCAGACGATTTTAAATGTCCAGTGGCAGCATCCTAATTGCAAATTTGGCCAGAGGGAGAAACATATGCTGCAGATGCTTGCATGTGCAGTTTTTTTTTCGTCAAGTATGTTATTTTATCAAGTGATGATTTTTGCATCTGTCACCAGAAAAACATGCCATGTTTTGTATGTTGTAGTTATAATTACATTTCTGAATTGTTGTTTGGTTTCATTACAATATTCAGAGCTGCTTGGATACTATAGTGCATTTGTCTTAAAGGTGTTTTTTGCATAATACTGCAAAATAAGAATGGCTTTCTTTTTAATGCTGTAGTGTAGGCATCATAGAAGCCAAACTGAAATTCTACAACAAAAGGATGATATTGTGGTTTGATCAAGATTCAAAGGTAGCAGCAAACAAGGTTTATACTGTAATCTGTAGTGTAATAAAATAAACAGAAAAACTGGAATTACAGATATCCTAATGGTATGTACATCAAATTGACAGAGTTAAATATTGTAAACCTAATTTTAATAATAAAGTTAGAGTGGGCCACAAAATAACTGCATTAAATCAATTTAATTCAGTAAGTATAAACTTAGAATTTAACACATTAAGCAATTTGTTTTGATAAGCTTCATCCATATGCTTTGTGAAAAACTCTTTAGCAATCACAGTACACTCAGCACCATCAGAAACCAATGTCATACCAGTCATATCAGCAAAAAGTACATCAGCCAAGCTCTAAAAAGGAAAAGAACATAATTGCAAATTAGCTGTATTTATCTTTCAGTGACTTTTGTTTTGCATTATTTCCATTTTGTTTTATATGTATGCATGTATAACCAGTTTTATATTTAACATTAGAATTACAGATAAGAACTTCATTTTAATCTATTCACATTTACAACATTAATAGAAAGGTTCATTTAATACTATGTGGAAGGAAAATAGGCAAAAGCCAAGTCCCTTTATTTGTGCATGCGGCATTTAAATGCACATATATGGTTAAATAAATGGGCTGTTTTCTGCATGGTATCATTTGCTAATTTCTAGTTACATAAAAGCAAATCTATATACATATAAGACACACACACACACACACACACACACACACACACACACACACACACACACATGCATGCACATATATATATATATATATATATATATATATATATATATATATGTGTGTGTGTGTGTGTGTGTGTGTGTGTGTGTGTGTGCGCTCCTATATTTATGTGTGTGTATATATATGAGAATGCTATACACACACACACACACATATATATATATATATATATATATATATATATATATATATATATATATATATATATATATATATATATATATATATATATATATATATATATGGGTCTAGGGCACATGCTCGACTAGCATATGTCCGAATCACAAAACATCGAACACACATACACAAAAGCGTTTAACATCGACAAGCGCTTCCGTGTATGTGTGCCTGTTTTGTAGATCAGATTACAGTGCAGGTAAGGGAAAATTCCCTTTTCTCCACTGTAGTGCAATCTCGGAGTGAGAATAATAAAGTTGGGGGGTGTGGTGGGGGTGCAGGGGGGCGAAGCCCCCCCTGCAGAAACGTACATTTTTTTTGAACTACACATACACTGAAACGCTTTTCGATGTTAAGCGTTTTCGTGTATGTGTGTTTGATGTTTTGTGATTCAGACATATGCTAGTCGAGCATGTGCCCTAGACCCATATATATATATGTATAGCATTCTCATTTTTCAATTGCTTGCTTAATCAAGTTCAAGGTTGAAGAGGAGCAAGATGCCAGCCATCCCGTAGTGTGTGTAAAGCAATGAAAGTAATCATGGCTTGGTGCTTGCGCATTACAGAATGCAAACACACACACACACACACACACACACACACACACACACACACACACACACACACACACACCTTTTTGGTTCTTTGCTATGTCAGAAGAAATCAGGGTGCCTAGGGTCTGTTTTGAAAATAATCCAATGTGTACAGATAATATCTGTGGTAGGCATGGGGAGGTACACCTTCTGTCATTACTACAGTACATAGTGATGGCAGGCGGTTTATCATGACCTATCTTGTTCTATGAATAGTACACTGGAATGTCTAGTACACAGTATGCACATCAGTGCTACAGATGTGGAAATATTCACTGTGTGATATGGAAACCCAGCACAGCACAAAAAGTCAGAGCTATATTACTATAACAAAGTCAGTTATACATTCTTATCTAACTGCTCCATGTTCCACTGTGCTCCACATTCATTCCACAGAGCTATTCATAAAAATATTTCATTCCTCACACATGATGGTAGAATTAGAGTATTTATCATGTTATAGCAATGAGGGTAGTTAGTGTTGTGGCATTTCCCAATGGCTGATACTCAATGTATGGAGAGCGGTGCATCTACCAGTGTGGTAACAGGTCAGGTGGACTCCCTTACCTGCAAGTGTTTTCCTACTTAAAAAAGTACTTTAACCTTTTTTTCACTGACATAGCTGCTCAGGTCTGTTAGCTTAGAAATGAATCTGCCCATACCCTGTCAATGTATTGTTTGCCAATGACACATCATCTAGAGGAGAGAAATTTGCATATAGACTTCATGCATACAATAGTATGACTACTATAGCTGCACAATAGTCTAAGACTGCAAACAAAGACTTGCCACATTTTGCAGCTTTCCCTTTTCCTAGGGGCACAATGTTTATGAATATTGGCCACTATCAGAAGTAAATTTCCTGACATGCAGAGATATGTCAATGCATCCATATAGTTACAATGCTGTTATTATGCACTGCATATGGGACTGCAGTAGCAACTTCATCATTATTTACCCAGTGCATATTTTTTTTCGTTTAAAGAATGCTACCTTTAGCTTTTTTTCCCCCTCAAACTTTGCTAGTCATAGATGCGGCATCATCTTTACACTGAGGCTAGGCAGTTATACTGACTTTGCAGAAATGCATGCTGTTTATGTTGTTGTTATGACAGCTTCCAATTTGGGAAAACAAATGAGCTAATTCATGAAAGGGAAAAGGGATAGTACTGCCACTAGATGTACTGATTTTTTTTTTTTGAATTTGCTAAACTATCCACTGCTCAGTTAAAAGCTTAGCTATATTAGCACAAATGTCAGCATGCATAGTCCAGTTTGTAGTACCTGGAATGTACTGATTATGCTCTGAAAGTGGAGTAAAAGATGACTTTGTCAAGCACCTTTAATGCATCAGAGATGTCTGTTATTCACCTGGGCTGAGCTTGAAAATAGTTCAGTTGGATCAGCACACTGTCCTGGTCAACAATGAAGACATGCATACATACATGCATACATACATACATACATACATGCATACATACATACATACATACATAGATACATACATGCATGCATACATACATACATACATGCATACATACATACATACATGCATACACACATGAATACATACATACATACATACATACATACATACATGCATACATACATACATACATACATACATACATGCATACATACATACATATATGCATACATACATACATACATACATACATACATACATGCATACATACATACATAAATAACATTTATTGTTGTTATCCTCTAGTCTCATGCTAGAGCATAGCATCAAATAGGAAGCATCACCAGGAAATAGTTGCAGTTTTTAAAGTTATAAACCTATCATAGATACGTTTATTTTCTAACCACTGTCTATGTGGAAGTGTTGTTGTAAATCTGTAATAGAGTTTGGGTCTATGCATGTTTGTTCTAATTTATAGCACATTGGCAGAAAATATCAGTCTACTATAAAGAATTATAGCCAGGTTACCAATCATAATTATTTGTTAATGTGTTCTACAAATGAATTCAAGAAATTCACTTTTTTACCTTCACTTTTGAGGGGAATTTCTTGAATCTCTAAAACACTTTAAATAATTTGTTATGATCTGTTATCTGATTATAACCCTCTATATCATTAACCTATTTTGTTAAATAATCAGGAGTAAGTAGGCTGCTATTTGCTTTGATTAAACTACATACAAGATATCATCCCTAGGATTTATTAACAATCGTGTAGGCTTTGCACGAAGCCTGCACGATTACAGCATGTTAGCATGATGAGTAGCAGTTTTCAGTGAATATGCACACTGCTCAACATGCTTGCACGTTTCCAAGAACAGTTTCATTGGCCAGCAGCAGTACTGGCAGCCATGAGATGGTGCTGGAAAACACAAGCGCACAGTGTAAGCAAAACACTTGTCTGTAGGTAAACGTATTATACAAGCACATGCGGACAGCTTATATGAAGTAAGGGCAAGTGGATTATAAGAAGTCAGCTGCAGAGGGCATGAAATTGGAAGAATGTACATAGAATACAATGTTAATAGTGCACAGGTAAGTATGAGGGAAGGATAAACAGAAAAAATGTACTCAGTTAATGCATTCAAATGTGATAATGTCACAAAAAAAGTTTCAGCAGAAAGACTTCCATATCAATGGTAGTAATAAATAATCCTGTTTCTAATTGTTTACCCATGTACATAACTAAAAACTGACATGTTAACAGCGGATATGAGAGGGACACAATGTAACATTGTAAGAAAGAGGAGTAAATGTGACATTTATGTTCATTTCATGCCGAGTGGTAGTGCAAACACTAATGAAGCACTCACCAGCTTGTACCAGTTAGCCTGTGATCTGAAAAATAAGAACCCAGAGTGTGTCAAAATTTTAGCTGTGGATTTCAATCAGGACAAACTGAAAATTGTGCTACCAAACTACCGACAGAATGTAAACTTCTCTACAAGAGGTGATAACACTTTGATCAAGTGTACTCACATATCAAACAAGCATTCATAGCAGTCCCCCAACCGCATCGTGGTAACTCAGATCACATTTCCATCCTGCTTATCCCAGCATATAAGCCAATGCTAGTAAGGGAAAAACCTTTCAAGCAGCAAATAAGGATCTGGCCTGAAAGATCTGTCTTGGCTCTGCAAGACTGCTTTGAATATACTGACTGGAATCTATTTAAACAGGCTGCCACCACAAATCAATGTATTAATTTGGATGAGTACAGCGAAATGTTTGTGGGATACATCACAAAATGTATTGAGGATGTCACCACCCTGAAGGATGTAACCATCAGAGCCAGCCAAAAAGCCTGGCTCTCCAGTGAGGTATACAAATTACTGACAGCGAGTAATGCTGCCTTTAAGGCTGGAGTTAGAGATGCTTTTGAGAAAGACCAGGGCCTACTTGAACAAACGTGAGAGTAACAAAGCAGGCCTACAGTCTAAAAATATAAAGACACCTCACTGACCAGAAAGATCCCAGGCAGCTGTGGAGGGGGATCAAAAGCATCACAGACTATAAGCCACCATTCACACAATGTAATGATAACCCAGACTTTTTAAACAAGCTAAACATCTACTTCAGTAGATTCAAGGAATGAAATAAAACCTCACCAAAGAGACTACCCACTAATGCAGATGTCACATCATTATGCCTCAACTTGGAAGAGATACGCAGGAACCTATGTAGGGTTCACACGGGTAAAGCAGCTGGTCCAGATATGATCAGAGGATGGCTACTTAAAAACTGTGCTGGTTAGCTGGCATCAGTCTTCAGAGACATTTTCAGTGTATCTCTCAGCCAGGAAAATGTGCTCAGATGCTTTAAGACCACCGACATCATCCCTCTGCCCAAGAAACCATCTCCAGCATCATTAAATGATCACCAGCCAATTGCACTTACCTCAGCAGTGATGAAGTGTTTCAACAAAATGGTCAAGGATCACATAACATCCTGCCTACCTGCTAAATTTGATTCTTTACAATTTGCATACAGGCCAAATCATTCTACTGCAGATGCCATAGCCTTAACACATCATCACACCTTGGACCACCTGGAAAATAATGACTGTTATGTATGCATGCTGTTCATTGACTTCAGCTCTGCCTTCAATATGGTAATTCCACAACAACTGCTGTCTAAGTTAAGTAATCTAGGCACACAAAACAAAAAGTGCAACTGGATCCTCCACTTCCTGACTGAAAGGTCACAAATAGTTTGAGCAGGAAAACATCAAACAGCATCACCCTAAACACTGGGATCCGACAATGTTGTGTATTCAGTCCTTGTCTTTTCAAAATTCTAACACATGACTGCACAGTTATGCATCAGTCAAATAGAATCATCAAATCTGCAGATGACAACACAGTAATTGGCCTTATCAAGAGGGAAGATGAGGGGGCCTACAGAGAGGAGGTGAACCAACTCCTTCACTGGTGCAGTGACAATAACTTAGTACTAAATATTGGGAAAACCAAGGAAATCATCATTGATTTTAGGAAGGAAAATAAGCCACATCAGGCAAGTCATCGTCAATGGTGCCACAGTGGAGAGAGTAAATAGTATCAAACTCCTAGAGGTACGTATCTTGCAAGCCTTAAGTTGGGCCACAAACACTTCCTACCTTATAAAGAGATCCAAACAATGTCTCAACTTCCTTAGGAGACTTTGTAGAGCTAACCTCCCCCCACAGGTCCTACTTGCCTTCTACAGAGCCATGATTGAGAACGTACTGACAAACATCGTTGTCTGGTATGAAAATTGTTCTCAAGGTGATAAGAAGGCACTGTATAAAATCAGTAGACAGGCCACAAAAATCATTGGCTCCAACCTTCAATCTCTATTCAAACAGATGCTATGGCAGAGTCCAAAAAATATGGAGGGATATACAACATCTGGCATATGGACTGTTCAAACTCCTACCAATAAGGAAGTGCTGCAGAAGCATTAGATGTAGGACATTGGGATTCCATAACAGCTTTTTCCCACATCCTATCAGACTACTGAACAACAAACCCATAGTCTAACTCATAAAATGGGTAAAACATTATTTATGTGCAATATCTCATTGTTATTTACATAACTCTTTGCATAGCTCACTTTATATGTCTCTATCTGCACTATGAAAACTACAAACTGTAAGTTTAAGGCATGTATTGGTGTGGATAAGTTTTATGTGTGCCTTTTATTTATTTATAGTACTGTTTATATTGCTACTGAGTCTGTTCCTGTTATTGCTGCATTTGTTTTGTTTCTGCTGTAAAAAACTTTCAATTTTTTTATTTTATTTATTTTTAGTATCTTATTTTTATTTTTATTATTTTAAATTTTTATTAATTTAATCTATCTTCCTTCTGTAAACTGTCATTCATATGGTACAAGCCTGAATATGAAAATTTCATGCAGTAATGCACACTTTTTCCTCTGTGTTGATCTGTATGACAATAAAGTTTACTTTGATTTTGACTTGGTGTGTGTGTGTGTGTGTGTGTGTGTGTGTGTGTGTGTGTGTGTGTGTGTGTGTGTGTGTGTGTATGTGAGTTTGTGTGTATGTGTTTGTGTGGTTGGTGGTATTTTACGGTCATTGTATGATGTTCTACAAGGTGTAACAAACATGCCTTATGCAGAGTGCCTTAAAGCCCATTCCCTCTACTCAGTCTCCTATAGATTGTGGAGGTGTTGATCCATGCCTGGCTTACAAGGCATCTGCAAATCCCACACTTATAAATCTCCTACATAACTGTAAGTCAAATGGTACCAGAAATACAAGGTCTAGAGAACTGAATTTTTGTCTGTGACTTAGAACATGCTGGAGAGACAGATATGTGTCGCAAAGACTGTCCCTCCTATGGAACACTGTTGTGAAGTTGAGTTTGTCTATCACCAGGTTAAGCACAATTGAGACCAGTGGATGAGGAATAGGAAATTTACACCAAGCCAGGCACCCATGTCCCTTATGGATAGAAGCAGTTTATGAATGCCTGGCCCTCAATGTCCTATTGGGATACAGGACGTCAGTATTCTTTCAGGAATACAATATAGCAATAGATCTTGTTACAAATAAATTAAATTAACATATGAAGTAATAAAATACATTTGAGGATATGTGTACAATATGATTTTGTCAAAATTATGACAAAGAGGTAACTGTTAATGTTCTCCAGCTGTGAGCAGTGCAACATTAATGTTTTTTGGCCATGGAAGCTGTTTCTGTTGTTTGTACAAAATCATTGTCCCAGAACTGAAACACGCTATATCTGTGTAGATATGCTTCATAAGTCATGAAGGGGTGTTGTCATGGACACAACTGTACATGACAGTACACACAGTCACATTAGAGAATCAATTTTGGATTCAAACTCTCTACCTACCTAATTACACATGTGCAGGTAAAAGTAGAATAAGGGGATGGTGGAATACTCAGCCAGCGTAAATTCTTCCTATAAGAGGAAGTTGATACAGCACATCTGTTCAGGAAGCTATGTGTACTGGATATGCTGCACACACAAGTTCCCCACATTGAAAACTCAATCTCCTACCTCTCTAGCTGCACAATCTAGAGAGTGCAGTATTAGATAATAAACATCAAATAAAACACAGTGCAGCAACCAGGGCAAACAGCATAAAACAAAGAGGCTCTGTAAAAACTCTGTTTAATAAAACAGAATTGTAATAGGATCCTTTTACAATTCTGTTTTATTAAATAGAGTTTTTTTACAGAGCCTCTTTGTTTTTATGCCATTTCCCCTGGCTGCTGCACTGTGTTTTATTTGCTGTTTATTCTTCATTTTGAACACAGTTCGGCTGTTAGTCATTGGTTTTAGTATTTTTTTCTGTGTCACAGTATTAGATGCAAGAGCTACAGAAGAAGTCTGAGTGTTAAGAGTAGAGAATATATTTTTGATATCATGACCTCATCCATGTGTTGCAGAGAAGAAGTTTCTGTTAAAACTGGGATAAAATGCAGAGGGAGCTGTGTCCAAAGTTAAATGTATTCTCTTGAGAGGAAGGTGACACAGCACATTTGACATTGGGACTTACTCACCTGTCAGCCATGTCAGCGGCAGTCAAGCACAAAGATACATAGCCTTGCCAGCTGCATTTATGCAATTGGAAACAGAGCAATGGCTTGCCAGATACATTGGCACTGAGTACATCAAGAAGCACAGAAGGTTTTAAAAATGGCAGTGAGATTTGGCCATGTGTGATGCTCAGACTATTTACACATGTACCAATTTTAAACATTAAAACGCTTCATGGTGCTTGTTATAATTATGATTGTCCAGAGGAAAAATGGCATGACTTGTGACATATTGGGCACTTGGGACTGAAACCCTAGTAATAATGAGTAGTACTAACTGGGAATTGAACCCATGCAATAATAACAAACTGTTAAACTTTGTTTACCAACTGTCATTCCCAAAGGAGAACTTACTTTTTTAATATGGTAATTAGAGGTATATAAATTTAAGAATGAATGCATATATTTCAGAGATGCCTGTGTTTTGTGACTTTATTTAGTCATGGGAATGCATTTCTAAGTAAAAATCAGTATTTGTGTTTGCAATTACATTTCAGAATTCAGATGTATGCAGTTGCATGACCTTAGTGATATAGGTTACATATATACTTCACAAGACATACTTTCATACACATATCATATTGTGCACATCATACTTAGGTTCATAGGTTCATAGGTTCATACTAGGCTATCTGCCACCCCTTATGGGGAACTATACCCATTATTTCAATCATTGGTCTGATGGGGGACCCCACTTGACAGGCTTTTGAGTCTCTGACATGGCGCCCAACTCTGATGACCCTGTGGGTTCTGTCACAGCCCAGTTTGCAACCAGTTGTGGGTTTAATTCCTCATTGAGTTCATGGGAGCACACGCCGGGGACACCGGTCGGTCCCCCCATGGCTGTGTTTTTTTTGAGAGGAGAGCAGTTTTTTAACTTGTGTTTGGAAATGTTTGGGGGGGGTATGGTTAGATATCTCCTTCTCCTCTTGGGGAGGGGAGATTTGTGAACCTGTCACCCAGTATGTATATGTTGGAGTATCTAGGATCATCAGTAATCACATCATTTTTTGACTAGTTCTGAGCATATCTGTTTCCTCCCAGGTTTCTTTAAGACATAGCTAAATGCCTTATTATGATTGTCTCTTTTTTTTCTTTCTTTTTTTTCAAAATTGAATTTTTTTGATTTGCTTTTATTTTTTAGTTTAGTTTTTCAAGGGTGTCTTGACCTTAAGGATTCTTTTCTATCTTTTGTTAGCTCTTTCTTGTAGTAGCTTTCCTTTTGTTATGGCTTTTTTTTTATGGGGGCTGGGAGTGGACGCCGTCTTTAGAAGTGTGAAGTCGGCTTTCGAAGTTTTTTACTGTGGTCTTTTTATTCAGGGTGGGGTGGGGAGAGACTCCAGCGAGATTTAGATTAGTGTCTGATCTCACCAGTGAGGGAGGGGTATATGTTGAACATGTTGTCCATGTGCTCCCATGATGATTCATGATGAGATCATCTCCTCTATGGGGATGGTGGATAGTGGTTCCATGGCATTTGAGTTTATGAATTTGAAGAACTTTTGGGCTAGGGTGTTTGGGCTTTGAGTGTGTTCCCAGATATATATTAGGCAATTGAGTCACCTATGTATGTGATTGGTGGTACACACATTTATCGTTCCTGAGTTTGTGAGGGTGGCCTGTAACATGCTACAATTTTTGCAGAGCAGTTGCTATATGGTTAATTGCACTGATGGTCTCCCATGCACATCGGCGCTTGCCACCAGTCTTGAGGTGGGTGTCCTGATGAATATGGGACCCCCTCCTTTATGATATGAGGTAAAACCTGATAGTGCTGGGGGTCTCTCAGGAGCTTGAAACCAGGTTTTCTCACACAGAGCACACATCTGTTCATTATTGAGAAGGGGGGAAAGAAGGCAATTTTTTGAGATTTAGACTTCTGCATTGAGCAGCATTAATAAAGCTGATCATCTTATCTCTGTATTGTGGCATCATTCTTGGTGAAGGATCAGAGAGCTCCTCAATGTCTCACCAGCATGGACAATGACTGAGTCATATTTGTACCTGCTGTTGAGACCTGAGTGCTCTCAGTCTGGTGGACTATGGAGTCACCAATGACTAGTGTGTCTGGCATTGTGTTGCAGGTGCTGTGTTCTGAGGTGGTGGTTGTTTGGGTGTCTGCTTAGCATGCACATTCAAAATTAAATATCATCACTGTCATATCTAACATAAAGTACACATATTTTGGGCTTCTAGAGCACTAAAGATAGTTATGATACTAATTTGCATTTACTATGACATTCCTAATCAAAATGTTGTGACAAGTGGCATTCTAGCACCCTCTATAAACATAGCTGTCAACTGGACTCAAACCCTACACAAAGTGTCTTCTCTTTTTAAGCTTATGTCATGTAAACCTTGTGCCACATAGATATCTCCCTGACAGATGGAATTTATTCTCTGAGTATTATCCAGAGTGCTGACAGCCACACACAGGCACCAGGCTTGTCTGAGCTACAGAAGGAATCTGAAATTAAATTTTCCTTAGGAAGTGAGCCTTGTTTGCACACTACAGAGCAGAGCATAATTACAAAGGGCATAAAAAAAAAAAAAAAAAAACAAAGGAAAACATTAAATGAATATTACATCAATCAAATAGTATATCTAGCAATGACCAGAGCAAGATGCACATTGCAATGATAATCTTTCTCACATCTCCTTTCCACATCAGAACCTTAATTTTTGGCACACATTATCAGGACCGCAGGTAATGCCAAATAATGGCAAAGATAACTGACAACAGCTCACATGTTGTTAGAAATGTTCAAATTAGTTTATTTTCAAACAGCAACACGATACAACAAAACGTGTGTAAATATGTATTCAGACCCGTCTTTAAAATTTTCTCGTAACTGGATTCAGACCCTGCATCAGCTGTCTTCTTTCCTTAAACTCATTACACTAACACCAAATACCACACAGAAACTTACCAGAGAGGTACATTTTCTTCTGTATATACTATCCAGAGTGCTAATAGCCACACAACAGCACCAGGCTCATTTGCGTTACAGAAGGAGGCGCAAGGATAAGAATAAGGACCAAATTAACACATTTAATGGATATATGCAGCAAGGAATAAAGTGGTATAGCATTAGTATGGCATAGTCATCCTTTTCACATCTTCTTGCACCACCAATAGCAGCACTTAGGTTACACATAACCAGAATTTCATATAATGGCAATGCGTTAAAATGGGATACACAGGCAACGACAGGAGGTCATTCTTGCCACAATATATGCAAATACTTACGGCATCAAAGTTTGCAATTTATTGTATACATGTCATGATGACAAATAGTGACATATGGATACTTTCTCCAGTATATATGACACATATGTCCACAGTACTTATGTTACTACTTTTGTGTAAGCACACTGTAAAAACATTAATATCTTGTAACATTCATAGCACATATTACCATTAATAATGAGAAGAGGTAAGTTTACTTGAAACACACATATGTAACATCCATTCACATAGACTACAGGTAAGATATTTAGCATGCATCACAGACTTTAGCCTGTTAATTTCATATATAACTTAGGGCATCAGTAGTTATTCTGAATCCAGTTATAAAAACATTTCTGTAAACTGGATCTGAACCCTGCCTCATATGTTTTATCATAGGATCATATGAAGTTACTAGGCTTTTGGCCCTGATGCCCTTACAAGCCTAGCCAATAATTTAGACAATGTACCAACAAGTCAACACCTGATGCCCCTGTCCAGCAGTAACACAGGTGGAATCCCAGGGATGTACTTTCTGTTCCCCATCCAGTTATCCAAGTTGCACTTAAAAAGGGTTAATGAGGTACTCTGCTTGACGTGGAGAGGCAGTTTATTCCACAGAAGGGGGAGTCTCTTGGACACAAATCTGTCCTGCCAACAAGTCCTATTGATGTCACAGACCAGACTGAGGTCATGCATGTGGGTTACTCGAGTGGAGCTTGACTTGTAGATATGCAGCAGTCCCATCAAGGTGAGGTTTGAATTTGCTTTGAATGCCAGGCATAGGTCACTTCTGAGGAGTCTGTATGAGACTGAGTAGAGGGACAGGGCCTTTAGGCTATCTGTGCAGGGTAGATGTTTGAGGCCCTGGATTTTCCTGGTCAGGAACCTCTGTGGTCTCTCCAGCTACTGCATGTGCTTTGTGAGCTTCATGCTGAAAGGGGCATTGTACTCAGTAATGACTCTTATAAGGGAAGAATACAGGGATGTTATAACCTCCTTATCCCTGGATGAGACACCCTTATTAATAAGGTGGGCCAGGTAGAAAGCTTTCTGTACAACAGGGGCAATATGGTGGTCAAAGGTCAGTTTGCTGTCAGCCTGGGTGCCCAAGTCCCTCACAACTGATTGCATGTTAGGACCTTGTTAGTAATGTGATAATTTGTGGGGACATCACTCTCCCCAAAAGGGATGATGATGATGCATTTTTTGGCATTCAGTTTGAGGCCATGTTTCTGAGACCAGTCATTTGTTTGGGTAAGACTCTGTTGGAGGATGTCCACATCACTTGACACGAGATGTCTTTATACTCACCTCATGTCCACATGGTGCCACATAGATACTTATCTGACAGATGGAATTTATTCACTTAGTACTATCCAGAGTGCTGATGTCTGCACACCAGCACCAAACTCATTTCTGCTACAAAAGGCAGCCCAAATTAAATTTTTCACTTTTTTCCTTAGGAAGTGAACTGTATTTCACTGATATGGACCACTGACAGTCCAGAGTGTGCAATGCAAAACAGTCCACAAACAAAGAAGATTAAAAAAAAAAAAACATGTTTTACTGAAATAGAGGAAACATTATGAAACAAGTAATTAACATGTACACTTCTGATATTTCCTCAACTTCACTGTGTTTCAACATGATCCTATTCTCCTTAAACATCATTATGTTCACACAAACACCACAATCTCTGGATTAGAACCCCAGGACAGCAGGGCATTCCCAAGACACACTTATCATTCTTATTAGTATGCATCACACACACACACACACACACACACACACACACACACACACACACACACGCGTGTGCGCACGCACATGCACACACGCATGCACACACACATGCGCGCTCGCGCATGCCCACACACACACACACACACACACACACACACACACACACACACACACACACACACACACACACACACACTTAACAATGTGAAGATAAAAATAAGGTTAAATATACTCAAGATGTGACATGATACCAGTTCTTATTACAAGTGCAATGGAACCAAGTTCAGACCTTTGTCCTGTGTAACTTCTAGTTAGATGTGTGGATAGGTATCATACTGGCATAAAAGAAGATAATCTTTCCTCTCACAATATAAAATAAAAAAAATTGGAGACTCCAGCAATTTTTCTTCCCTTTATTTTGTGAATATAATTCCCTTATATATGCTTCTCTAACAAGACTGCTATGTGCTTTGCCTTGCAGTTGATACATATTTTAATGAGTAATCTAAGTTCAAAAAACTGCAGACTTAATGCACTCAGTGAAAGAACTGTTGCCATAAACAATTCACATAAATGTTAGGAATGTTGTTCTCCTACATCAATCAATTTAGTCATGGACTTTCTTGTAAGTTTCTTCTCCCTGACACACTGTCAGTAAGGGTACATCAAGGAGGACTGACTGTGAAACCTGAATGATACTGCATTCAGACTAATCACGCACACTTGCAAGCACTTAGCGGATAACATTTCTAAGTGTTCAGCCTTGCATAGGTAGGGTATGTGCATGCAATCCTGTAGGGCCTCACACCATGTTTTTATTCCCTGCAATTAGTAAATTTTGGAATTCATGAATGTTAATGAGGTCACTCTTCATTTGGATACTCATAATGCTGCAAGGGCTGAATCCACACCATATAAAGGTAATCTTGTAGGTTAGGAACTTGCAATAGGGCAGACCATTTGGATCAAGAGAGCTTGCTTCGAAAACTTGCTGCTACTTTCACAACTGACAATACAAAAGTATATTACTGTTATGAACAAACAGATGTATTTTTAATAATGGAATGCATTTCACAATACAAGCATTACTTTACTATCTGAATTATTTTCTGTAAGCTGTTGTCATAGGCATGTATATCACATTTCTTGACCCTGCAGAATTTTTCTACATAATGCTGACATTTTAATTGAAATTTCAATATTGAAAGCTAATCACTTTCTTCAGAAGACTGTTGTATTACTTATTATCAAGGTCATAGCTGTTTGCATTATTAGCACAGACAATTATGTTAAGGCTCCAATGTCTACCTGGCTGCCCTCCTTCGAAGTGGATATCACACCAAAAATTGTGAACCATTTTTCCTTGACAGATATACTTTTTTTTTGTTAATGTTGCAATGTACTACAGAGTGGCAGCAGTGTTTGTCCTGCTATGAGTTTGTTATAAATGTCTTTCTTTCTTTTGCTTGGGTAGGATCTGTATTAAGTTGTGTGTACTCATATGAAGCCTTCCTTTTTCCTGTATTTTATGTATATTGAATGGATACATTCACAGATATTTTTTGTTGGATTTATCAATTAAGTTATCTCTTTATTTTGTATTTGGGGAGAGAGCATAAGTATTATGTATGTGTACTCACATGAAGACTTCCTTTTTCATGTATTCTGGGCATGATGAATAGATACATTACAGATATTTTTGTTTGGTAATTAATTTGTTTCCTTTAATACAGAGCTATAACTTCAATATACCTGCACCCCATAAACACCATATTCTGACACTGAGAATGATTTGATCAGTCAAGCCATATGTCACAATGGGTCATTCCTCTTAGAGAAAGGCAGGGTTAACAAGTCCTCCCATGACCATACCTGGAAGCAAGTGGTGAATGATGTGAATGCAGTGGGAGGCCATGGATGTACATATTCCAAAATAAGATATAGGGCCAATGATATGATTATATGCCAAACATCAAGCAGCTGCAGTTACCCATGAAATTATGGCTATGGGGTGGTCCACCTATTGAGCCATTACTAACTGACAGAGAGGATATCCCATCCACTGTCAGAGATCCAGAAAGCTCAGCACAGGATTCACACAAAAAAACTTGATGTTAGGGCTGATGTGTTGATTTGTAAGACAGCCCAAGTGTGTCTGCTGCAAAACTAACTTCCAAGTATGCTATATAAAGACACACACACACACACACACACACACACACACACACACACACACACACACACACACACACACACATATATATATATATATATATATATATATATATATATATATGTGAGTGTGGGTAATATGTATGTGTGTGCATATATATATATATATATATATATATATATATATATATATATATATATATATATATATATATATATATATATATATATATATATATATATATCACGGTTTACTATTAAAATCTCGAAAGTTAAAAAAAATAAGTACCTATGAACAAAGTGTTTTGCCAAAAGTACACATCACCTAATGGCCCTAATGTCGAAAAACAGCTGTTAATGCCAAAAATGTCAAACATGACATTTTCGGCACTTAACAGCAATCCCACCCTTCTCGTAACTCCCTAACTAGGAAACCTACCATTCCATTTATGCAGGGGGGCAAGCCCCCCTGCACCCCCACACCCCCTAACTATATATTCCAACTCCGAGATCGCACAAAAAGTAAAACAAAACTTTTTTTTCTTCTTCGCCTGAACCTTCTTGTGTTCTGACTGTCCTTCTCAAACATATTGGAAATATACAGTATATTTCAGAGCATTTGTTATAACTGTATTTGCTATAACTGATTTAAGTATTTTTTTCTGGCTTTTTGAATATTTACTGCTTAGCGACTGCATCTTAGCCTGTTTATACAGCTCTGCATTCTATTTAAACTGTTTTTGTGTTGATTAACTGTTTTGCACTCTTAAAAAGTTATTTGTTGCTTAATTTTACCTGTAGGCTAACACACTCAAGTGTGCTAGCCACTTAAAAGCATTTATAGCATTTACTGTCTGTTTTTTTCCTTGTCTCTGTAAAAAAAAAAAATAAAAAAAAAAAAAAATCTCTTGTTTTCCCACCTTACTGAACTAGAGTAGTCCAGTTTCAGAGTTGCTGATCCCTGGGCTTTGTTTTTAGTTCCTGTTACTGATCCATTGCCTTATTAGGAAGGAGGGAAGTTTCTTTGCTTACCAGTGGGAGTGGGAAGCACTGAGCAGCCTTTTTGTCCGAATTGGTGAAGTTTCAGCCAGAAACTAGTAGTCCATTGGTCGCTTTGGGCCACTTCCTAGGTCCTTTCAGCCCCTGCTATAAAACACGCTAAACATGTGTTTTCCAGCTTGTACCAACTCTGCACAGATCCTCGTGGTGGCCTGCAGAGTGATCCAAGCAGCAGAGAGCTAAAAGACTGACTTTCTACCAGATATAAGTATTTTTTGTGGCTTTCCCACTGTTATTAAGCTAGCGACTGCATTTCGCCTGTTTTACTGCTACTTTAAGTGATTTCTGCATTTTACACTGTTTATTGCACTTTAAGTTACTAATTGTTGCAAATTGTTTCTGTAGGCTACACACTAAAGTGCGCTAGTCGATTTACAGCATTTATAGCATTTACTGTCTGTTTTTTTCCTTATCTCTGTAATAAAACAAAAAATCTCTTGTTTTCCCACTTTACTGAACTAGAGTAGTCCAGTTTCAGAGTTGCTGATCCCTGGGCTTTGTTTTTAGTTCCTGTTACTGATCCACTGCCTTATTAGGAAGGAGGGAAGTTTCTTTGCTTACCAGTGGGAGTGGGAAGCACTGAGCGCCTTTTGTCCGATTTGGTGAAGTTTCAGCCAGAAACTAGTAGTCCATTGGTCGCTTTTGGGCCAATTCCTAGCTCCCTTCAGCCCCTGCTATAAAACACGCTAAACTGTACTGCTGATCTAACCAGCATATCCTATAACTGAAAAGTTCATCTCTACTTGATTCCCAAGTAGACTATTCTCTATCTGTAAAGCCTAGCACTTACTCCTACAGTACTTGCACCTTGATAAAGCACTCTTATTATAGATAGTACCCCACCAGCCCAAAACCCACTTCCCGGAGTCCTTTGAAAGTTCTTTATCTACTACTTCTAGTATGTCGAGGGATCAGTTGCTAGTGTCCTCTCCAGCTCAACTGGTGAACCTGGGAATATTGAGGCAATGTTACAATTGCCTCATGTACACAGACAATCCTCTCCTTCTCCCACAAAACACAAATACATGCGAGAGATGCAACTATACGGCCAAACTGGAGGCTGAGCTCTCTCAACATAGGACTGGCAAGACCAGACAGGAGGAGAAGGCAACCACACACAATACATACCCAGTCACACATGGTACCATCACAACTTCAAATCATACACATACTCACACAAAGACATACTGGAGGCTCTGGTCAAAAATTTACCAAAACAGCAGAGGCCACCAAAGCAGACACCCAAACAACTACCACCTCACGACCCAACACATGCAACACATAGACCACACAGTCAGAGTGTCAAACAGTCACAGCCCTTAAGGCCAAACAAAATGCCAGACACACTTGTCATTGGTGATTCCATAGTCAGGCACACTGACGTCCCGCTCACCAGACTGAGTAAGGAGAAGGTCACAGTAAGCTGCCTGTCGGGCGCTAGAATCCGCCACATAACGCAAGCACTCAGGTCTCTCAACAGCAGGTACAAGTACGACTCAGTCATTGTCCACGCTGGTGTCAACGACCTGAGACGTACCTCCTTGGACTACATGAAAAGGGACGCCGAGGAGCTCTCTGATTATGTAGCCCAGGCAGGTATGACCCTGACCTTGAGCAGTATCCTACCTTCACCTAGAATGATGCCACAATACAGTGATAAGATGATCAGCTTTAATAATTGGCTTAAATTCTGGTGTCATTCAAAGGGGATCCAATGTCTGTCTGCCTGGGATGACATGCTGGACAAGCCACGCTGCTTCGCAAGGGACGGCTTGCACCTGTCACCCCTGGGCTTCCGGATATTGGCAAAGGCTCTTGCCACCCCCATAGTGCCTTTTTAGGCAAGGCTCAAATTCTAAACCTACCACCCTAGAACACCAAAAGGAAAAACTAAGGGTAATGCTGCTCAATGCCAGAAGTCTCAATCTCAAGATGCATGCACTCGAGGCCCTTCTCAATATGGAGAACATCGATGTCTGTGCTGTGACAGAAACCTGGTTCAAGGCTCCTGAGAGCACCCCAGCACTAACAGGTTTCACCTCATATCATGCCCGCCCCAAAATCCGGACAACACCAAGAAAGGAGGGGTGTCCATATTCATAAAGGACACCCACACCTCAAGGTTGGTGGCAACGCACGATGCATCGGAGACCATCCAGGTGCAATTAACCATAGGCAAGACTGCTCTGCAATTTGTAGCATGTTACAGGCCACCCTCTCAAACTCAGGAACCTCACATGGCCTTCCTGAAAACATTGGAGGGATAAATGTATCTCCAAACACCATCATACTAGGTGACTTCAACTACCCTAATATAGACTGGGAACACTACTCAAGCCCGAACACTCTAACCCAAAGATTCCTGGAGTTCATAAACTCAAATGCCATGGAACAACTAGTCACCATCCCCACAAGAGGTGAAAACATACTTGATCTCATCATCACGAACATGGGATCAAAATGTTCAACACCGAAGTATACCCCTCACTGGTGAGATCAGATCATAAACTAATCTCGCTGGAGGTCCTCATCCCGCCCCACCTGAAACAAAAAGACCACAGTGAAAAACTTCTCAAAAGCCGATTTCACACTTCTAAAAACTAGTGTGGTCTCCTTTAAGGCCCCTGAGCCAGTGGTAAACATTACTCAAACCGCTGAATCACTTACAAATGCCTTCTACCAGCACCTACAGGACTGCATGGATCAGGCAATCCCAAACAAAACTAAGACTCTCTGTACCAAAGGCAAGCGTCCAGTCTGGTGGACCCCAGCCATAAACAAGCTCTACAACAAAAGGAGGAAGCTACTACAAGATAGAGCAAAATCCTTGAAAGGTAAGACACCTTTGATCATTATAAGTAAAAACTAAGAGCTCTCATAAAATCATCCAAGGCAAATTTTGAGAGAAAAATCGCCAAGGACTCTAAAGACAATCATAAGGCCTTCTTTAGCTATGTTAGAAACCTAGGAGGAAACTCCCAGATATGCTCAGAATTAGTTCAAAATGATGTGAAAATTACTGAACCTACACACATTGCTAACATACTGGCTGACAGGTTCAGTGCAAACTTCTCCCCCCAAAAGGAGAGATATCTATTCCAGAGGATTGTAGCCCCCCAAACATCTCCAACGCCCAGGTGAGAACTGCCCTCACTAAGGCAAAAACACAGCATCCATGGGACCGGATGGTGTCCCCGGCTGTGTGCTTCATGAACTCAACGAGGAATTAAACCCACAGTTAGGACAGCTGTTTAATCTTAGCCTCACCTCAGGATACGTACCCAAGGAGTGGCGCACGCCACTGTGGTCCCACTTCATAAGGGCGGTGCCTCCACAGACCCTGGAAATTACCGCCCCATTAGCTTGACAAGCCTTATCTGCAAAGCCATGGAGAGGATCATAATGGAACTCATAAATAAAGACATAGGGAACTTGCAGACTTTGGATCCAACCCAGTTTGGCTTTGTCAAAGGCAGATCCTGCCTCTTAAACTTGGTTGACTTTTTCGAGACAGTCACCAAGGCCATTGATGAGGGAAAGGCAGTCCATACAGCCTACCTCGACCTGGCAAAGGCCTTCGACACAATACCCCACTCAGGTATCATCGAAAAACTCATCAGCTTGAATGTAAACCCATACATCACAAGATGGGTTGCAAACTGGCTAAGCGACAGAACCCACAGGGTCAGAGTTGCTGGAGCCATGTCAGACTCAAAGCCTGTCACAAGTGGTGTCCCACAGGGCTCAGTCCTGGGTCCACTCTTGTTCGGCATCTACTTTTCTGAAGTACAAGCAAACACAGGAGGGTTATGGCTGACAAAGTTTGCAGATGACTGCAAACTGGGCGCCATAGTCGAAAACACATCTGACACAGATATCCTCCAGAAGGGCCTCACAGAAATGGATAACTGGTGCCAGAGCCATGGCCTGAAGTTAAACGCCAAAAATGCATAGTCATACCCTTCGGGAAAAACAAGGTTACCCCTAGCTACCATATAGGTGGCAAACCACAGAGCACCAGAAAAGTCATCAGGGACCTGGGGACCCAAGATGACAGTAGTCTTCGCTTGACACTCATGTTGCTAAAGTAGTTAGGAAAACCTTCTATATCGCCCACCTGATCATGAAGGGATTCACATCTAGATCAAGGGAGGTCATCGTCCCCTGTACTCATCACTCATTAGACCTATGATTGAGTACAATGCCCGCTCGAATGTATCTGACCAGACACCTGATGCAGCTTGAAAGGCCCCAAAAGTTCCTCACCAAAAGGATAAAGGGTCTCAAAATATGTCTTATGCTGCCCGACTGAAAGAACTCCAGCTTTATTCAGTCTCATACCGCTTGCTCAGAGGTGACCTGTGCCTGACATATAAGGCCATGTCAAACCCAGATTTGATGAATATGCTTCACCTCAAAAATCTAGATCCCTCAGAACCACAAGGGCGGAGACTTAAACCTTGACACGGTTATAAATAGAACGTGCTGGAGGGACAGATTCATCACCCAGAGACTCCCTATGCTGTGGAACAAAATCCCGGTACATGTGAGGCAGAGCACCTCGCTGGCCTTGTTCAAGAGGAATCTTGACCAATGGATGGGAGATTGCAGATATACCCCAGGGATTACTTCAGTGTCACTGCTTGACAGAGGCACAGAAAAATGATAGGCATAGTTTTTATTCAAACTAAAGGGGTGGCGAAAGCCACATAACTATGGGCTAGGCTTATAAATGCCCTTGGGCAGATAGCCTAGTATGAACCTATGAACCTATGAACTACAGTGAAGAAAGAGATGTATTTCCCTTACCGCACAGTACTGCGATACCTGTACATAATCAAACGTTATATTTGCGAATACACAGACCATTCACAAATATTCCGTTCAGTTACATGGCTGCCACACATATGAACTATTCAAACATCAGTAGTTTGAATAGTTCATAGGCATGCAATGCTACGCTGACTTTATAATAGTAAACCTATATTATATATATATATATATATATATATATATATATATATATATATATATATATATATATATATATAAAGAGAGAGAGAGAGAGAGTGCATGTGACACAAACACAGATAGAAGAGACATAGATGGACAGGGAGAAGGATGAGGGAATGGGGGGAGGGGAAATCCAGTGGACAGTAATGATTTGTATGAGATGTGTCATATTCTGCAGCTGTAAAGGCAATTGTTTTCTGTCTCTTCTATAATTTGCTTTGCAATGCTTATCATTCCTGTTTCATCTTCCTTTGTTATATCTAGGTACATCTATTTCTGTTATTGCATGACCACCTGCACATGGTAAGAAGAGGTAGATGTTTGCATAACTGAAAGTTATTTGATTTCATTCCAGTAGCATATTTTAGTTTTTATTATACATTTCACATAACATAGGTTTGGTTATTGTTTATTCTGTTTTTCTTTTTTTTTGTGCTGCTTACTTGTTCTCAAAGGTGATTCTGTCAGTGGCACCATGGAACTCTTCCTGCCTGATGTCAGAGTATCAGTAGCTTTTGATGATGATGGTGGTAACAAAGCTGGATCCAGAACAAGATGACCTAGGCAGTTGCCTAGGTGCTGCCAACTTGATGAGGTCTACTGGCAGGGGGGTTAACATTTACTTTTTAACTAAAAAAAAATGTCCTGTTTAAGAACACCCTCTGCATCTGTTTCGATGTACATCTGCTATTGTTTCTTCAAGATGCTCCTATGTGCATCAGTGCATGTTGCTCTTTGCAAAACATCTGCTTCATTTTCACATGCTGAATTTAAACATGAAATATAAGACAGACAGATGATCCATTGGTAAAGTGTGTGTAATGCACTAGGTAGGGATGGCAGATTAGTTTATTTACTCAGGCACAAGCCATGTACCTTAGTTATAGGAGACAAGAGTCTGAATCATCTACATCAAATACCAAATATGAGCCCCAGTCCATTTTCAAGGAATTATGGCTTTCAGTGCAAGTGCATTTCCAAGGGATTGTGACTTCCAGTGCATTTTCAAGGAATTGTGAAATACAGTGCATTTTTTAAGGAATTGTGAGCTAAAAAGGGAAGAGAAGTTTACTGCTGCTTAGGCTACATCTGTTTTCAATGTGTGACTGTTTTGTTTAGCAAATGGTCATCACTGTTTGTGCTAGAGTATTTGAAATCCGTGTTAGCAGCACAACAGCTAGCATATGTATTCTTGATGCTGAAGGCTCTGAGTTCTACTCCTACACTATGTAGATGGAAAGCTGAAACTGTGTTGTACTTTAAGGAGGTGATGGGGGGATACTGCTACAGTCCTGAGTGTGTCCTCCTTTGGATGAGATGCATAGTAATTATGAAATTGTTGTTGGTTTGCCTTCCATTCCCAATTGCACTACTACCAGAAGATAATTGTTTAATGTAACATAGGCAATTTATTCTTCAATGGCAGCAGGTCCTGAATTTGTAGATGAAACACGGAAATGTAAACTTGTTTGTCACCAACAACCTCTTAATTAGTTAGGGATATCTGTAATGTGGAATTATTCAGATGACTTACTTCTGCAGAATTTGTGCATATTGACTGATACTGGTGGATTGTAATGACCAAAGTTTGAGTGGCTTTTATGGTTGAAATGTTCAGAAATGGGCAGTTTTGTCATTATAGGTTCATACAGTTTGTTTCATTGCTTACTGGAAAAATGTTCAAAACTACAAATTTAAAATACACTCTATAACACGTGTTTCTGCATTATAGAAGGAATACAATTTAATACAATCAGAAAGGTGAATCAAAAAATACATATATGTATGCGTGGTCCTAAAAATATGTGCAAGGGGCCTATTGTTTGAAAACAGCCCATAGGTAAACTTTATACACCAGTAGCCAAGATGCATTTTCTTTGAATGTGAGTTCAATGCTGTTGCAGTGAATATTAGTTTCAAGGGCAGAGAAGTTTACTGTTCATGCTAAATCTGTTTTCATTGTGAGACTGTATTGTTTTGTTTAGCAAATGGAAATCAGTTTTTGTGCTATAAAATTTAAAATAAATGTTTTAAATTCAATCCAAATATTTGTAATTATTGTAGAAGTAAAGAGGAAAATAGTTTGCACACTGACAGCTTTGAACAGTGTTTATGGTAACTGGAGAGAAAGAACCAAGTAATACAACTCTAAAATGGCTGGGAGGCTGGGGGCTGCTCTTTGTGTAGGGGCTACTGCTCAGGGGGGCAATGTGTGTGTGGGAGAGGCCTGATACATTACCCTGCCTAGAGCCCCATTTGACCATGATCCAGCTCTTGGTAGCAATAAAAAGGTATAGTCTGGGGGTGCAGAGCATCAGTCTGATAGTGAGTTTGTGCCTCCAACATCTCCTGCTTATACATACCCATGGCACAGGGACCTCAGATGATGGACAAGTCAAGGGTGACACAGTTGATCAGGGTAATGTGGTTAATCTGGTTCCAGAACTGCTTGACTCTTCCCATAGCCATTGTGAGGGTGAGGTGCCATACAGGTAGGTTTGGTAGACGTGCTCACAGAAGGACTACTGTCCACTCTGTTCCTGATGTTAGCATGTCAGTAGGTGCCACACAGTGCATGTCTAGGTCCATCACAGAGGCACAGGAACATTCCACTAGGGCCTCAGAAGAGACAGTGCAACTACTAAACATTGAGCATTCTGAAGTGCGGGACCACCTAAACCATTTAGGTGACTCCTTTACAGGATGAATGACACAGTGGATCGAGCTGTGCCTGTAATGTTATGCTGGCTGGGACAGGGTCAGCATCCATATGGCTGTAGAGCCACTGCATCTTCCAGTGTCAGCCAATGTGGCCATGCAAGATCTAGCTCCCAGAATGACCCTATTCCCATTGCTCTGTCACTGACTTTAGTGTCCACATCCAGATGTGTTTGTCACTTGTTTGTGAACCTAGACATAGTTGTGATGAGAGCTCATCCAGCAGACATCAGTCATGTTCAGGTAGCACCCCAAATTCTAGCCAAGGCCATGAAACTAGAAGTACCACTCCTGACATAGTAAGGGGTGAAGATGCAGATTGACTAGTCTACCATGCCCAGCTCATGCCTTTCCTACATGCCAGGCCATAGTGCTAGCACACTGCTTGATTGTATTCACGCAGGCACACAAAAACATTCAATAAATACTTGCCTATACCACCACACACACACAAACACACACACACACACACACACACACACACACACACACACACACACACACACACACACACACACACACACACACACACACACACACACGCACTATTGATGTCTGCTATGCATGTCTTGCTAATGACCCTGAAAATTTGATATTAGGGAATAAATGTTTATTTTACTTGCACACACTAATTTCTTTGGTGTTAAGCTTAACTTCCTGCCCTCCTCCCCATGCAAGTGATTATGACTCTGCCCTGCCCTTTTCATATTTCTTTGTGATTTCAGACTGCATATAATGTGATGCACAGAGCGGATAGCTAATGCTTGCTTACTCAGAAGCTACCTTTAATGTAAATGTATTGCTGAATAAATGCTTTTAATCACAGTTCAAAATCAGTTGTGAATGATTGCTTCTGTAATTGTTGACCATCACTGCATTTCTGTTAGTGTTGTTACTTATGCAGTCAAGGTAGATGAGTAGATGTTTAAGTGTTGATTACTGTTATACTTTTGCAAATGCTGCTAACATTGACCTTCTCTCTAGTTTATATACAGTTGCCAACTGAAATGCTTGATGCAAATTACTGGACAAAATCCATATCTGTGTACTGCAAGCATCACTCATACGATATTACTGATATTACTGTACACCTGGGACATGTATCACACCAGGTACATATGACAATTTGAATTACACAGTAATCAGTTCCATTGCTTTTACTATACAGGTTCCAGACATACCTTGATAATAATGCAGGTGCAAGTCACTAGCACAAAAGTTCCTTGACTTTGTTAACTCAAATGCCCTGGAACTAATCGTTCAAGCCCCAAAAATAGGAACAAGCATACTAGATCTGGTCCTCACGAACATGATAAACAGATACATCACCACATTAGTTAAATCTCACCACAAACCAGTCACCATCAAACTAGTACTAACACCAAAACTCACAAAGGGAGAAGTCAGACAGAAGAACTTCACCAAAGCAAACTATACCTACCTAGGGGAAGATATAAATGCATTCCAAGCCCGCCCCAGCTGGAAGTGGTAACTACCCCAAAGCTTACACTAAAATCCTATACAATTACTTGTATAAATATTTAGACTCAACTGCTCCAGACAGAATCAAGGCCATAGCCCCAAGTAAAAAAAGGCCACCCTGGTGGAAATCTAGCATCAATAAATGCAAAAGGTTGCTGTCTAAGAAAGCTAAGGCGAGGCTCCAACAATGGAAAAGCACCCTTGTCAGCCTCAACAAGCAAATAAGACAACATGTCAAATCCTCTAAGTGTAACTTTGAGAAAAACTTAGCAATCACAGCCAAGGATAATCATAACTCCTTTTACAGCTTCTTATGAAGCCTAAAAGGCAGGACTCAAGCATGTGCCAAACTAGTGACTAACTGTATCACACACACTAATCCCGCAGAGATAGTAAACCTGTTAGCAGACAGATTTGGTGAAAATTTCACTCTCTTATGCCATCCAAACTTATCAAACACCTTGCCACCAACCTCCTTCCACCCTACATATCTGAAGAGCAGGTCATTAAAGCCTTGTCTAAGGCAGAAAACCCAACCTCTATGGGACCAGATGGCATGTCAGGCTGTCTTCTAAACAAACTAAAACATGAACTAGCAATACCATTATGTACCCTATTCAATTACAGCCTAACCACAGGCTTTGTTCCTGCTGAATGGAGAACAGCAATGGTTATTCCCCTCCACAAAGGTGGTTTAGCAACAGACCCAGGAAACTATACATCCATAAATCTGACCAGCCTCATCTGTAAAACCATGAAATGTATCATCATGGACATCATAAATAAAGACATAGGTGACCTTCAAACCCTGGATCCGACCTAATTCAGCTTTATCACAGGTAGATCCTGTCTGTTAAACCTGGTACATTTCTTCAAAAATGTAACCAGGACCATTGACGAGGGCAAATCTGTGCAAAGAGCATACCTCAACCTGGCAAAGGCCTTTGACACAGTCCCACACTTAGACATTACCAATAAATTTAGAAAACTGAATGTAAACCCCTTTGTTGTAAGATGGATTGCCAACTGGCTCACAAACCAGTCACACATTATCAAAGTGGGAGACTCCACATCAACCAGCAGACGTGTCAACACTGGGGTACCATAAGAGTCAGTGCTGGGCCCCCTACTGTTTGGTATATACTTCTCTGAAGTTCAGGCCAAAACTAAGGGCAGTGGCTGACCAAGTCTGCAGATGACTGCAAACTGCATGCAATTATTAAATCCCCAAATTATGTCAGTATACTTCAGGAGGGCATTACAAAGACCAACGACTAGTATCTTAGTCACGGTCTCAAAGTGAATGCAAAGAAATGCATCATTCCCTTCGGTAAAAACAATGTCCCTTCACATTATCAAATTAACAATACTCTATGTACTAATGAAGTGGTAAGAGATCTGGGATCACAAGTAGACTGTGACCTTAACTTTGACCATCATGTGTCTACTGTAGTAAGGAAGACTTTCTAAGTAACACCCTGGATTAGCAAAGGCATTGTCTCTAGAGCAAAGGAGATTATAACCCATCTATACTCGTCACTGATCAGGCCCATAATTGAGTATAATGCCCCTTTTGCCGTGTACTGTACAAAGCACAAGCAGCAATTGCAGAGACCTCAGAGGCTTCTAACTAAGAAGATAAAGGGACTCCACATGTGCCTTACACAAACTGACTGAAATCCCTGTTGCTATACTAAGTATCGCATAGACTTCTTAGTGGAGACGTATGCCTGGCTTACAGAGCAATGTAATGAATTTGCTGCAAATCCGTAAATTAAACAGGACTACAGCTACCTGTTCCAGGGACCTAAATTTGGCCTGCGACTTGAACAGGATGTGCTGGAGGGACAGACTTGTCTCCCAGTGACTGCTGCATCTTTGGAATAGGCTGTCAATTCATGTGAAGCAGACCACCTCTATGACACTGGACAAGTGGATGGGGCACAGTAAATTCTTACCATGGATACTGCTCACAACCTTCCTGAAAATGGGCAGTCATTACTAAATACAGTCCTGGGTATTGACTAGAGTATCTATGGTATTACATTGGGATGAAACAGCTAGACCTGAAATAATCTCTGGGTTGATATCTTAGTAACCTGCTATGTTCCTATGATCCTATGTCTCCTTGGTGGGGATGCCTGTGTCTGATGTTAACATAATACAGCAATTACATGGTTAATTAAAGCTGCGCAATTTGTCAGGCATCACTTTTAATGTTTGCATGTGCTAATACTGTTATTCTTTCACTTAGGTTTTCAGAGTGTGTGTGCTGTCCTTTGCATCTTAATCAGAGCTATGGCGTACTGTGCATGCCTATGTCTGCCAGTAGCATCTGCATCTGGTGGTTCTCCCTTAGACTCTTCATCTGTTATCTACTGGAGCTGTTGGCCCTGCATGTGGTACTGGCAACTGGAGTCCTGCCCCTAGTTGTCCTTGCTGAAGCTGTCTCCTGAGAATGGTATTCTGCAACATGGAATAGACTGTGAGTATTTCGGCTGAAGTTGTTGGGTTATACTGTAGGATACCTCCTGAGGTGTCTAGACACTAGAACCTTGATTTGAGCAAGGCAAATACGCATTTTATGGTATTCCAAGTTAGAGCATGCACAACATTGTATCCTTGCTTTTTAGAGTTGTTTGGGTTTATGAGTGTCATGAGCCAGGGTTCCAGTGCATAACCTGCATCTCCCACTAGATGCCCTTGTGAAAAGTCACCAATAGCAAATCTTGTGTGCAGCTCACAGGTGTGCAATATTTGTGAGTTGTGAAAACTGCCTGGGTTGCCTACAAAGACATTGTGGAGGATCCCTTGGGCATTACAGACAACATGACAGTTTATAGAGCGGTATCCTTTCCTGCTAATGTACCTCCTTCCATGTTCACTAGGTGGGATTTTTATTACTATGTTATATTTGTGCAATCTATGACACCCAAATTTTTAGGGATGTGTGCATAAAATGTCTGCATGTTTCTTGTTCTTTCCTGTGGAGTGCGTGAGAAACAGATATGCTGCCTTGCATGTTGTATCATTGCATTCAGAAATTGATGTAATATTATGGAAGCTGAGGCTTGTGACACCCCTAATATATCTCCTGTGGGTCTCTGGATAGTACCTGTAGTTAGTATATGTAATGCTACACATACCTCTATTTATACTATGGCGGGTTCTCCATGATTTCCCTGGGGGCTCAGGTGAGGGCAGCAGAGGTTGCATATTTCCTCTAGTGTTCCTCTGTCCACCTGGTATAACTCTACAACTTCTGTGTCATGCAGTCCATGATAGGTCAAATGGGGTCTTAACACCCTTCTTCATTTTCTGATTGGACGAGGCCTCAAAGCAGCAGTAGCACCTTGAATTAAAGCCTGTTGCACATAAAGGTTTAGAATGGCAGCAGCAGTTGCTAACATGTTTTTTTTCTAAGTGTAATCATGGCTGTAATCCAAAGAATTTGGGGTTTCAGGGCAAATGGCTACACTGAATGTAGACAATTGCTTTATAGGTTCATGAATAGCTCTGCCATGTTGGACTGGTTAATCAGCATACAATTCAGCTAGTTATGCTGTCATTAGCATGTTCTGCCATTAATCCTTGTTTTGTGGCTTTACTGTAAGTGTAGAGCTGTTTAGTGAATACAAAATGGCTCACTATCCTGTGCACAGTGCACCATGATACATACACAATAGCTGCACTTAGTGTAGCCATTCATGAATCCAGCTGCATATACGAAACAGGATCACATAGCAAATATTGCCATAAAATTTTTATCTAGCGGTTTCAACCCTAAATGTCTTGGACAAGCATATCGGAATGCTAATAATATGGATAGGATGCATACCTCTCAACCTTTTAGAGCAAGGAATCTGGACAAAGCCATAAATACAAGTGGGACAAAGGCCCAAAAAATAGGGGCACTTTTTAAATATTGCTCTTAAAAACTTAGAAACTTAATAAAATAACAGGTTTTGCATTAGCATGAATTTTCTGAAGGACATGAAGTCTGAAATTCAAATGTCTGTCATTATCTTTTAAGTTAAAACTTTAATGATTTGTCACTAATTTGACAGAAGACCACAATTTTATGAAAAACAGATAAAAAATACAAGGCAAAAAATCTGGACATTCTGTGAAAACTTGTACAGTTGAGAGGTATGATGGAAGGTCAGATGTTGTACGTACCAAAAATAAAATGGAGATGTAATACATTATGTTGTTTTATATGACTTGTTTACTGACGATTTGTAATCCGTTTTTAAGAAAACCTCCAGTAGTGTCAAAGATGATGATTGTTTGAAGGGTTTATTTTCTAAAATGTCTTTTTTCTTATAGAAGAGGTAAAAGTATAGTTAATTATTTAGTACACAATAATTGCAGTATGCCAGAGAATGCCAGGATGAGAAATATGTCTGTCAGAGATACTTAGCACTGCAGCAAATATAATAGTTATAACTCAGACTGAACATGTAAATGAAAAAAAAAAAGTTTTAAAACAGTGAGTAGAGTGAGTAATGCCCTTATGTGTTTTTGTAATTTGGTCTACATTGGGACTAAGAAAAAAAAAAGACTTTACAAACTCACCTTAGAGATATGTGCAATAATTTTAAATATAGGTCTATTGCTGCCCATTTTATTAATATACATAATGGAAAAGTAATAGGTTTGAATGACATTTTTCTTTGCCAGGTTGTTTTGGATATATGTGACGTAACTACACTTTAAAACATGTTGGAAAAAAGGAAGAAGAAATAATAACATTTGGTTCTTTGACACACAAGGGTATGAATATTGATTTTAACTGGAAAGTATTGATTTAAGGAGGTTTTTGTTGGTGGAGTTTATTTTTTATAAATTTGATCTTAATTGTTGAATATCAGCATTCTATATTAAGTTTAGCTTCCTTTCATGCTTGTTTAAACCCAAAAAGGTCTGTTACTGGGGTACTATTTGTGAAAAGATTTGGTCAGCTGTTGAATATTATTATTATTGCTATTCAAGAGATCACGTCTTCATTCCTCAGTCAAGTCTATATGAGAAAATTGACATATAACTGATTTACAGTGCATTTGTTTGTAGGGGAAATTTCCAAATCCGTAGGCCTTAAATGGGATATGGTTTGAAAAATCATCATCAGCAATTAAACAAAGGAAGAATTGTATGAAGGAAAGGTACAAACATGCTGTAAAAAATGTTTCTTGACCTTATGATTAAATGTTTTATGGAAAAGATATTATAAAGTATGTCTTCTGGGGACACGTTCAGTCATATGAAGAAAGTTAAAGAGTTATTAAAGGGGAACATTGTCAACTGTTAGATAGTAAACATTGAAAATTATGATTTGCCTGCACATGAATATATGTCTGCGTCTCCATGTGAAATGTGTTAGAGTAAGAAACTGATGAATAACATAAGGAAGCTGACATAACTAAAGCTTCGGAATTTAACTGCCAGTGGGAAAAATAGCACTAAAGGATACATTACTGAATTATTACTGTGTATGGCTGAAAATACTGCAAAGCAAAATAAATGGTGCATTTGCAACATCAACACGAAGCACTTTGGAAAAATCATTAAATCAGCATGAAATGTATTAGATATGCCAGAAATCTCTGCATAAAGACTTAGCAGCAGGAAATGTGTACTTTCTGAGATTATTCCAGCTATTGATCTTTAATTATTTTCATTTGTCAGGTGTAATAAACCATGGCAGTAGCAATTTATGCTGTAAAAGTACATGGTCTGACATTAATTTCTGTTTTCTGATGTTACATACATTCCAAGCTGTAAAGTACTTGGCAGTCTTTCCCTTACCTCTTTTATTTTATTTTTATATTTGAATATATGCATGTGTATGCTCGTGAGCACACGTGTGTCTGGCTGTGAATATTAGCATATGCCTTGTAAGGGAGTGTGTGTGTGTGTGTGTGTGTGTGTGTGTGTGTGTGTGTGTGTGTGTGTGTGTGTGTGTGTGTGTGTGTGTGTGTGCTTTGTTGTGGAGCTACAATATTGCTCTACTGGCTGTTCATCTGACATGGAAAGACACAAACTTAAGTGAGATGTGATAACAACAACATGCTTAAACTCTTTCCTGCTCTTTTTCAGCTTTGACTGCAAAGCTTTTTCCTAACTACAGATCAGTTTTGTTCCCCTTTGTTCAGACTAGCAGAGTATTTCACATTAATCTTTATGTGGAGGTCTGTCTTTTAGAGATGAGATTTATGTTTCGAAGCTCATATCTTTGATGACCCACACCGAGGAACTTAGTCCAAATTATGGAAATCTTCAGGCACTGCAGCTCAGATTTTCTGGTACATTCAGCTTCTGTTGGTCTGTTTGTTGTCAGGTGCACAGTGATTTCTGTTGAGTTAGATGTGAGCTAGAGTATACCTTGGGACACATATGATCACCCCACTTAGAGCACATATGTGCCCTAAGCGGTCTCAGCATCTCACGATACCCATGTTGGGTTGTTGCAGTTGTAACAAACTCCCCCTGCCCCCCAGATTAATAAGTCAGCATCAGCCACTTATCCCCATCTACAATGCCAAGCTTGTCCAGCTCTAGCTCACACTAGTGAAAAATAAGTTTGCAAGAGTTGCAGACTTGGGTATCCCTATGCATCACAGAACAGGTCCTTCATGAAATAAACTTGATGGCAGTTTGCCATTGAATTACTACTTTGTGGACTTTTGATATTATAGGAAAATGTGATCTAAAACACCCCAACAACAGCAACAAATCTCATCCACTGCTGTAGCCTTGTTATCATGGAGTTTGTTTAATCATAGCAGTGACCTCATCTACCTGATC
Source organism: Protopterus annectens (assembly GCF_019279795.1). Classification (NCBI taxonomy): domain Eukaryota; kingdom Metazoa; phylum Chordata; order Ceratodontiformes; family Protopteridae; genus Protopterus; species Protopterus annectens. Next base: position 204,397,701 of record NC_056735.1, read on the forward strand.
CCTTCTCACTAATTTCTGCTGCCACGACTTCCTCAGGGGCAGGTATCATCACCAGATTCAAGAGTTCCTCAAAGTTTCTTTCACACCTTCCATCATCAATCAAGATCACTGTTCCTATATCTTTGCTGAAAACAGATGGGACTATATCTCACCCACCCCTCTTGAATCACCAGATGTTTTGCCGGAACCTGTTTGAGGTTGCTCAGAAATATTTCTTTATGGTCTTACCCAACTTCTAGACATTAATTTCATCACATATCACACCTGTTGCCTTTATGGCCTCTTAGTACCTATTGGTTAGATCTCGGTGAACTCCCACTGGCATTGTTTGTATGGTTTCTTACTACAATTTGATGGCTTCCCTCAGCTCTGATGTCCATCAGCAGGTTCTAAGGTTGACACTATAGCAAGCCTTGATCTCTTTTACCTCACAGATCTACTGAAATCTTTGAAGTGTTGAACATGGTCCTTTCAGACTGTATGTCTCTGACTTCCCGTAGGATATAGGAAAATGTTTTCTGAATGTAGACATTCAATTCAGCTGCACATAAATGTCTGATACTCAATCCCAGGACAATTTCACTATATGTTTCTTTCTCCTGGTCTGTTCAGTTTTTTTCCTAGCTATATATTCCAACTCACCATCAGCAACTCTTCATCTGCGTTTCCAGAATTTATAACCACAATTCTGGTGGCAAGACTGGAAAGCATATCACTGAAATTTGGCCAATGGTGTTGTGATATCAAGTAACCTTATGAACAGTCTCACATAGTGGTGTTTGTGGTGGACAATACATGACTAACAATGAAGTCTAATAATCATCTTTTACTCATGTATTGATCAAGCAATCAATTTTCCCAGTCACACCTCTCAAAGTATCTCCGTCATTCCCATGCAAGTGTCAAAAAGTCAAAAAGTAGGATTACAGAGTCAGTAGGTGATACACTGTCAAGAAAAATACCTATGGTCACCAGGCAGGACGAATACTCTGAGCAACTGCTAGATATGTATGCATGGTCACCAGGAAGGACAACTACTCTAAACAGTTGTTAGATATGTATGTATGGTCACCAGGAAGGACAAATACTCTGAACAGTTGTTAGATATGTATGTATGGTCATCAGGAAGGATGAATAGTCTGAACAGCTGTTAGATACGTATGTATGGTTACCAGGAAGGATGAATACTCTGAACAGCCCTACGGGCTCACCCTGCTCCCCTACCCTACTCCCAATTCCCACCTACTTTATACTTCCATTACCACACCCCTTCCTGTTTCTTCCCCCTATCACAATCACTTATCAAGTCTCAGCCACACCCCCACTCTAACAACATCCTAGCTAAATTATTATTAAGATAATTGCCAAAATCTTTCCCTTCATTCTCAGCATAGAACCACTTCTTAGTATAGCAATACCTGTACAACCTCCTTTTACCTATCTTTATTAACCCTGATCTCACCCAAACCACCTCATAAAACTTTCTACTCACTCCTTCTCCTCCTTCCCCTATACTTTCACACCATTTTTACCGCCTTCCCTCATACTTCCATATTTTATCTCTCTCTTTCCACTGACTACTACCACATCTATATTCTACCTATGGATCCAAAACATAAATCAGTTTATTCTTACCTTCTACTCATAACTTCAACTCTTGTAGCTCTCTCTATACCTTACACTCTAACCTCCCTTGAACAATTCTCCTTTCTAGAACACTATTCCTACCAACAAACTCTCCCTATTTCCCTAAGTTATATTTACAAACATACTAATATAACCAGTACCTCCACATACCTACTTCCTAAATACCACAGATCAACCCACATAACCTACTCCCGTGTTAAAAGATCCATTCTCAATATCTACAAAATTCTTAAGTGGATCCAATATCCTCAGAAACACCCTCTATTAGCCGGCAATATTCATCCTAACCCCGGTCCTAATACTAATATATTCAATCTATCAAATAACTCATCAACACCTATTAATACTACTATTAATAGATCATCAAACTCCCTACTGATAGCACACCTTAACATCCGTAGCATTAATAATAAAATTACCTACCTTCACGCACTCTTACAAACTCATTCCTTTGACATACTCTGCATCACAGAGACATGGCTAAAACCCACTACCCTAGACCAGGAAATTATCCCTCCAGGGTACGATATCCTTAGAAATGACCGTAAAATCAAAAAAGGTGGTGGAGTAGCCATTCTGTACAAATCAGGACTCCAAGTTAGCACCTTTGACATGCAACTACCAATTACGCACAATACTGAAATCCTAACTGCCAAGCTAGAAATTAACAATTCCAAATCCATTTATGTTATCTGCATATATCTCCCCCCCAGGAAACAATATAAATACTCTTGAAAACATACTTAATCACCTCTCCACTCAACTACCTCAAGAAACCATTGTTCTAGGAGACTTTAATATAGACTGGATAACCTGCTCTCTGCCCAATCCTACCAATCACATAAATCTTCATGGATTCTCTCAAATTATTACCACTCCTACCAAGCAATAAAGCAACCACCTTAGACTGGATCCTTCACAATAGCCATCATAATACCTACAATTCAGGAACCCTTCCAGACGATATTAGTGACCACATGATAACCTATGTTATTAGGGATAAAGCCCATTGTCCAAATTTTCATAATATTATAACCCACCGCTCCAAAAGTTTCTTCAATCCTCAGTCCTTCCAAAATGAACTCAAAGCATGTGATTGGTCTCCCTTGCTAAATCTTGAACTAGATGAAGCAGTGACCTTTTTCAATACAAAATTCATTCATATCCTAGACTCCCATGCCCCACTTCGATCCTCCCGCCGAAAGTCCAAAATTGCCCCCTGGCTAACAAAAGAAACTAGGCAAAAGATCCTCCTCAAAAATAAAATTTGGAACAAATGGAGAACCTCAAAAAGTCCAACTGATCATCTTCACTTCAAACAGCTAAGAAATGCCACCAAGAAAGACATTCTCAGAGACAAAAAAGACTATTACTTTCAACTCCTTCAAACCCATAAAGCACAACCTCAAAAATTCTGGTCAGGCATTAACAAACTGCTACAGCCAGGACACTGTAAAACTCCTTCACCTTCTGGATTCCAAAATAACCCCAACCTGATTCCAAATGCTTTCAATAACTACTTTACTGAAGCCATTCTAATCCTTGCCAACTCAGTACCTCCTAACACCACATCACCTCTAAACAACCCTAATCCTACAATTCCCACTTTTCATATACAACCTGTTCCTACAGCCATCATTTCTAAACTCCTCCAAAAACTTAGACCCTGCACCCCTTCTGCTGATTGCCTTCCAGCAGAATTCCTGCAACTAGCAGCTAAATCCATTGCCTACCCCATCTCCATCCTTATAAACAGAACTATCTCTGAAAGTAAAATCCCATCCATATGGAAAGTTTCCCATATCATCCCCCTACACAAAGGTGGCACATCTACTGAACTATCAAATTTTAGGCCAATAGCCTTACTCTCACCAATTGCTAAAATAATGGAAAAATGTATACACAAACAACTACTAAACCACCTTATCCATAATAATCTACTTGCCAACTGCCAACATGGTTTTAGACCATTCCACAGCACAACAACCACCCTACTATCCTTTGCTAACTCTATTAACGAAAATCGTAACAACAATACTTTTTCTTCTGCTCTATTTATAGACCTTTCAAAGGCCTTCGACATGGTGAACCACAACTTAATCATTGAAACCCTGAAAGCCCATTCACTTGACTCACAATCAATTCATTGGTTTAAATCCTATCTTGAAAACAGACAGCAGGCAGTCCTTTGGAATAATACTCTTTCTTCTTCCCTCCCTGTGAACATAGGAGTACCTCAAGGCTCTATTTTAGGTCCTCTTCTCTTCTCACTATTTATTAACAACCTACATACCAATATTCCACAAGCCACTTGCATCCAATATGCAGACGACTCAACATTAATTTGCACTGCCAAATCCATCAACTCTCTCCAACTCCAGACCCAAACAGTACTAAACAGTGTTGAAAAGTCTTTCATGCAACACCGCCTCCTTCTGAACCCCAAAAAAACAAAATTACTACTCTTTGCTCCTACCCCTAAGTCAACTCCCCCAAACTTCATAGTAACCTTCAACAATGGCACTAATATGGTCCCTGATACCACAACCCGCTTACTGGGAGTTACAATTGTCAACACCCTCAGCTTTGACGACCATATTAACTCAACAATAAAAACTGTCAACAAAAAATTAGGATCACTCTATAAAATCAAACCCTTCCTCACCCCCCCAGCAAGACTTACTCTTGCTCAGACCCACCTTTCCTCTACCCTCTTTTATGCTTCTCCAATTTATACTAATCTATCTAGAAATAACATTAATAAACTGTCCACCTGTTATAATAACATAGCTAGATTTGCTACCTGTTCCCCCTATAGAACTCACCATTGCCAAAACCTCAAACAACTGGGATGGCTTGAACTGCATAATAAGCTTCTCTATCAGCAACTTGCTATAACCCAAAAAATCCTCTATCACCCCAATAATACACCAATCCTCACTAATTTGATCACCCCCTACAAAAATCTCTCTACACTTCGCTCAGCAAACAAACTCGTAGTGTCTACTGTCAAATCAAACAACAAAGCAGGGGACTCACTCTTCACCAATACAGTGGGAAAAAGTTGGAATCAACTTCCAACTGAACTTACGTCACTTGCTTCCACTAAACTATTCAAAAAGCATCTTAAAGAATATCTAAAGAACCACTGGCTTTGTCCCTGCTCCAACCCTGACTGATTACACCCAATATATAAACATTTACAACACAATTTGGTTCCTAATGCTCTTTCTACTATAGCATCCACCCCCTAATCTTACATTCCCTCATCTTCTAAAAAAAAAAAAAAAAAAAAAAAATTAAACACATCTACTTTCTTTAGGGTTTTTCACAAAGTATTTTTATCTCATGTCACTTTTACTGTATGTTACTAATTTATATTGTGAATATGTATACTGTAATATTGCACATTTGTCTCTGTAACTGGTTGGAGCTTTTCTCCCCGGGCCTCTACTGAAAATGGACATATATCCAGTTAGACTAGCCCAGTCAACAAATGTAAAATAAAAAAAATAAACAATAAATAAAAATGTATGATTACTAGGAAGGATGAATACTCTGAACAGCTGTTAGATACGTATATATGGTCACCCAGCTGCTAGATACATATGTATGGTTACCAGGAAGGATGAATACTCTGAACAGCTGTTAGATATGTATATATGGTCACCCAGCTGTTAGATACATATGTATGGTCACCAGGAAGGATGAATATTCTGAGCAGCTGTTAGATACGTATATATGGTCACCAGAAAGGACGAATATTCTGAACAGCTGTTAGATACATATGTATGGTCACCAGGAAGGATGAATACTCTGAACAGCTGTTAGATACTTATGTATGGTCACCAGCTGTTTTATTTATTTATTTTATTTTATTTTACATTTGTTGACCCGGATAATCCGACTGGATATATATCCATTTTCAGCGGAGGTCCGGGGAGAAAAGCTCGAGATAACACAGATAGAATATAACAGATATGAGTCAAACATATTTACAAAGCCCTCTAATAGGTACTCACAATATACACAGTGTGTAATAGTATACAAAAACAGATATGTCAAACATATTTACAAAGCGCTATAGTAGGTGCTCACAATATACACGGTGTGTAATAGTATACAAAAACAACAAGTTGCAGCAAGCTATTATGGGCAAGACATGCATCTAATATTAATTTAAATAAGGCATTAAATAAATGGGTCTATATTATAACTTCGAAATCTACAAAGATCGAATGTTATAATATCGACCCCATAATGTCAAATGCTGAAAACAGCAAAGGTGCAGGGAAAGAAGGGAAAGAATTTGATGGGCCGTTGCTGTGGCTTTGCTGTTTTCAGCGTTTGATATGTTGGAATGTTTCGGGTCGGGTTCAGGTAAATGTGTGATTATGTGTAAGTTAGGGTTAGGGGGTGGGTTAGGTGAGTTAGGGTTAGGGAGCAGGTCAGGTAAGTGTGCAGTTGTGTGAACATTAGGGTTAGGGTGCGGGTCAGGTAAGTGTGCAATTGTGTGTAGGTTAGGGGTGAGTTAGGTGAGTTAGGGTTAGGGCACAGGTCAGGTAAGTGTGCAGTTGTGTGTAGGTTAGGGTTATGGGTTGGGTTAGGTGAGTTAGGGTTAGGGCGTGGGTGAGGTGAGTGTGCGATAGTGACGGACCTTAGGGTTAGGGTTGGGTTAAGGTAAGTGGATAGCTAGTAGTGTATGTAAAGTTTAGTTTAGGTGTAGGATTTTAAGTGTATGTGTGTGGATTGCTGTTTTTTGTGTGTGTTTGTGTTGTGTGTATGCTTCTCTGAATAGCGAATTGTTTCCCTGGGAAAAAATCGCTATTCTGACTGTTCGATGTTTTCGGATTTCGGTGTTTAGGGTTCGATATTATAACATTCGATCTTTGTAGAATTCGATGTTATAATATAGACCCAAATAAGTAGTGATTAATCAGGGTTTGTACAGGGACAAAGACAGTGCTCTTTAAAATACTATTTGTGGCCTTTTTTGAAGAGACTTAAGCAATATTCAAGGGTAAGGTTAGATGGCAATGAATTCCAAGTTTTACCAACGACATTGGCAAACAGGGAGTCACCGGCTGAGTTATTGGATGATTGTAGTTACCTTGAATTACTGCATTGCTTTGATATTTTTGAGTGCCTGAGTATTTTCAGGGTGGTACAGAATTTTGTGTGCTATGATAAGCTGATTGAACAGAAGTAGGCTAGGCAGTTCTAGCCACCTGCGAAGACTGAGGTTTTGGCAGTGATGTGTCCTATATGTTGAGCCGATGGCAAATCTGGCAATATGGCTGTAACAGTGAGAGAGCTCACTAAGTTCAGTTTTACTCACATTGGAGAGTTTGGGGGAGGCATATAGAAGGGGAGAGAGTAGGTGTGAGCAGGCGATTACACTCCTAGCTAACGGAGGTAGAAAAGGTTTGCTTCTATATCATGAGCCAAGCTTCTTATTAATGTTTTTTATAGTTTTATTGATATGCAGATCAAATTTGAGATTAGTGTCCACTATTACTCCTAAAAGCTTAGTATGATTGTTGGATTTTATGGAGAAGGAAAATGGGGTGGATCTACTGGTGGGGGTAAAGAGGAGCAATTTAGTTTTGTTGGGATTTAAAAAAAAAAAACCAAGGTCAAGGGCCAAAAACAGTCCAACTAAAAAACAAAGGGCACTAGTGAAGAAGAAGAGGCTCGACTCCCTTGTTATACTTTCGACACTTTATTGTAACTCACACCACTCCAACACACGTATAGCACATAAACGCTATTTCGCAAAACACAGTGCATTTTCGTTTCCAATGACTTCTTCTGATGTATAACTGAATGCATATCGACTACACCCCTATCTTTAAATATCCTTTAAGTTAATTATCTAATTAATCAATAAGGCATTTAAATACTTTAATTAGTGAGCACTTCCATAGGAAACAAACCAAATATTCTACTTAACATGTAAAGAAAAACATTTTAAAAAAACACATTTTGAAAACCTGACAATATTAGCATAATACCTAAAACCAACTTTCTATAATAAATACTTTTATAATATACATTTAAAATACATAAATAATGCAAATACAATAAACTAATGCAATTTCATTATCAGTAGGTGTTAGCACCATCTAGTGTTGTAATATATTATTTACAAACAAATACTTGAAAACCGTATAGCTTCATGGAGTAATGTAAAATATTAAAGAAATTCATAAAAACTCTACCTATTTGATAAGCAAAAATCAAACTTATAATAAATAAATAAGTTAATATCTAAAGTTTAGCTGCCCTCATCTTTAAAACTGGAGCAAGGGAAACTGCATCATTCAGTCCTGGGGGTTTATTAGCCTCCAAAAACAATTGCCACAATAGTTCTTTATATTCTATAGATGTTTCCCATAGTCCACCCCTAATGTCTTTTTCCACTACGTCTAAAACAAAAAAGTTAAAATTTGCCTCCTGACAGCTAATTTTGTGTCTATAAAATGTATTGTGTGTACATTTAGTCCTAATTTCATAATAATGTTCATAGATTCTGTTTTTCAGTTTTCTTTCTGACTTTCCCACATAGAATGCATCGCAATGATCACACAACCCTATGTAAACTATACCACTAGTTTTGCAATTTGCAAAACATTTGCTTTGAATCAGAAAATCCCTGCTTTTAACATAAGTAGTCGCTCTTGTACAAATATGTGGGCACTGTGAACATCTTCCACACTTAAATGTTCCTACTTTTCCTTCTCTTGCTATATTCGTGCCATTTTTGCCTTCCAAAATTGTCTTTAAGCTCTTACCCTTTCGATAAGTACATTTCAGTGGCTGTACAAACAAGCATTCAAGGTCAGAAATTTCTCTGAATCTATTCCATTCATCCTCTAGAATTTTAATAATCTTTACTGCTTCCCCACTAAAATCCAACACAAAATTGCTTTCGCCTTCATATTTGTCAACTTTTAATTCATCATTTTTCCATCCTTTTCTGTTACCTAGGATGGGTTTAAATTTGTCATGTCTTCCTGTCCTAACCTCCTTTTCTATTACCTCAATAAGTTTGATGGGGTATCCTCTATCTCTGAACAAGTCACGCAGTAATGTACACTCATTATTTAAGTCTGATTCATTTGATGTCATCCTGCTACCTCTTATGAATTGTCCTTTTACAATCCCTTTTTTCTGGTGGTAAGGGTGTGCACTATTGTAAGCTAAATACGAGTTTGAAAAAGTTTCTTTTCTATAGATTTTTGAAAAGAATCCATGTTCTCCTTTTCCTATCAAGATATCTAAATATTTTAAAATATTCCTGTCATACTGGTAAGTGAAGGTCAAGAAGTTGGTCGAATTTGAGATGTAGTTAAAAAAGTGTTAAATTCATCTTCTGAACCTACCCATAAAAAGCACATATCGTCCAGAAAGCGCCTATAAAATTTCCAACAGTGTTTAAACTCAGAGTTAATAATGTATCTATCCTCCCAAGCAGACAAAATATTGTTTGTGTATATGGGAGCACATCTCGCCCCCATAGCTACCCACTGGATTTGTTTAAAGAACTCACCTTCATAATGTATATAATTGTTACTAAAAACTAGGTCCATTATTGTTAAAATAAGATAAAAATCATTGTTACTAAATTTTGCATATTTCACTAATGCTTCTTCAAACCATTTAATTTCTTCCCTATATGGTATAGAAGAAAATAGATCCACAATATCAATCGTGATGAAAGTAATATTCTTGTCAAACATATCTTGTGTTAAATTCTGTAACAAATCCCATGAATCTTTCACTACCCCATTGCCCTCCATTGATAGATCCTTTAGTTTAACATCTAGCCATCTGGCCAGGGGTGCTGTAACTGAGCCTTCTGAGGCTACTATAGGTCTCATTGGGGGATTTTCTCCATTTTTGTGAACCTTCGGAACTCCAAATATTGTGGGGACTTTAGGTTTTTCAACATGTAAGCTTCTTTGTTCACCAGTGGGAGTGGGGAGCACTGAGCAACCTATTTGTCCCTAGAGGATTGGTTCCAGCCCAGCAACTTGTAGTTTATTGGCCATTTTGGGTCAATTCCTGGCTCTTTTCAACCCCCTGCTATAAAGCCCGCTTTTGCGCACTTTAGTGCATTTTAGCGCGAATTAGCGCGAAGTTGCTCATAGAGCAGCATCGGGCAGTGCTGGTTAATAAAGTTTAAACTATTTCTGGCTCCGTAAAGTCTGCTCTTCAATTTTTCCCTTAGAACTGTTCTACTTGCAATCTAAACAGCCTATACTCTATCTGAAAAGCTCAGCACTTGCTCCTAAAGCATTTTTTATACAGGTAAAGCACTCTTAAACAAAAGAAAGTACTTCATTCACCTAAATTCCCTTGAGTACCCATTTCCCTATAGGTCCTTTCTGACTCATTTACACAGCAATCTTTTTCACTATTTCTAGCATGTCGAAGGGTCAGTTGCTGGCGTCCTCTCCTGTTCAGCAGGTGAATCTTGGAATCTTGAGGCAATGTTACAATTGCCTCATGTACACAGACAACCCTCTCCTCCTCCCAACAAATAAAAATATATGCGAGAGATGCAACTATATAGCCAAACTGGAGGCTGAGCTCTCTCAATTCAGTACTGGCAAGACCAGTCAGGAGGAGAAGGTAACCACGCACACCACAAACCAAGTCTCACATAGAACTATCATAACTGCAAACCAAACACATAAACACACAAAAACATACTCGGAGGCGCTGATTAAAAATCTACCAAAACAACAGAGGCCTCCAAAGCAGACACCCAAGCAACCGCCACCTCAAGACATAGCACATGCAACACATAGTTCACAAAGTCAGTGTGCTAAACAGTCACAGACCTTAAGGCCAAACAACATGCCAGACACACTTGTAATAGGTGACTCCATAGTCAGACACACTGACATCCCGCTCACCAGACTGAACAAGGAAAAGGTCACAGTAAGCTGCCTGTCGGGAGCTAGAATCCGCCACATAACACAAGCACTCAGGTCACTCCACAGCAAGTACAAATATGACTCAGTCATTGTACATGCCAGTGTGAATGACCTGAGACGTACCTCCCTGGACTACATGAAAAGAGACATAGAGGAGCTCTCTGATTATGTAGCCCAGGGCGGTATGACCCTGACCCTGAGCAGCATCTTACCCTCACCAAGAATGATGCCACAGTACAAAGACAAAATGATCAGTTTTAACAATTGGCTTAATGGTATCATTCTAAGGGGATCCAATGTCTGTCTGCTTGGGATGACATGCTTGACAAGCCACGCTGCTTCGCAAGGGATGGCCTGCACCTGTCACCCCTGGGCTTCAGGATATTGGCCAAGGCTCTTGCCACCCCCATAGTGCCTTTTTTAGGCAAGGCTCAAATGACAAACCTACCTCCCTAGAAAACACAAGTGGAAAAAAACTAAGGGTAATGCTGCTCAATGCCAGACGTCTAAACCTCAAGATGCAAGCCCTCGAAGCCCTCCTCAGTTTGGAGAACATCGATGTCTGTGCAGTGACTGAAACCTGGTTCAAGGCTCCTGAGAGCACCCCAGCACTATCAGGATTTACCTCATATCATGCTTTCCGGCCCCAAAACTTGGACCGAACCACAAAAGGAGGGGGAGTATCCATATTCATCAAAGATACCCACACCTCCAGGTTAGTGGCAACGCACGAAGCATCGGAGACCATCCAGGTGCAAATAACCATAGGCAAAACTGCCTTACAGTTTGTAGCATGCTACAGACCACCCTCTCAAACTCAGGAACCCCACACAGCCTTCTTGAAGACACTGGAGAGTATGAATATCTCTCCAAATACCATCATATTGGGAGACTTCAACTACCCAAACATAGACTGGGAACATTACTCAAGCCCCAACACCCTAGCCCAAAGGTTCCTAGAATTCATAAACTCAAATGCAATGGAACAACTAGTCACAATTCCCACAAGATGAGACAATATACTAGACCTGATCATCACAAACATGGGGACAAAATGCTCCACACTGGAAGTATATCCCTCTTTGGTAAGATCAGACCATAAATTAATCTCACTGGAAATCCACATCCGCCCCAGCCCCTGCACAAAAGACCACAGTGAAGAACTTCTCAAAAGCCAACTTCACACTTCTTAAGACTGAAGTGGTATCCTTCAAGGCCCCTGGGCCAGTGGAAACCACAACCCACACTGCTGAATCCTTTGCAAATGCCTTCTACGGGCACCTTCAAGAATGCATGGATCATGCAATCCCAAATAAAACCAAGAGCCATTCCCCCAAAGGCAGGCGCCCGATCTTGTGGACCCCAGCCATAAACAAACTTTACAACAGGAGGAGGAAGCTACTACATGACAGAGCAAAATCCCTAAAAGGGAAGGCATCTCTGATCAGTACTAGCAAAAAACTACGATCACTCATAAAATCATCCAAGGCCAACTTTGAGAGCAAAATCGCAAAAGTCACAAAAGACAATCACAAGGCCTTCTTTAGCTATGTTAGAAACCTGGGTGGAAACTCCCAGATATGCTCAGAGTTAGTCCAAAATGACACAAAATACACTGAACCCACTGACATTGCCAACATTCTGGCAGACAGGTTCAGTGCAAATTTCTCCTCCCCCTCCCCCCCAAAAGGAGAAATAACTATCCCAGCAGAGTGTAGCCTCCCTAACATCTCAGATGCCCAGGTGAGAGCCGCCCTCTCTAAAGCTAAAAACACAGCATCAATGGGACCAGACGGTGTCCCAGGCTGTGTGCTACATGAACTCCAAGAGGAACTAAACCCACACATAAGGCTGCTGTTTAATCTTAGCCTTACTACAGGATACATACCCAAAGAGTGGCGTACGGCAACAGTGGTCCCACTTCACAAAGGCGGTGCTTCTACAGAACCTGGAAATTACCGCTCCATAAGCTTGATGAGCCTGGTCTGCAAAGCTATGGAGAGGATCATTATGGAACTCATAAACAAAGACATTGGGGACCTACAGACATTGGCTCCTACCCAATTTGGCTTTGTCAAGGGCAGATCCTGCCTTTTGAACTTGGTCGACTTTTTTGAAACAGTCACTAAGGCCATTGATGAGGGTAAGGCAGTTCACACAGTCTACCTTGACCTTGCAAAAGCTTTTGACACAATACCCCACTCAGGCATCATAGACAAACTCACTAGCTTAAATGTAAACCGATATGTCACAAGATGGGTTGCAAACTGGCTCAAGGACAGAACCCACAGGGTCAGAGTTGCTGGAGCTATGTCAGACTCTAAGCCAGTCACAAGCAGTGTCCCACATTTATTTTTCCGAGGTACAGACAAACATAGGAGGTTTGTGGCTGACAAAGTTCGCAGATGACTGAAAACTAGGCGCCATAATTGATACTCCAGTGAACACAAACATCCTTCAGAAAGGCCTCATAGAAATGGATAATTGGTGCCAGAGCCATGGCCTTAAGCTGATCGCCAAAAAATGTATAGTCATACCCTTTGGGAAAAAAAGGTACCCACAAATTACCACATAGGTGGTAATCCATTAAGTACGGAAGAGGTAATCAGGGACCTAGGGACCCAGGTTGACAGTAACCTCTCATTTGACACTCACATTGCCAAAGTCGTTAGGAAGACCTTCTATATTGCCCACCTTATCATGAAGGGTTTCACATCTAGATCAAGAGAGGTCATTGTGCCCCTGTACTCTTCTCTTATCAGGCCAATGATTGAGTACAATGCCCCATTTGGGATGTATCTTACCTGACACCTGCAGCAGTTGGAAAGACCCCAAAAGTTCCTCACCAAGAGGATAAAGGGTCTTAAACATATGTCATATGCTGCCCGACTGAAAAAACTCCAGTTCTATTCAGTCGCATACCGCCTACTCAGAGGTGATCTGTGCCTGACGTACAAGGCCATGTCCAATCCGGAATTAATGGACATGCTCCACCTCAGAAAATCCAAATCTATCAGAGCCACGAGAGCAAGAGACTTAAACCTCAACACAGAAATAAATAGGACGTGCTGGAGGGACAGATTCATAACCCAGAGGCTCCCTACACTCTGGAACAGAATACCAATCCATGTTAGGCAGAGCCCCTCACTAACTCTATTCAAGAGAAATCTTGACGAGTGGATGGGAGGTCGTAGGTTTACCCCATGGGTCATCTCTGTGTCACTACTAGACAGAGGCACAGTAAACTAAACCCTAAAAGGGTGTAGTATTCTCATCCTAAGGGGTGGTGAAAGCCACACACACTCTGGCTAGGCTTATAAATGCCCTAGGGCAGATAGCCTAGTACAAACCTATGAACCTATGAACCTATGTAAGTACTTAAAAGTTTGAATGTCAATCGAACCTTCCAAGAGTAAATCATTAAGGGCTAAATATATTTTTTTGTTACCTATATTTATTTAATTAAGTGAAGCCCTAGCATATCTCTCTGTATGTTCCAATAAATCCATCCTTTTGGCTTCATAAAAGATTTGGTCCATAATGACAGTACCACCTCCTTTATCAGGTTTAATCACTCTTATTGACGTATCGCACCGTATATCCCTTAATAGATTATTTTCTTCCTTGGTAAGATTAAATGAAATTTTGTTCTTGGTAAGTTCACCCCTTAATTTCTTTTCCATAATGGCCTCAAAATTTTTTAGTTGTGGGTGTAAAGGAGGATTAAAGGTGCTCCTTTTCCTTAACACCTCTGTTCTATGGCCATTAGAATTCTGTCCTTGGAACAAAAGTTTGAAATTTTTCTTTCTTAAGAACAATTTTAAATCTATTAGTACCTTACTGACATCTGCCTTCCTATTAGCTACAAATTTAAGTCCTTTAGAAAAAAGTGCAAAGTGTACTTCACTAAGCTCTTTATTACTGTAATTAAAGATGTTGTAGCCTTTATATTTACTTACATGTCCTTGCACTATAATTGACTCTTGAGAATTGTCTTTTTCAATTATTTTATTGTCACATTTTACCACTGTTGAAAACCTTTGTTGTTGTTGTTGTTGTTGTTTACCCCCCCCCATATTGATAGTTTTTTTGATAATTATTTTTTATTCTTTCTGATCTCCTTAATGGGGGGCACCAGCGACTTCTATACGTTCGGAGGTGGTGGGTGGCAACTCTGACAAAATAGACAGACTAACTAACCAGTTATCACAGCTAATCGAGCTGTTGATGCCCACAGCCCACCTCTCGCCGACATCATCGTCTGGAGTGCCAGGGAACAAGGAAATATTATTGAGTTGAGTGAACAGCGCGAATGGCGCGAAAGGTGCAGCTACACAAGTGCTGTTTGGAAATAAACTATTTCCTCTGTGAAAACTATCAATCTGATATTGGAAGCTGGTTGAGAGCACTGTGTTCCAGCTTGGTTCTACACCAGACACCTGAATAACACCAGCCAGGTCCTTTTGAACATTAGTGCAAACTAAGACACTTACCCTACAACTACAAGTGTTACCTTTCCTTGGGAAAGGCTTTGAATGTACGTATTGATACTGTAACTCATATATTAATGTTAACACTTCAGTAGAATCTCAGGTAGCCTAGCCAGCAGCCGGACCCCCCCCCCCCAGTACTCCCTTCTTTCTGTATATTACCCACTTTACCCTCTATACTCAATCCTTCTTCCTGCCTAGACCTTCTACCCTAGCAGGTTACCTCTCCCCTGCTATATACTTGTTGACCACTAGGCGGCGTCCTCATACTTTATCTTTCTGATTCACTAACTTTCAACACTGTCTTTTCTAACCCACCTCTGCATCCTTGCCCCCAGTACCTCTGTTCCCAGACTTTATTGGGTTCTCCTATATATTACCTCTTACTGTCCAAAGACATCCTTATAACTGTCATCTCCAGTTTCCTCCTGCATTTCTACCTTTTAGCCTCCTATTATTGTCCACCTTCCTCTACCTTTAGACCTACCTACAGAGTCTTCCTCCTCACTGACTGTCTTCAGCCTTCTTCTGCTGTCTTGTCTGGTGAATTCCTGCAAGTAGCAGCTAAAGCTATTGCCTATCCTGTCTCTATCCTAATAAACAGATCCATAAAAGAAAGTACTTTCCCAGCAATCTGGAAAATATCATACATCATACCCTTACACAAAGGAGGTAAATCTACTGACCTTTCTAACTTTCGCCCTATCGCACTATTATCTCCTCTAGCGAAAATTATGGAAAAATGTATACACAAACAACTACTTAACCATCTCCTCCTTAACAACCTACTAGCTGACACTCAACATGGATTTAGGTCTTCACATAATACTACCACTGCACTACTTTCTTTCACCAACACTATCAACTGTAACCATAATAACAACAAACTAACCTCTTCTCTTTTCCTAGACCTGTCAAAAGCCTTTGATATGGTAAACCATACACTTCTTCTACACATACTTAAATCCCTTGCCTTGGATTACTCTTCTTTAACCTGGCTTTCATCCTATCTTGAAGACCGACATCAAGCAGTACTCTGGAAAAATTCTCTATCTACTCTACTACCTATCTCTTTAGGAGTACCACAGGGATCTATACTAGGCCCACTTTTATTCTCCATCTTTATTAATGATCTCCAATCATCTATCCAAAACACTACCTGCATACAATATGCAGATGATTCCACCATAATTTGTACAGCTTCCTCTCAAACAGAACTCCAGTCCCTTACACAAGCAACCTTTTCAACCGTTGAACAATGGTTCTCAAAAAGATGTTTTCTCCTCAACCCCAAGAAAACAAAAATATTACTTTTTTCACCTACACACAAATCTACTCAACTAAATTTTACTATCACTGCAAGTGATAACTCCCACATTTCCCCCGACTCCACTACAAAACTGCTTGGTGTTACTATTGATAATAATCTTAGCTTTGATCATCACATTAATAACACAATAAAAGCAGTTAATAAAAAGATTGGTTCACTATACAGAATCAAACCCTTCCTTACACCCGAGGCACGGACTACCTTAGCACAATCACATCTTATCTCTACCCTTCTGTATGCTTCCTCTATCTACACTAATCTCTCTAAAGGTAACCTTAGGAAACTGTCTACATCTTACCACAACATAGCTCGATTTGCCACTGCATCTCAATATAGAACTCACCACTGCCTAAACTTAAAACAACTACACTGGCTGGAACTTCCTAACAAGATTATCTATCAACAACTCTTAATAGCACATAAAATTTTATATCAACCCTCAAAAACACCAGCTCTTAGCAACCTCTTGACTCCCTATAATAATTTAAAACAACTATGCTCCTCCCAAAAGCTACAAGTTAACATTACCAGAATTACAAACTCTGCAGGGAACTGCCTTTTCTCCAACTCAGTTGGCAAAATATGGAATAACCTTCCCTTACATATCTCCTCTCTAGCCACTTTTCCTTTCTTTAAGAAACAACTTCTTTCACATCTGAACAATTTCTGGCTCTGCTCTTGTACCAATCCAGACTAACCTACTTTCATCTTTCAACTATCTTTGTATTTATTTAACACTGCAATCTTTCTCTCTAATCACAAATAACTTTATGATTCTATTGTTACTACTGTTGTAAAAAAAAAAAAAAAAATTTATTTTCTTGTTTTAATTACATAATTGGTATTACATAGTTGGTATTATTTGTTTTTTGTTAGATTTGCATTACCTGACCTGAACTAATATCTTTGTATTTTTGCTCTTTGCCTATATCATAAGTGATTATTTTACATGTATTTCTATAACCATGCTTTAATCTGTGGAGCTTTTCTCCCCGGGCCTCCACTGAAAATGGACATCGATCCAGCTGGACTAGCCCGGTCAACAAATGTAAAATAAAATAAAATAAAAATAAATAAAATAACTTTAAATCTTTTTCGGACAATCTACCAGGCACCTCAGACCAGGATATCCCTTCAATTTTTAGGACATTTACGAACGACGACAATATAGGTGCAATGAGCCACCGAGAAGATGGCAATGCAACCCAAGCAATAAGCCAAATGGACAGAGGTACAACACTGACTTCGCTAGCATTATGCATTTGAAATATAGTTTTAATGGTAAGAAAACACCCCTACTAGAGGAAAGTGATGTAAATATATCCTACGACTATAATGTTAAAATGCTGGATGATTTGTTGTTTAAATATAAAAACATTGAATTGGAAAATGCATATCTGAGGGAATGTTTGAGCTTAAAAATAGTGCCTAAAGGTTTACGAGTTTGTAAATATCCTAACAAAGTAAAGGAAGGTAGTGAGTTTCATCATGAATTACTTACCATTTTTGATAATTGTGGGTTTGATATACTGAAAGCTATAATTAAAGAAAATGAGAGAGAAATAGAATGTCTACAGGGTAAAATAGAAGGTATTAATTCTAAAATAATGGAAGACCTGTTATTTACTATAGAGGAAAGTCAAAGGAAATACTATGAAACACTAAAAAGAATTGAACAGAGTATTAGGAATGTGTATGAAAGGAAAATTAGAAAACTAGAAAGGGATATAAAAGAATACAAAGATAAAGTGAGCTACCCAAAACCCAGAAAATACTCTTATAGGCAAAATTATATGTTTGAGAATGTTTGGGGCCAAAAAGAGCACCCTATGAGTGAGCCACAAGATACCAGGGAGGAGTTAGTCAATATTAATGATTACTCTGGGTTCCCCCCATTAAGGAGATCAGAAAGAATAAAAAATAATTATCAAAAAAACTATCAATATGGGGGGGGGGGTAAACAACAACAACAACAAAGATTTTCAACAGTGGTAAGATCTGACAATAAAATAATTGAAAAAGACAATTCTCAAGAGTCAATTATAGTGCAAGGACATGTAAGTAAATATAAAGGCTACAACATCTTTAATTATAGTAATAAAGAGCTTAGTGAAGTACACTTTGCACTTTTTTCTAAAGGACTTAAATTTGTACCTAATAGGAAGGCAGATGCCAGTAAGGTACTAATAGATTTAAAATTGTTCTTAAGAAAGAAAAATTTCGAACTTTTGTTCCAAGGACAGAATTCTAATGGCCATAGAACAGAGGTGTTAAGGAAAAGGAGCACCTTTAATCCTCCTTTACACCCACAACTAAAAAATTTTGAGGCCATTATGGAAAAGAAATTAAGGGGTGAACTTACCAAGAACAAAATTTAATTTAATCTTACCAAGGAAGAAAATAATCTATTAGGAGATATACGGTGCGATACGTCAATAAGAGTGATTAAACCTGATAAAGGAGGTGGCACTGTCATTATGGACCAAATCTTTTATGAAGCCAAAATGATGGATTTATTGGAAAATACAGAGAGATATGCTAGGGCTTCACTTAATGAAATAAATATAGGTAACAAAAAATATATTTAGCCCTTAATGATTTACTCTTGGAAGGTTCGATTGACATTCAAACTTTTAAGTACTTACATGTTAAAAAACCTAAAGTCCCCACAATATTTGGAGTTCTGAAGGTTCAGAAAAATGGAGAAAATCCCCCAATGAGACCTATAGTAGCCTCAGAAGGCTCAGTTACAGCACCCCTGGCCAGATGGCTAGATGTTAAACTAAAGGATCTATCAATGGAGGGCAATGGGGTAGTGAAAGATTCATGGGATTTGTTACAGAATTTAACACAAGATATGTTTGACAAGAATATTACTTTCATCACGATTGATATTGTGGATGTATTTTCTTCTATACCATATAGGGAAGGAATGAAATAGTTTGAAGAAGCATTAGTGAAATATGCGAAATTCAGTAACAATGATTTTTATCTTATTTTAACATCAATGGACCTAGTTCTTAGTAACAATTATATACATTATGAAGGTGAGTTCTTTAAACAAATCCAGGGGGTAGCTATGGGGGCGAGATGTGCTCCCATATACACAAACATTATTTTGTCTGCTTGGGAGGATAGATACATTATTAACTCTGAGTTTAAACACTGTTGGAAATTTTATAGGCGCTTTCTGGACGATATGTGTTTTTTATGGGTAGGTTCAGAAGATGAATTTAACACTTTTTTAACTACATCTCAAATTCGACCAACTTCTTGACCTTCACTTACCAGTGTGACAGGAATATTTTAAAATATTTAGATATCTTGACAGGAAAAGGAGAACATGGATTCTTTTCAAAAATCTATAGAAAAGAAACTTTTTCAAACTCGTATTTAGCTTACAATAGTGCACACCCTTACCACCAGAAAAAAGGGATTGTAAAGGGACAATTCGTAAGAGGTAGCAGGATGACATCAAATGAATCAGACTTAAATAATGAGTGTACATTACTGCGTGACATGTTCAGAGATAGAGGATACCCCATCAAACTTATTGAGGTAATAGAAAAGGAGGTTAGGACAGGAAGACATGACAAATTTAAACCCATCCTAGGTAACAGAAAAGGATGGAAAAATGATGAATTAAAAGTTGACAAATATGAAGGCGAAAGCAATTTTGTGTTGGATTTTAGTGGGGAAGCAGTAAAGATTATTAAAATTCTAGAGGATGAATGGAATAGATTCAGAGAAATTTCTGACCTTGAATGCTTGTTTGTACAGCCACTGAAATGTACTTATCGAAAGGGTAAGAGCTTAAAGACAATTTTGGAAGGCAAAAATGGCATGAATATAGCAAGAGAAGGAAAAGTAGGAACATTTAAGTGTGGAAGATGTTCACAGTGCCCACATATTTGTACAAGAGCGACTACTTATATTAAAAGCAGGGATTTTCTGATTCAAAGCAAATGTTTTGCAAATTGCAAAACTAGTGGTATAGTTTTCATAGGGTTGTGTGATCATTGCGATGCATTCTATGTGGGAAAGTCAGAAAGAAAACTGAAAAACAGAATCTATGAGCATTATTATGAAATTAGGACTAAATGCACACACAATACACTTTACAGAGACAAAATTAGCTTTCAGGAGGCAAATTTTAACTTTTTTGTTTTAGAAGTAGTGGAAAAAGACATAAGGGGTGGACTATGGGAAACATCTATAGAATATAAAGAACTATTGTGGCAATTGTTTTTGGAGGCTAATAAACCCCCAGGACTGAATGATGCAGTTTCCCTTGCCCCAGTTTTAAAGATGAGGGCAGCTAAACTTTAGATATTAACTTATTTATTTATTTATTATAAGTTTGATTTTTGCTTATCAAATAGGTAGAGTTTTTATGAATTTCTTTAATATTTTACATTACTCTATGAAGCTATATGGTTTTCAAGTATTTGTTTGTAAATAATATATTACAACACTAGATGGTGCTAACACCTACTGATAATGAAATTGCATTAGTTTATTGTATTTGCATTATTTATGTATTTTAAATGTATATTATAAAAGTATTTATTATAGAAAGTTGGTTTTAGGTATTATGCTAATATTGTCAGGTTTTCAAAATGTGTTATTTTAAAATGTTTTTCTTTACATGTTAAGTAGAATATTTGGTTTGTTTCCTATGGAAGTGCTCACTAATTAAAGTATTTAAATGCCTTATTGATTAATTAGATAATTAACTTAAAGGATATTTAAAGACAGGGGTGTAGTTGATATGCATTCAGTTATACATCAGAAGAAGTCATTGGAAACGAAAACGCACTGTGTTTTGCGAAATAGCGTTTATGTGCTATACATGTGTTGGAGTGGTGTGAGTTACAATAAAGTGTCAAAAGTATAACAAGGGAGTCGAGCCTCTTCTTCTTCACTAGTGCCCTTTGTTTTTTAGTTTGTTGGGATTTAACAACAGATGGTGATTAGAGAGCCAATTTTCAACAGTGTTAAATGCGTTCTGTGTTAAGGTTTTCAGGTCTAAAGGGGAGGAGGCCGTACAGATCAGGGTAGAATCATATGCATATTGAATGCAGGTTGCATCAGGGATGGCAGTATGAAGACTGTTGATAAAGATAGAAAAGAGTAGAGGACCTAGAGTAGAGCCCTGAGGAACACCAAGGGTGAGAGGTAGCAGGATGGACAGTTTGCCCTGCCATAATACAGGCTGTTGTCTGCCATTCAGATAGGATAGGAACCGGTGAATAGCATGGTTATTTTGGGAGATGGATTTTAGGGAATGGATGAGTAATTTGTAGTTGACCATATCAAAGGCATTCGACAGGTCTATAGAAATAGGGCTGAAGATAGCCTGTTGTTGTTTCTATTTTGGAATATGGTATTTGTAAAAGAAAGGAGGGCGGAGGTCATGCTGTGATGTGGCCTAAAGCCATGCTGAGAGTTGGCAAGCAGACTGTTCTGAATGAGATAGTCCATAAGCTGCTTATGAACGCACTTCTCCATTAATTTGGCTAGTGGTGAGAGAATGGCAATGGGTCTGTAGTTGGACAGTTCTGTTGAACTTCCACCTTTGTGGAGTGGGATAACATGGGATATTTTCCAGATTGAGGGGATAGTTCCATCAGTTAGTGTTCTGTTGATTAGGATAGAGATGGGGAATGCTATGGCGTCAGCAGCTTTTTGTAGGTACTCTGCAGGAAGAAGGTCAGCAGAAAGGGTGGTTGGTTTTAGTTTTTTGATAAGGGATCAGATAAAAGTGGTAGAGACAGGTTGGAAGTTAAAGGGGGGATGAAAAGTGGGTGTGTTAGTGGTAGAGTTAGAGTGGGTGGGAGTAAGTTGGTTAGATAAGGACTAAATAGTTTCAGTGAAAAAGTTATTAAAGGCAGTGGCAACAGTTTCTGGGGATTTATTGGTGTAGTTTGATGGGGTTGGGGTAGTAGATTGTCCTGGATGAAGAAGTTGGTTAATACCTGCACAAAACCTTTGGGGATTGTTTTGTTGTTTACATTGGAGGTTCTGGTAGTAGGTTTTTTTTGTCTAACAAAATCATTTTTTTTGTGTATCATTTCTAAGTTGATGATATCTCACTTGGTCGAGGGGAGCTTTAGTTGTCCGCCATTTGGTCCAGGCTATATTTCTAAGTTTGATTTTTTTTTTATCTTAGTGTCCTTTGTGAGTAACGGAACAGTATTATATTTAGTCTTTATAGTACGTGCAGGAGCATGAGAGTCAAGGATGCTCAGGAACTTATTGTTAAAGAAAGTTACGGCCTCATCTAGTGGTAGATTTTTTTAGGATTGACCAGTTGTATGGTCATCAGAAAGGATGAATACTCTGAACAGCTGTTAGATACATCTGCATAAACAACTCTGGTTAGCATACATTTTCAGATTTTCATAGAAGGCAGGGTAAAATACCTATGGATTGGCAATCTTTGGTAGAGGGTCCCATTTTCAAAAAGGGCAAACAGAATGCTGTGTTTCTTTACACTTATAGAAGAATTGAAGCATGCTATGGAAGAATGTTGGAAGGGAGACCTCATCCAATAACTGAGCCTCTGATTTGGGAAATCCTGGCCATAAAACACTAGATAAGTTCCTTGCCTTGGTATAGATTTGGGATGATTCTTGGGGGTTTTCTAGTGCTGGGTATATGTGTTGTATGGATCTGGAGAAGGCATATCCCAGCTTATCTTCTGGGAGGTGCTGCAACAATATGTAGCTGCTACATGATATCCAGTACTTACATTTGTGGAGCAGGAGTTGTTCCTGCATTCTTGTTAAGTCTAAAAATTTCAAAGTGGATGTAGGACTCCAGCAAGAGTGTGCCTTGTTTCCTCTTCTGTTCATGATTTTCATGTAAAGGATATCAAGGCACAGCCAAGATGTGAAGAGTATTCAATCTGGAGCTATAAGGGTTGCAAATATCTTGATGACAAATTAAATTGTCTTCTTGGCCTCAAGTGATAGTGATCCCTGGTCTGCAGTGGCATGTTCCACAACTGATGGTGGAGTGTCGGGGATGAGAAACAACACTCATGGTTCACTCTCTCTGTCTCCCTGGGAAAAAATGGACTCCTCTATGCATGTTAGAGGAAGCAGCTATCTCAAGTGAGTGATTTTAAGTTTCTCAGGATGACGTTAGTGAGTAAGGGTAGACAGGAGTCATAGACTGACCAGCAAATGGATGCATCAGTAGCAGTGCTGTAGGCATTGTACCAGACTCTGTGGGTAGAGCAAGTGATGATTCCTAGGATGAAGGGTTTTATTTACCACCCATTGTCCCCCTCCTCACTTATGGTCATGAACTTTGGGTAGTGGCTAAAATGATGACAACAAGGTTACAGTCTGTGGAAATCTCAGTTCTCAAGCTAAAGGCAAATGTTCTGCCTCTGGAAATGTATCCTAATACTGACTATCGCCACCCTTTACATACTGCTTGTTTCTCTTTACCTCTCTCTCTTTCAGTATTTGCCTACAGCAATTGGTTCACCCCAGGCATTTGTAAGCATTATATGTACTTTTCTTATTGACCTTAGTATGAAATCATTGCTTTTAATTTGATTTGTGTACTGTATTGTTACTTAGCATTTCTTGCACTTTGCCATTTTTGTACTTCCAGGCTGAAACTGAAATTGATCAGCATAGGTCAGTGCTCTGCACAGTGAACAAATTTAAGTAAATAAGTAAATAAATATGAGTCCTTCATAGCACTCACTCAGCTCACTCTCCAGGAGAGAGAGCAAGGTGCATGTTAGTCTGGATGGATCTTGAACTAAAGCCACTATTCCTCAGGATTAAGAAGGGACAGCTGAGGGGGTTTGGTAACCTAGTGAATATACTGATTGAATAACTCTCTCAGGAGGTGAGTTAGGAACAGTGCCCTGGCTGGAGGACTACAAGTAGTCAAACCCAGGAAGTACTGCAGAGATTATATTTCTCATCTTTTCTCATCTGTCCCAGGATCACTTAGGCATGCCCCAAGAAAGGGTTGAAGATTGACCCAGGACCCAGTGAAGAGATTATATATCTAGGTTAGCCCAAGAACATGTTAGCACCCTCCAAGAAAGGCAGGTGACAGATGCTGAAAGTAGGAAAGCCTGGTCTGCCCTCCTGACCTTTCTACCACCATGACCATCACCAGAAGTAACAGATCAGAAAAAGGATGGATGGAGTCAAAAACAATTGTGGCAGAGATTCTCTGTTTTATTTAATTATAAACCTTTAGTTTAGACATCTACTTTATTCTTTATAAGAATTGTTCTCATGCAAATGCACCTTAGAGCTAGCATGGGTAAAATAAATCACAAATTTCAAATTAGATGGTGTACATTGCCTGGATGTTTACAAAAGTGAGTATGCATGCACAATTTCACTACCGCTACAGCTGTAGCAGAGAAGCCAGACACATAATTCTGGTCAGTACAAATGCAGTGAGTATGTTTAGGCTGAGCTCAGTATATAAGGCTGACCACTGGTAGCCTGAAAAAAGGAATTTAAAAGTAAGAATGCAAGGAACATGAAATGCATGCATTGACTAAACTCCAGTATGCATCTCAGATGTGATGAGCTAAAATATGCATAAATAAAAGGACAAGCCTGCAAACATGTCTTCCACAATCACAGAGAAGAACAGATATAGACAGAAAGGCAGTGAAAGAGGTATACAATATCTGTGAATGTAACATACAGAAATAAATATGGCACTTCACTACATATTAAAAAAGGAGCACACTCATGGGAAGCCTGTTCCAGAAAAGGGGTCCTCTGAGACACATACCTGTCTGCCAGCATGTATTATTTACACTGCAGGCAAGGTTTACATCCATGGATCAGTTATTCCTGATGCTATTTATTTTACAAATGTCCAATATGTCCATTAGAGTTGTCCTGGAGGATGTATTGCAGGCCAAGCATAGATAACCTCTCAGCAGCATGTAGGAAACCAAATATAAGGACAAGTCTTCCAGGTGGTCTACATAGAACTTGTTTTCCACACCATGTATTCTTTTAGTAGAGAATCTCTGAAGACACTCCAGTTGTTATACATTCCTTGTTGTATATGATTGTCCTTGGCCAGGAGGCAAAATCTACCTCAAATTTGGCTTTATTGGACTGTATTAGTAAATACCAAAGAGGGCATTACATTTAATAATTGCTTTTATGAGAGTACAGTATAACAGAGCAATGACATGTTGGATCTAAATGCCATTTGCTTGCTATTTGTGACATAAAATGATTTTCTTACTACAGTAGACACCTAATGCTCAAGTGCCAAATCACTGTGTACATGCATTCTCAAATCCGTGACTACAGAGTCTACTCTTCTGGGTGTATTTTCAATGCAGACATTTGATGGGGTGACCACCTTCCTTTATGATACTGTGATGCCCATTTTGGCATTCAGTTTTAGCCCATTACTCTGGCACCAGTGATTAGTTTGTTTCAGGCCTTCTTGGAAGATATTTTGTATCTTGCTGGGGATTCAATGACCTCATCCAGTTTGTAATCATCTGCAAATTTGGTCACCTAGATGATCTTGATGTTAGCAATGACCTCAGAGAAGTAGAGGCCAAACAAGAGTGGCCCAGTCACTGAGCCTTGATGCACCACACTAGTAACTAACGTTTTGCGGAGGAAGAATCCCCTATTCTGAATCTTGGGTTCTGTCTGAAAGCCAGCTGACCATCCAGCAATTAATGAAAGGATTTAAGCCTAGTTTAGTGAGCTTTTCTACAATGCCTGAGTGAGGAATTGTGTCAAATACCTTGACCAGGTTCAGGTAGCCAGTATGCTCCGTTTTGCCCTGGTCCATTGCTTTGTTGACCTCCTCAAAGAAATCCAGCAGGTTGAGTAGACAAGACCAGCTCTTGACATGTCCTATCTGATTTGCCTCCAATGTTTGCAGGTTATCTATATCATAATTTAGAGTATCCATGATTATTCTCTCCGTAGCTTCACATATCAGGCTAGTCAGGTGTGTGGGTTGATAATTCCCTGCATCGTGGATGGCCTGTCATTGTGCTGTGGCATAACCGCTGTGGTCCTCCATTTGTTCAGCATGAAACCTGATTCGAAGCTATTGTTAAATAGTGTTTCTAGTGGTCCTGATATTTCTTGTTTCATGCTAATAAGGAGGCATCCTGTAATATTATTGGGACCCATCAATGCAGTGCTCTTGGCCTTGGAGAGTACCTTTAGCACCTGTTCTCTAGTGGTAGTTGTCGGAGTTATGGACATAGGTATTTCTTTAGAAGCATCAGGTGGGGAGAGGGGTATAACTGACAGTAAATTTGTCAGCTAGGAGGTTTACTACACTATCTAGCTCCTTATAGGTAGCACCATGTACAATTAATGCAGAACATTGCCATGTATTGCCTTTGAGGTCACAGGCATAGCTGAAGAAAACTTTATAACTGTCCTTGGCCAGAAGGCTAATTTTACCTCAAATTTAGATTTACTGGACTATATTAGAACCCTGAGTTGCTTGATTAGATTGATGAGGGATTTATTTTAACTTGCTGGACATTACACCTCCTATTTTTGCCACAGATGTCTTCCTTTTGATATACAACCTACTGATGTTGGAATTCCACCAGGATGGCTTATTTTTGAGTTGATCCCATGGTGAATCCAGACAGATATAGCACTATCTGTAACTATACCGGGTTTCTGTGAATAATTCCACGTCAGTGGTGGTGCTCTCAATGTTTCTGGGGGCTTGAAATTTTGCCAGGCTATCATTAGAAATAGCAAGTTTGCCCTAGAATAATTCCAAAAAGTCCCACAGTCAGCCTGTGTTCCTGGTCTTACCTTTACTTCAAAGGAGACAGCTTTATGGTATGACCTGACTAGTGAGGACATTACACTAGGGAGGGTGCAATGTTCTGATTTGTTTGTGAGGTTCATATTAAGGATGTTTGCAGCTCTAGTGGGCATACAGATCTAATATGTTTGCATTTGCAAAGTCCAAGAATCTTTGGGGCTGCATGTTAGGGGGCATGTATTATTTCCAGTTTATACTGGGGTAGTTAAAGTGACCCATGAATAAGTTAGGCTGAATGGGGAGTATCTTCCATATATTTAGGTATGTATTATAGCTTTCCTGGGTCAAAGAGGGAGACCTAAAGCTTGCAAGGATTTGACATGTGTAAACCCCCTCTGCTGACAAACTCCCTTCTCTTTATCTTCAAAAGGCAGCCAAAGAAATTGCCGTCCCAATATCTATACTCATCAATAGGACAATCCAAGCGGGAACTATCCCTGATATCTGGAAAGTCTCTCATATTATCCCTCTACACAAAGGTGGTAACTCTATTGAATACACCAACTTTAGACCAATTGCTCTTCTCTCACCCTTAGCAAAAATTATGGAGAAATGTATACATCAGCAACTTGTTCAATACCTCTCATTACACAACATTATAGCTAATTGTCAACATGGCTTTAGACCCCATCATAGTACAACCACTGCTCTCCTTTCCTTTGTAGATACTATCAATAGTAACCGCAATAA
The DNA here is from genome assembly GCF_019279795.1 of Protopterus annectens. Taxonomy (NCBI): domain Eukaryota; kingdom Metazoa; phylum Chordata; order Ceratodontiformes; family Protopteridae; genus Protopterus; species Protopterus annectens. The sequence continues at coordinate 204,425,636 of NC_056735.1, forward strand.
TAACCTTCTCTCTTCCGCATTATTCATTGACCTCTCCAAAGCCTTTGACATGGTCAGCCACTCTTCTTTGCTTCATATCCTTGAATCCCTCTCATTTGATAATCTTGCCATTAAATGGTTTAGCTCTTATCTGAATAGCAGACAACAAGCTGTTCTTTGGGATAACCATATCTCTTCATTGTTGCCCATTTCCATTGGAGTCCCTCAGGTCTCTATTCTTGGTCCTCGTCTTTTCTCCCTCTATATAAATGATCTTCACACAGTAATCCCTCAAGCTACCTGTATCCAATATGCTGACGATTCTACCATTATTTGCACAGCATCTTCCTCCTCAGATCTAATCTCTCTAACTCAAAATACTTTCACCACTGTTGAAACATGGTTTACTAGATGGTATCTCCTTCTTAATGCTAAAAAAAACAAACTTCTTCTCTTCTCCCCAACCTCTCGGACCTCCCCATTAAACTTCACCATCTTGTCTAATAATGCCACTGTCATCACCCCTGACTCTACAACTAAACTGCTAAGAATAACTATCGATAATAATCTTACTTTTGATCATCACATCAACAACACCATCAAATCAGTTAACAGAAAAATTGGATCCATATACCGTATTAAAACCTTTCTAACCCCAGCTACTAGAGCTACTATCGCCCACTCCCATCTCTTATCCACTTTATTTTATGCATCTCCGATCTTTACCAACCTTAAGAAAGCTAACCTAAACAAACTAGCCATTTGCTACAATAACATTGCCCGCCACAGGCAACCCCTTCAGAACCCATCACTGTCATAATTTGAGACTTTTAGGCTGGCTGGAATTACAAAACTACCTCACAGTCGCACAACTCGCTATTGCCCACAAAATACTGCACCAACCTGGAAACAACCCTATACTCTCTCAACTATTAATCCCTTACAACAATCTTAACTCCCTTCGATCCTCCTGTAAACTCTTGGCCAGTTCTATAAAGTCCAACAACTCAGCTGGCAACTCTCTTTTCACAAATTCTGTAGGTAGGATATGGAATATGTCACCTAGGGATATAACACTAACTACTTCTTTGCCTCTCTTCAAACATAAAATTAAACTCTACTTCCAAGAACACTGGCTTTGTTCTTGTAGTACACCTGACTAACTTTCTTCACTCTACCCTATCATCTCACCTACTCTGATCTTTAACCTATCTCTTAAGCTACTACCTAGACTAGCCTCTGCCTTTGGACTCCTTCTATCCCCATATCTACTACTTTCTTTCTTTTCCCCCTCCTCCCACTATCCTCTCTGTTATAGACCTTTGTATGTGCTACCTCTTTCTTTCTTTTCAAAATTACTACTCCTGCTTTTCGTAATAATATTGGATTAGCAATTCTGCACAGTATTTAGTATTTTAAGTATTATACATTTTCTGTAAAAATTATGTAATTTAAGAACTGTAGATTTCTGTAAAAATGCTTCTGTATTGTTAATATCTTGCATTCAATTAGTTCTTTGATCCTTACAAGTTGTATCTTATAGTAATGTATTTTATGTAATGTACCAGTATATAGTGGAGCTTTTCTCCTCGGGCCTCTGCTGAAAATGGACATGTATCCAACCAGACTAGCCCGGTCAACAAATGCAAAATAAATAAATAAATAATAAATTTGGACATGGAGAAGCTCATGTGCATCATACGTGTTTATCTTTAATGTAAATAGAGACACCTCCACCTTTTGTGCCTTCCCTTGCAGTAGCTGGTCTAAATGTGTGAAAGGCACAATAGCCCTGCATTGCCGAGGTTCTCTATGCAGCTTTGAGACAGGTCTCAGTAATTGCACAGAAATCTACATTCTCCAGGTTGAGCAGCACTTGGAGAGATCTTTTTTAGATTCTTGGAATTGAGCAGTAACACCTTCAGATTTTCCTGGTCTGGTTAAGCTATGTCGGTTGGTTTATCAGGTTGGCAATGCCTAAAAAAGACAATGTTTTAGCCAATATATGCAAAATCCCAGAGTGAACACATACAGATTGTCTCTGGAAAAGTAACATTGTCTGTCAACCATGTCCTCTCAGACAGACAAATATTGTACCCATTTCTAATGGCCATATTCTAAGCCAATGTATTATATGATACATTCTCTCTTAATTTAATGAATTCTTACCCAAAGATTCTGGCAAAATAGAATCTGTCTTGATACGAGATGCATTGGGCTGGTTTTAGAGATAATGGTGCTGCATTGCACAAGGGAAAGGCCAAACAGGTTGTCCTATGCAATCTCACAAATGTGAATAAATACATAAGGAGGGCAAAATAGGCCCAGAAAATGCACATTAGAAAATAAAACTGATGGAGAAGGGAGATCACAAAACAAAATATATTGCAATAGCAGTGAACCATTGCCTAGCATGACAAAGCAAAACATGAGCTTCCAAAATATGCAAAAAAAGTCAGCTAATGCAGTTAAAGGAAAACAATGCAGAAGAATAAAGAAGAAATGCAGCAGACGTATATCAAAAGACTTAATAATCCACAACCACTGCTACATTCAGAGGCAGTCTTCACAGTAAACTGCCTCTGAATGCTGATGTTACGTGAAACAATAAAAAAATACTACAGACACACACTTGTAGATTAAATTTTAAGTTACAAGAATAATGCATGTTATGCAAGTATTCATTCAGTCCTGCCCTATGCTGAAACCTGCTGAAGGAAGTGACATATTAGGAGAAGAGCAGATAAAAGTGCTGTCTTTCAAAAATTCAAGCAAATACATCGTCATTGATATGCATAAATAAATGTATCAAAATGCACCTATTGTTCAGACATAAGTTGGACAATTGAAAACTTTTTGTGAAAGCTATAAGAAGAACAATAAAAACATAAATACTGTGATGATTCACTGAAATAAAAACAACACAGAGGTGATGAGAACCATTTTGGGACAAGCAAAACTTATACAATATAGTTTACATGAACTTTTAGACTACATGAATCCTTCATTAGAAGTTAATGCAACAGGCACAAGTAACTAGCATCAACATCAAACCTATATGTGATGTGTCACCATAGCGTAATACCAAAACCATATATCATACAATGTGGAAGAGAAAACAAATGCCTGCCAAAAGAATAGACAGACACAAAATGGTCTTCCAGTGATAAGACTCAATCCATGACATGACACATCAGTTAAAAGATATGGAGTGGAATGACCTCATGTTATATAACTAACAGAGTTAGGAATAAATATTGTCATGTAGGTTGCACACATTATTCTAAGAGATACATGCCAGGTAGGAAATGGTACTACATGTAAGCGCACACTCCAAAGCTAAGAATACAGCATCCATGGGACAAGATGACATCCCGGGCTGTGTATTACATGAACTATAAAATGAACTGGCACCTCACCTAAGTGTCATGTTTAATCATAGCCTCACCTCAGGCTTTGTGCCCACTGAGTGGCGCACAGCTACAATTATCCCACTCCACAAGGAGGGATCCACCTTGGATCCCGGGAACTACCGCCCCATCAGTCTGATGAGCCTGATCTGCAAGGCCATGGAACGTATTATCATGGAGCTTATAAACAAAGACATTGGAAACCTTCAAACACTGGACCCCACCCAGTTTGGGTTCGTGAAGGGCCGATCTTGTCTCCTGAACCTGACTGACTTCTTTGAATCAGTCTCCAGAGATGTGGACGAGGGTAAGGCAGTCCACACAGTCTGTCTGGACCTCTCCAAGGCCTTTGACACCATCCCCCACTCTGGAATCACAGATAGACTTACTAAGCTGGGCATTAATCACTACATCACTCAATGGGTTGCCAACTGGCGTACTGACAGAACCCACACTGTAAAATTAGCCGACTCCAAATCCACCTCCAGGCAAGTGACAAGTGGAGTACCTCCGGGTTCAGTCCTGGGACTGTTCTTGTTTGGCATCTACTTCTCTGAAGTACAGGCTAACACTAAGGGACTCTGGCTAACAAAGTTCACAGATGACTGCAAACTGGGAGCCATTATTGAATCCCCAAATGATGTGGATAATCTAGAAAAGGGCCTTACAGAAACAGATGCTTGGTGCCAGAGCCATGGGCTCAAGCTCCATGCCAAGAAATGTATAGTTATCCCCTTTGGGAAAAAACATGTACCCATGAATTACCACATAGGTGGCAGTACACTAAACACTGAAAGTGTGATAAGAGACTTAGGAACACAGGTGGACAGTGGTCTCACCTTCGATAACCAAATCGCCACAACAGTCAGGAAATCCTTCTATGTGGCACACCTCATCGCTAAGGGCTTTTCATCCAGAAAAAAGGAGGTCATTGTCACACCGTACTCAACCCTCATTAGACCCGTTATAGAAACAATGCCCCATTTTGTATGTACCTCTCAAGACATATGCAACAACTGGAAAGGCCACAGAAATACCTCACTAAAACAATCACAGGCTTAAAGCAGATCCCCTATGCTGACCACCTTAAAAAACTCCAGCTATACTCTGTCGCATATCATCTACTCAGAGGCGATCTCTGCTTAACACACAAGGCCATGTCAAACCCAGAGCTGTTGGACATGCTACACTTAAAGAAATCCCAATCCCTCAGAGCCACATGCTCCAGGGATATAAACCTTGTCATCACAATAAACAAAACATGCTGGAGGAATAGGTTCCTGACCCAGAGACTCCCCAGACTCTGCAATAGACTGCCCATACATGTCAAGCAGAGCGCCTCTTTGGCCCTCTTCAAAAGGAACCTTGACAATTGGATGGGCGAAAGGAAATTCACCCCAGGGATCATGTCAGTCGCCCTGCTAGACAGGGGTCCAGGGAAGTAAATAGATTGGGAAGAAATAGCCAGGGAATTATTATGGCTAGGCTTGTATAGACCCTAGGGCCAATAGCCTAGTACCAACCTACGAACGTATGAACCTATAGACGAGCATGTACAAGATTGGGAAGCAAGAACTGCATGGATCTAACAATCTAAAATGTTATGCAGGAAAGTAAAGTCTCCCAACCCCATGCTTGTGATATGACATGACCCATGATGTTTCACACCCAGTGAATGGCATGGTTCAGGCTATTGTGCCCTTTTGAGGGGTCATGGTATTCTCCTACTGCTGTACTATATACAGCAAATGTCAGTTACCTTGCAGACTGTGTACTCACTTTTAAAGGTTGCTAGAACAGAAGTTTCTAGATCAGGTCTGAGGAAGTTCATTACATTTTGATGAACGAAAGCGCTTATGAATAAATTGTGATTTAAGTGGCGTTCCAGTGCCTTCATCGTATATCCCTTAATTTTGATTTAACATTTTTTGTGCTTGTTGTTTTATTAGTTAAGTAAATAAAACAAAACAGATAAGCAGACAGTTGAATAAATAGATAAAAAAATACAGAGGTAAAAGACAGATTGTTTAGTGGGTGCCACATCTCACTAGCAAAGACAGATACCTGGCAAAGCCTGATATGATACTAGGAAGGTGGTCAGCGTTCACAGGACTAGAAATCAGATACGTCAGAGATGGGACATTCTTGAGAGAGGAAAGCCTGAAAAGCTGGACCACTGGAATGACACATGTTCACATACTGTCAGAATAATTACCTATGGATGCCACTTTCTACTACAACCAAAATATTTAGAAATGCCATAACCCATATAAGGAAACAGCAGCAATGGTCCATCATCAAGTGCAGATGACACAATTCCAGATTGTCACTGCAGCACAAGCCACAATTGCATGGCGCATTTTGTTAAATGTCTCCCACAAAAGCAGGAAACTGTGCATTGAACATTAAGTATAAAGGAAGATTCTAGGCTATAATTGTGTCAATATCAGGTAACACAATATTCAGCATTTCAAAAGTAAAAGTGTAACTGTAACTGTGTTGGTGTTTAGAGTATGAGCAATGCTTGCAGAGTTCACAGCCCACAATTAATAGCTATTAAATATTACAAGCAGCATTTGAGTTCCAGAGACAAAAACACAATGCACACTTTACTGATTTATTAATTTATTTGTTTATTTATTTATTTATTTGAATTTGTTTACTGGGTTAGAGCACTGATCAATTCTGACCAATTTCAGCTCAAGGACAAAAAATGACTAGACATACAAAATAGGCTAGAGTGCAATAACAAATAAGTGACAGTAAAACAGTAGAATGGTATAGCAGTGATTGGTACATGTGTCAAAAAATTTGAAAAGTTAAGAGTAGAAATATTTAGAGAGGTGAAAAGGAGCAAAGGACCTTAGTGATCGAGTTAGAATACAGAAGACTTAAAGTAGACAAGTGATGTGACCCGAGTGGCGACAGGAACATTCTGCTTGCTTAACTAAATGTGATTTAAGTAGAGAACAGAACTCGGAATGAGAGGATGAATCTTAAATTTCAGCTGGGAAGGATTCTCACAGTTGAGGACTGAAAACTGAGAATGCATGGTCAGAGATATGTACTTGGATTGTGGGATATGTGATTTATGGTCTGAGTAGTTCAAGTTTCTTAAGTTGTACGTGAGGTATATCTTATTAGTTTTAATTTTAAAAAAAGGAGAGTAAGTTCACAATTATGCTTGCAAACATGGTCAGAAAAAACATATTTCCAAAATGAGCATACAATGTTAAGTCACGTGAAGCAGAGGGTATCATTCAATGACAATCCTCTGAATTATACCTCTCAAACTCTTAGTGCAAAAATTCTGGAGAAATCCAAAAATAAAGGGGGAACAAAACCCAGATCATGGACCGGCTTTAAATATTGTTCTTATGCACTTGGAAAGTTGCTAGAACAACAGGTTTTGCATTGGCATGCATTTTCTCCAGAATAAGAAGTCTTAACATCAGATTTCTCTCATTATTTTTTTTTGATTACTTCACTCTCCAGTTATTTGCTGGAAAAACACAGATTTTATGAGAACTAAAAGTATGAATCCAAAATCTGATCATTCTGTGGTGTTCTGAACAGTTGAGAGGTATGTCCTAAATACTGAAGATAAATATGAACATATATCCTAAATAAAATCCAGCAACTAAAAGATAGCACAGTGTTCTATGGTTAATGTGAGTTATACAAAGCAAAAAAAAAATTCCAACAGGAAGCAAACAAATGATTATATTAGTTCATGTCAAAACATTAAATAAGGGAATACAGCACCAGAACCAGTGCTAGAATTTTACCTCATTGCTATCCCATCCCATGTGTACAGGCTGCCACAACACTGAACACCTAAATAAATCTGAGACAGACCTAGAAAACCCAGTAGAGATGGAGTGCACTAAACTGTGCCTTCAGTGACAAACCCAGATGGCACACCCAACATGTACTGAGATATCAGTGTTGGAAAAAATCTTGCATGTCATGTGATAGTCATGATAGCCACATATTGTACCATAATCTCAAAAGATGTCTACAGTCATACAACCATGTTAGAATGATAAGATTCATCCAAAGCAAGCATAGCAATATTGGTTCACTGCTTAGGCAAAGCTTGTGATCCCATTTCAGAGAAAACACTAAACACCCACAACCACAGCCACCATGAATATGGACTAAATAGAGTAGAGTGAGCTAAAGGACTAGCACATCCTACAATGCCAACAAAAGTGAGGGAGAGTGCAAAAAACAGACCAATTTAAATGAGGAGCATGAAGCAAGTACAAGTAAAATAATGTTTGGTCATGAAAAAGTATGTAGAAACAGGGTGTGTTTATGTAAATATTTTTCTGGGGATTTTTTTTTTTTCTGAGCAGTTAAAACCTTTTTTTTCATAAAAAAAAGTAAACAAAGCATTAAAAGAGTTGTGTATCAAGCATCAGATACATTGGAACCTGTAGTTAGAAAGAAAGAAAAAGTGTCTACAGCCACCGGACAATAGGGTGAATGAGTGTGATGGGGAAGACTGAACCACATACAGGATACATGTATCAACACAAGATGATAGAAACATACTTGGTGGGTATTGGAGTGAATGCCAGCAGCCAGGCATTCATACTGGCTCATCTGGAGGAGTTGTTCCTTGCTTGGATATGTTGCCAGCAGCTAGAACCTGATTTGAGATGATGAAGCCATCAGACCTCAGTGTGAGCCCTTCTGAATATGTTTTAGTGAATAGACACCTCATTGCAGCTTGGGAAGTCTGGATCTTTGGGAGAACAGGACCTTAGCCACAACAGTCAGAATGACACTTCCAAGAAACTGCATTGCTGTGACAGTCAAATGTAATTATAGGAACATCCTATGATGACTCCATTGAATTTCTGGACCTATGGTCAGCTTGAAAAGGAGGAAGAAGATGGCTCCACAACAAAGGCATTCAATCTGCACCATGTTGACCTCATCATACATTCTTCCCTTGAGTGCATGACAAATTGAGAACATAGCTACAGAGAAAATGCAGTGGTCTATTCCCACCGCCATACTGTACAGCATAGAAACATGTTTAATTTATTTTATTTATTGTCATTTGTTTACCAAGAAAGTCGTACTAGCCAGTGCCCCTTTTTAGCTGAGGCCCAGGGTGAAAATTTCCTCTTACAAAAAAGTTTTTATCATGTTAATTAGATTATAAGTCACACAGATATATTACTAGTCAGTGTTATCAACGGTTTATTAAGGATTGCATTCACAAGAGTGCATGTGTGAGTGAATGCATGTATGAAAGCAGAGGAGACTGTGTGTGTGTGTGAGTGTGTGTGTGTGTGTGTGTGTGTGTGTGTGTGTGTGTGTGTGTGTGTGTGTGTGTGTGTGTGTGTGAGATCGAGAGAAAGAGAGAGTGAGAGCAATCTTGTGTGCATAACTCTCAACTTTCCAAATTTTCACTTGCAGCATTGGGCCTCAAAACACCCCGGGAGGGCATTAATTACACATTAACATGCACCCTGTTGGGCATTATTGCTTACATCTCAGATACCATTTCCAGATGTTAGGGATACACATGCACACCTGTTCCATATGTCAGCTGTCACTGTGATGGTTGAATGAGAATGGTATAGAATGTGGATACATTCAACTATCTGAATACATTCCTTACTAAACAAACAATATACATAGTGTCACCTTATGTCTTCAGTCCTCAGGAGGCATATTAATGCAGCTGTTATGGAAGGAACATATAACTAAATGGCAGCAGCAGGCATCAATACATTAGCTCAAATCCCAGCGTAGAATACAATGTTGTAGGACTGCAGTACATCCACACCTTAATATAGCATATGTGGGTTACAGCAACATTGACATGTGCAATGTTCATAGGGTCATGGGATATTATGAGGCTAATGGCCAAAATCCCATACAAGCCTAGCCATTATTATTCCATTTAACCCAAATCACTATTTCTTGATGAGGGAAGATAGTAGGGATATGGCTGTATGTCTCTGATTTTATTACAGACTGCCTCTGCCCATATGAGACATGAGTACCACCCCATGAATGAATTAGCAATTACACATCCAGTGATATGAAGACTTATGGATCAGCTTTGCTTCACGATGTGTGTATGCATCTTTGAGATGATGACATCATCAGTGTTTCACAGAAGGGATGTTATGCGGACAGAGAGAAAAAGGGGATGTTGGATTCAGTGGACTTTGTAAAAGGTTCTCCTGAGTGTGAGTCAAATCAGAAGAGATTTAAAACATCACTGATGCTGATACATTCCACATCTCACCTTACCAGGTGTGATGCCCAAAATGAAAGCCAAAAAAAATCCAAACAGACAACTTGTTTCCTGTAAATCACATCCCCATCAACTAAAAATAAGTACCAAAAAAAAATACCAAAGGAAACAAAATCAGAAAATTACTGAATAAAAGCGTGAAGTACCTCTCGTAGCCCTTTTCTTTTAATCTACATGTGTTATGTATGTGACTAGTTGCTACACTTTTCATAGCTTCTAACTTGGGAAAACTCTTTGGAAACTACCTCATCGTATTTATCAATATGTATATACCATTATAAATAAGCATAGCTATGATGCTTTACTTAAATGTATTTATTCAAGCTAGTTTCTCTTTTTAATGTTTTAGAAAAAAAAACAATACAGTCTCTGACCACTGACAGTGACTTCAGTTGCCTACTGGAATAGATAGATGTGGAGTGGCAAATGAAATTTGAGCATTGCAGTCCTCCTGGACTTAAAGACCATTCTTCCATAAAATGCCTGCTCAAGCTCAAGAAATTGTTGCATCACAAATATGATTACAACTCAATAGTTTGGCAGGACTAGCTGAGACATCTTTTCTAGTTAACAATACCGCTTCTTTAGAGGACTCTGAGAAACTGATATCCTGAAAGTGTTTGTGATGTGTTTTATCACTGCTTTTGTTTCACACCACATACTGTCTTATTTTTCTTTATTTTTTTTTTGTTTTAATTTGCCTAAAATTATCATCTATTATAGGGTTAATTTCCACATAAGGTTTTGCATATTGACACTGTTATTTTGTGTGTGTGTGTGTGTGTGTGTGTGTGTGTGTGTGTGTGTGTGTGTGTGTGTGTGTGTGTCTATCTGCATATATATATATATATATATATATATATATATATATATATATATTTTTTTTTTTATATAGATATATATATATATATATATATATATATGTGTGTGTGTGTGTGTGTGTATATTCATTTATTTACTTATTTTTGAATCATAGTTGATGCCATTTTTTTTTCTTTCTCTCTTACTCAGCTTGGATTATGTCCTAGCCCCTAAGATTTTTTTCAGTACTATACCATATTGGTGAAAGCACTAAACATCGAACACCTCTTCATTGAACCCTATTTGCTGAAGTCTTCATCCATTGAACGATCATTTCAATGAACTTTTTACCATGGCAAGTAACCAGTGGGGCATTATTGGGAATTTGCCCTTTTTCCCATTGTAGTGTGATCTCAGAGTTGGTATATTTATTTAGGGGGGTGGAGGGAGGTGCAGCCCCCCACCAGGGTGGATTTTAAATAATGCTGTTTTTGTTGCGGTCAATAGGTTGGCCAACGTGCTACTTACCATGGGAAAAACTTCGCTGAAACAATCATTTGGATGACAATTCGACAAATAGGGTTTGATGAATAGGTGTTCAGCATTTAGTGCATTCAACAAAGTGATATAGACTCGATTTTTTCATAGATACACAGAAGTGTGGTGGCCTGTAATAGAAATGCCTTTGTGCTGTTCTGCAAGGTCACTTTTTGAATGATCTCCCTTCCCTCCCAAACTGTATCCTCTTCCCTCACTGTTCCCTGAATACTACTCTTTGGGCTTGAATTCCCTTTCGCTGGTTTTGTTGTTTAAGCATATGGTTTGATAGGTACACACAGTTTCTTCCCAAATCCTTATCATGTCCTGTTGATTTCACTTTTTTAAGCAAATTCTACTTTCCATCAGTTCTCTTAGGCTTGATTCTTCCACCTTTTTTAAGGGTTGCACAGCTAGCTCAATGTTCCATATAGGACTTGTTCATAGGTTCATAGTTCATAGGTGTGTACTAGCCTAATGGCCCTGCAGCCTTTACAAGCCTAACCCATAGGATTACCCTGGCATCATGCCACCCTACCTTAGTTCCCAGTGCCTCTGTCACGTACAGCCACTGGAGTGATCCCCAGGGTCAATTTTCTATTTCCCATCCACTCATCAAGATTTCTCTTGAAGAGGGCCAGTGAGGTGCTCTGCTCAACATGTATGGGAAGTGTACTCCATAGCATGGGCAGTCTCTGGGTTATGAACCTGTCCCTCCAGCTTGTTCTGTTGATTGTGGTAATGAGGTTGAGGTCTCTGGAGGATGGCATTTGCTGAAATGTCCTGCAGTTTAGGGTTGTCTGCTTTTAGTTTGAAGAAGTATCCTCCCTTTATTTAACTTGGTTTTCTTTGGTCTCGTCCCTGTTAAAGAGTTTTCTCATGTTTTCCACTTCTTCTTTTTTTGCTATTTCTTTTCTCTCTTCCAATTTGCTGCCACTTCCTCTGCTGTTATAAAGTTTTTATTTGACAATGAAGGTGACACATTTAACAGTCTGCATTCTCAGAGGCTCTTTGTACTATACGTGTTGCTTGGGTCCACCCTCATTTAGTGTATGTGTATGTGTCTGGGTTTATTGCTGATATCCCCCCCAAATCCAGTTTATCTGCCTAGTGCCCAGTGAGTGCTGGGATAGGCGCTTACTTCTTTGTAATGCTGAATTGTATTAAGCATGTAATTGGATAATCAATAAATGAATGAGTTTTATGCTGAATTATGCTATAACCTCTTCTTATTTTTCTATGTTCTGCTATTTCACAAAAGAGTAAAGAAATGGAGGGACATACATTTACATTTTGCAGGATAAGTCATCTCTGTAGCCATTATGGTTAAAGCTCTGGGCTGCTAACTAGTTTCATCTTATAGTCCTGGGTTTGGTTTCCTTTATTTTTTCTTGTTACTATACTGTTAAGTTATTATGTTATAAAATTAATAAAAACATTTTGGAAAAAAAAACATGGTTCTGAGCAATTGTCTTTAGTTAGCAGTTGTTCTTGCAAATATGATATTGTACCAATTAGGTTTCCCCTGCTTAATGAATTGATCAAACAAAAATACATAGAGAAGACTCATTTCAGCTGGAAATTGACACACAATTTTGTAGAAAACTAAGCAAAGAAATAGCCATGACAGAAAGATATAAATCCTACCACTTCTGTTTCTGTACTGGCAATGCTGCTTTAAAAGTACATTTTCGCACTTATGTTTGATTTATATAATACAATACAATTAAGGCTGTGAGTATGGATAAATATAGTTTTAAGAATTAAAAAAAAGAACAGTTAATCCTTCTCATTTATGCTTGATTTATATAATATATTTCAGCCTGTGTGAACACCAAGCAATTATGATTTTGATGTCTGAAATATAATTAAAATTAAATTGCAGGCATGTAGCATTTTCTTTCTGTGAATATGCCTAATTATTTATAGTTAGCACTGATATAAATTCATGTCTCTTTTAATTTTGACGTACAGGAACAAGGATTTGTACATTTTTTCATATCATTTTATTATATCTTCAATTTATGTTTTTATTCCTCCTATATAACATCCCGTTGCTACTTAACACATTACCTATTGCATTCTTTAAACCTCACACACCCATATCTACCTCCTTAACATTCAGTTGAGTGCATCTCTCAACACAGGTAATTGCAGTTTTCCATTTTCCTTACTGAGAACATTGACAACAGACCAAGTGGAAGCCAAGCAGAAATACTGACATTTTCTTCAAAGGGGTAAAGAGTTACTAATGGAATGTTAATTTTCCCATAGACATGCTGGCCCAAATTAACCTGCTTCCATTTTCAAACTTATAAACCTTGTTTATGGCATAATGAAAATAAAATTAACCTCATAAAATCTTATAGTCATCCATGAGGTCACTGCTTATATCTCACATTTCTGAAACCTGTTTACAGAAAATATTGAATGTAGTAGTTTGCTGAGTTCCCACAACATTTTCACTATATATATATATATGTGTATATATATATATATATATATATATATATATATATATATATATATAATATATATATATACTATATATATATATTAAGGATTATGGCATAAGTGCTGTTATTCTCTAGTCTCTAAAAGCAGCAAAAAGAAATCCCTGCTGAAGCAAGAGTGCTAAATGCTATACAACTTTATTAGTCTTAAAAAGGTGTGTTTAAATACCAATCACATAATGCATGCAGACATCAATATACTCACTCGCTGGCATTCATAGACATCTGATGTGCATCTGCTCAAGGCTAATATTTGAAAAAGGCATTACGCAAAGATTGGTAAAACACAAATTCCCCAGTAGTACAGGATCCAATAAAGGCTGTCCCACAAAGGTAATAAGTGCAGTCCACAGATGATCCAAAAAAACATACAAGGTTTATAATACGTACAAGGTTTATTAGCGATACAGAAAAGTTAACACTCGCTTTCATTTCCAACACAGGAAACTTCATCAGAATAAAATGCTCTTGTTCTGACCAACATTTTATGTCTTAGTTAATTGCATTTAATTTAAACACCTTAATCAAATAGCTGCATTTAAAGAGACAAAACACTAAGGTTTTGCGTATATCTGTTTTCGTAAAACAAGTATCATAAAGCTTATAAAACACAGAAAAAATGAATAATGAATAAAGTAACATTTCAGAATAATTGTGTTAAGTCAGAAGTAAGAATATATATATAGTATATAAATGTAGAAATGAATATTAATCGAAGTTCCTATGCATCAATATATATGTATGTAAATGTATAAAATTGTGTGAGTGTATAAAATTATCAATACTCCATAAAAATACACAGTATTGAGTGCAAATAAATTTTTTAAAATTTGTTTTGATAAAACGGAGTATTTTGTTAAATAAGT
>NC_056735.1:204445027-204492527 GCF_019279795.1 Protopterus annectens
GCCATGGCAAATTGTTTTAATCTGTTATTTGAATTTTTTTAATCAAATTCATTTATTGATATTACAGTTAGTAATTCTTTCTAATTTGCAGAGTAATTTGGACTTATCCAGCCTGAGATCGTTTTACATATTGATACTTTTATATTTCTATATCAAGAAAGTGTAATTCTCCCTGTTTCCATGGTCTGATATGATGTATTAAAGCTATCATGTTTCTTTTTGGAAACCATAAAAATTTTATTAGGCATGAATTTATTTCTTTAAGTATATTCCTTTCTGGGTAACAGATGCATTGCCAAGGCGATATATAGGATCTTGGGCAGTAAAACCATTTATATTAACTGTAGTCTATCTTCAAATGTTAATATTATTTTGTTCCATTTTCTCACTGAGATTTTAATTGTATTAATGATATTGTAGTTTTTTGAGACTAATTCATTATTATCCTTGCACAATTCAATTCCTAGATATTTTAAGGTAGATTCTTGTTTCCCTATGATGTGATCCCCTTTGGTCTGCAGTTCTTATTTATTTAAAAATAAACATTTTGATTTTGATTTATTGAAATGGAAGTCATATGAAATTTGTCAATTAATGCATCTAATTCTTCTAATGTCTCTTTTGTATTAGATAATGTTAGTAATATGTCATCAGCAAATAGCATTACTTTAGAATTGTATTGTTCATAAACATTTATTCCTTTGATTTTTATATTGTCACAAATTCAATCTGCCAATATTTCAATAGCCAGAGCAAAGAGAATTGGTGACATGGGGACATCCTTGTTTAGTGTCTTTTGTTATATGTATAGATTCAGAGGTAAAAGGACCTAACATGACAAACGCTAAATTATTTTTATATATATTCTTTAGAAAATGAACAAAGGATGCAGGAAATTCAAATAGCATTAGGATTTTGAATAAATAGTCCCAACTTAGGGAATCAAAGGTTTTCTCTATATCTAAGCCAATTATGAGTGTTTATTTTCTTTATTAACATAATCTATAAGAGAAATTATCATTTTTATATTGTCATGTGTGTGTCTATAATACATAAATTCAGTTCAGCATTATTTATTGTTTTGGATAGTGATATTTTCATTCTGTTAATTAATATTGTCATAAATATCTTATAGGCATTATTTAATAATGATATAGGTCTATATGAGATACAGAGGTTTGGGGATTTGTTTTCCTTTAGGATTGGTATGATTAAGGAATATCTTCTAGAGGGTTGTGTTAAAGCTTGTGATTGAATTTCTAATACAATTTTATGGAGAGGGATAGTATATTTGAAGGGAAAAGTTTATATATTTCCATAATTATGCCATCTATACCTGAAGCTTTATTATTTTTATCCTATTTTATTGTATATGTAATTTATTTGTATGATATGTGTGCTTGCAGCACTAGTTTTAATTTTTCTGGTATTTTTTTTTTTATATTAGAACATTTTTCATCTAAATTTCATTCATTGATATATATATTTTCTTTTTGGAAATGTTCCATATAGTGATTTCTATAGACATCAAGAATGTCACCTATATCTGAGACATTTTTCCCTTTCTTTTCATGGAAGATATTTTACTGTCATTAGCTTTTGATTGTATTTTGATTCTTGTGGATAAATTATGTAGATATTTGTGAGAAGTGGCCATGGTATTAATTTTTAGTTTTTCTAAAGCTAAACTATTTTATGTGTTAGAATGTTGTTGTATTTATTGTTTAATACTTCTACTTTCTTATTTATCTCAAAATGATTTTGATTTTTTTCAGTTTTTGCTGACAAAAGTTTTGATTGTAGATCTACTAATTTAAAATCCCATTCTCTGATTTTTTTATACCAAGTTAGAGTTTTACCATATATGTAAGCTTTTAATGAGTCTAATATCATTATTTTATTTATCTCTGTGGTGTAATTAATATCTAAGAAGAACTGTAATCCAGATAATAACCAGGTTTTGAACTCTTTAATTTTAGTTATATATGCTGGAATTCTGGAGTTAAAGGTTAATGGTTTGTACCCATTTTGATGTTTTAGTATCAATGAATTGTGGTCTGAAAAGGGGCAGGGAGTGATTGGGAAATTAATGATTTTAGAGTGTAAGTCATAGGCAGCAAATATTTTATATGTTCTTGTTTGGGTACCAAATCTGTGATCTTGATGGGAAAACAACAAAGATTTATCTTCTTTAAATGTGAAAGTATCTACAAGAGGAAATTTTTCTACCCACTTGTTTAAAGCTTTTGATACAGCAGATGTACGCAGTGGTCTTTCATCTGTGGTTTCAGAAATATCAAATATACAGTTAAAATCTCCTCCTAATATTAAGTTGCCTTTATAATTATTGGAAATGAAATCCAAGTGTTTTTTAACAGCTCCTGTTCCAGTGCCTGAGAACCAGTATAGATTGACTAGGGTCCATATTCTGTTATTATATTTAACTATTACTAATGCCATAAGACCTTTTTTATTTTCATACTTATAAATGATTTCTGGGTTAATCACATTTTTTTTTAAAAAAACTGTTACCCCTTTTGTCTTTGTCTTATAAGTGGATTGCACCAATATCATATATTCCTTAGGATTGATTCCATTTGCAATTGTCATTTGTTTTTAAATTAATTTCTTGAAGAAAGATAATGTGTGCTTTGTTCAGTTTTAAATATTTCAGTAGATTTGATCTCTTGCTAGGATTGTTTAAGCCATTGGTGTTTAAAAATAATAAAGTTAAATCCATCTTAGGTTATTTAGACTATGTATTTTTTGTTTTTTTGTGACTATTAAGCATTTTCCTCTGATAACTATAAAGTATATGTTTGAGCTTTTAAAGGAAATTATCAGTTTTATACTTTGAGTGTTTACTAATAAAGTAATGTTTTGGTCAGGCATACTAAACATGTTTATGTGAAATAACAAATTTAAATTAATAAATGTTAACAAAACTAAGATCTGCACTAGCCATGGAATGAAAATCATTCTTAATCTGATGGATAAACCTAAATCCATCAGATTATCACTCATACCTTGACAATCCAGAACATCTGAGCTCCATACATTTAATTATCATATGGAGAATATTTGTAATAGGAATAAGCAGTATTTATATTATTTTGAACAGCTATAATACTATTGTAGATTAGACAGAATTCTAATACAATATAAATGTCTATTTATTGTATAAGCAATTAATATTTACATGAAAGATAGATGACAAGCAATTAAATCCTAGTAAAGTAGGATGTATCATATATAAAACCTCAGTAAAAGATTATAGCACACAGTTATTTAACATATTCACCCTTATTGATGAAGGGCCAGATTCACGAAGGCTTGCACGGAGTCTTAGAGTAGAGTAAGACTCCATGCAGCCAACATGTCCACCGAGCGATCCAAGAACAGCCGGTAGGGGCGTGCAACTGAGATCTCTAAACTAGTCCTACACGGACAGAGCTAGGATATGCAAATTACCTCAATTGCAGGTGAAAGCTATGCAAATTAGGTAAATTTGCGATCCAGGAAAACTGAACCTGTCCGAGTAGGAGTAGTGTTACTTGCAGAAATGTACTCAGTTGATAACTGAGTACGGTTCTGCAAATAGCAAAACGGAGCCATGTCAGCTGGAAATAAAGCATGAATGTACAGGAGGAAGCATGCCAATGGCAAAAAATACAGCCATTAGCAATGGGAAGGGATGCAAATTAAAAATAAAATAACTTTTCTTTTTTATCCCGATCTCCGGGGTTTAACCGTAGCGCAGTGCCATTCAAATGCGCTGCGCCCTAAAAAGCAGAAAATTAATAATTAAGATTCACAAATGTGGATTTTATAGCTAAAAAGAATTTACAATGTAAGGGAATGGCAGACTAAAGACAACATGGCCACCGAGTAGAGGTTGCTAAGGGGGTAGCTCAGTCTAAGAGATGTAACTAAGCATTAGTAGGGAATCCTGTGCAAATGAGAGTTAGGATAGTGAAGCGCAAGTTTACATAGCAAATGAGCACAGTCAGTGGAGTGTAGGAGTAGGATAAGGGGAGTAACAGAGTAGAAGATAGGTGACATCACGAGTGGGGTATGTATGAAAGAGTGAAGCTCATCGGAGCAGAGTGTCATGTATCAGCTTACATTCACATAATAGTGAAAGAGGTGTGTCAACAGGTAGGCCAGGTAAAGTCAAGAAATCGAAGGTGTATGCCGTGGATAACACCAATGTTTCTTGCTGAGCGTGCATGCGCACGTGTGTGCCAGTAAACCCGAGTGAGACAGTGTGCGTGTGTGTAAGCGCGTGTGCACACGTGTAGGCTTGAGTAAGCATATGTAAGGCTGTGTAAACCGTTGTAAGTGTGTTTGCGCCGGTGTGCATGCGTTTTAAGAAGAATAAGCAAGCTTTAGTCCATGTAAGCATGTGTGCTCGTGTGTTAGCTGCTGTGCGCGTGTTTGTGCTTGTGTGCACGGCGGTCTCCCCCTGAGGAAACAGAAAGGAAAAAGGAAGCACACCAAATAGTGGAAGTTACCAGGGAGTACTAGCAGAGCTAGCAGGTGAAAACAATCAGAATAGGCAATTACCCAGGTAGAACACTAGCCCAGCCCAGCCCAGCACTTAAAACTCTGCAAACAACAGTCCATTATGTTTCTCTTAAGAGACACTGCAACACTGCAGTAAGCTAATAGAAGTGAAAACTGAAAAAGCTTCACTGAGACAAAAAATGTTATGGGCTGCCATTGCTGTTATAAGGCGACATATGCAACATGCTGAGGGTGGTGATAATGCAAATGCTGCTGGACAACCCACAGTGAGGAGACAGAGAAGAGTGTACAGGCCCAGGGTTACCTACCAGGGGCAACATGAGCTGGAGATAGTGGAGCACTATAGAGTGGACAGAGACCTCTTGCAGCAAATTGTTGAGCTGTGCAGGCCACACCTCACACACAGAACCAACAGAGCGGAACACATCCCAGTGGAAACTAAGGTATGTGTTGGCCTAAGAATATTAGCAACAGGTACCTTACAGAGACCAACTGGTGATATGATGGGGATATCACAGGCATCAGCATCCAGGGTACTGCACCAGTTCCTGGATGCCATGTCAGCACATGTCAGTGATCATATATATTTTTCCCCAATTCCCGTGAGGTATTGGCTAGCAATATGTGTCTCTTCCAGCAAATAGCGGAATACCCTGAGGTAGTGGGTGCAATAGACTGCACGCACATATGCATCAAAGCACCAGCCGGTGAGCAGGATAGGGTCTACTTCAACAGCAAGGGCTTTCCCTCCATCAACTGCCAGGTCATGTGTGATGCCCAGGGCATAATACTGAATGTGTGTGCTGGCTGCCCTGGAAGCTGCCATGATTCCCATATCTGGCATCTGACGCAGCTGTACCAGACATTTGCCAATGGGGACATCCCACATGGTCACCTAGTGGGGGATTCTGGCTATGCACTGGAGCCGTGGCTGATGACACCCATCAGAAATGCACACACACCTGAACAGGAATGCCATAATGAGGCACATGCACAAACATAAAATGTAATTGAAATAATCCAAGCACCATCAAACGCTGTTCCCTATGGCAATAGCATGAAGTTCAAACGTCTAAAAGGTGATTAGGCAAAGTCCATTGCACAAATGATCCTGTTGCACCAAATAAAATCTTTTATTGACATATAACATAAGTGGGCGCTTTCGCCAAAAGGCTTCTTCAGACTTATACGTATAAGTCTGAAGAAGCCTTTTGGCGAAAGCGCTCACTTATGTTATATGTCAATAAAAGATTTTATTTGGTGCAACAGGATCGTTTGTGCAATGGACTTTGCCTAATCACCTTTTAGACATTTGAACTAACTTCATGCTAGGGAACTGCTTGATGGTGCTGATTATGACCATTTTTTGACAACGCTGGTTCCGGTCTCCGTTGGCGTGCTGCTGTGCATTTGGATTCTTTTATAAAATGTAATTGAGCGTGTGTTTGAACTGCTCAAGTCACGGTTCCGGTGCCTGGACACATCTGGTGGAGCCTTGCAGTACTCACCAACTACATGTACCCAAATTGTCATGGTATGTACTATGCTACATAATATGATCCTGGGAAAACAGCTGCAGCAGGACCAGCATAGGCCTGGCCCAAACAGCCCCCCACCATTGCCAAGGCCATCACAGGCAGAGCGTGACTCGGAGGGGGAACAACCTGAGCCTGCCCCAGTAGGCAGAAAGAGGCGTGCCCAGTATGCTTTGGCCTTGGCAAAGAGGCAATGCATAGCACATACACTGGCTCAGTAGGAACTCTGGAGATGATACCTCTCTCTGACCTGCACATATAATAAAAGGGATGCCTACGTTGACACTACCTGCTTTCAAACATGTATAGGGAGTGTAGTGTGTGCATCCAACAAAGGCAGCCCTGCATCAACACCTGAGGCATGATTGCCATGTATTAAGCAATATAAAGCAGTGCTAAACAGCATTTACCATCATGAAGTATATGTAAACAAAATCGCACACACCAACTACTACAAATGTGGTCAATGTCAAGTAATATTGGCCAATGTCCAGCAATGATGGTTAATATTGAGCAATGTTAGACAAGCTGGGTCTAGGGAGGACATAGCTGAACAAAAGCCAACATGCTCATATTTGCTCCACTGGCCCCTAAGCAGTCTGGTCTGCTCAGTATGAAAATATAAGCGGCGATGGGCCTTGAACCCGGGATACTGTGCACTATAGTCATAGTACTGAACCACTAACCCATGGTAGTATTGCAGTGGTTAGCCTGTATGAAGAAATGTCGATAAGTCTATGCAAAGTATTTCATGGAAACCCTGCAGGCACAGCATAATCCCTGTCGAGTTATGACACAAAGGTGAGTCCTGCAGTAAGAATAGAACCTGACTTTCAACACACACAGTACAAATGCTAATATTGGACATGTAGACATACCTCAAAAAATGTAGTGGACCTCAGACAGCAACATACTGAAAGGTCACACTGGGCATGCTCACACACTTGAATACATGAGACAAATGTCAGGCAACAGAACACTGGCAGTCTGAACTGGGCATGCTCACACACTTAGGCCATGTTGGAGTACAGCATTTGGCCACACATAGCAGGTAGTTGCATGTGTTAACCCAGGAATCTCTCTCTACCCAGCAATCTGCCCTGTGCACACAATAATATGACAACAGACACGTAAATAATATAGTGGAACCCTGCCATAAGCAAATATGTTCTGCAGATAGCTAAGCGGTTCATAGAAAGTGTGAAAGCAAAGATGATAAAAACCTGCAAACAGTATCAGCAATAAACATTGTGCATCATGAAAATTATCATAGGTTCAGAGGTTGATACTAGGCTATCTGCCCTAGGGCATGTACAAGCATAGCCAGAGTGTGTTTGGCTTCTGCAACCCAGTCTAATCAGAACACTGTGCCTCTGAATAGTAGGTCACACAAGATAGCCCATTCATGTTGAGTGTATTGTGCCTCTGTCTAGCAGGGACCCAGAAGATATCCCATGGGTAAACATGTGATCACCCATACACATGTCAAGATGTCACCTGTAGGTGGTCAGTGGGTGGCTCTGCCTATGCAAAACCAGGACTACACTCCGGCGTAAGTGGAGGAGATCTGATAATAATCCGTCCCCCAGCATGTCCTTTTAACATCAGTGCTGAGGTATATGTCCCTGGAGTGTGTAGCTCCAAGGGAGTCGGATATTCTGAGGTGGAGCATGTCCAGTAAGTCTAGGTCAGATATTTCCTGCAACTACAGGCACACAACACATCTGTGTAGGTGGTAAGTGACTGAGTATAGCTGGAGTTACTGTATCGGAACTGTGCAGGGCATCTGTGTGAGTCCCTACATCTGCTCGATGAGTAACATGTGTGGCCATTACAGTTGCTGCAGGTGTCAGGTAAGGTACATCCCAAATGTGGCATAGTAACCAAGCATGGTCGTGAAGAGTATAGGGGCACAATGACCACATGTGATCAACATGTGAAACCTTGTGGGATATGGTGGGCTATGTAGACGTACTGTCTAACCACTATGACAATAGGATTGTCAAAGGTGAGAGTACAAGCAGGTTGTGTCCCCAAAACCGTAACAACCACTACTGTATGTAATGGATTACAACCTATGTGGTAATGTGTCGGCATTTTGTCATACTCAAAGGGGATGACTATGCAACTAATGGCATGTAGCTGTGGGCCATGGCTCAGGCACCATTCAACCTATCTCTGTGAGACCCTGTATGAGTATGCATGTGCCAGCAGGAGAGCTGATTATGGCACCCAGTTTGCAGTCATCTGTGAACATGGGCAGCCATAACCCTCCTGTGATAGCCTGTACATCACACAAATATATACTGAACAAGAGAGGTCCCAGGACTGAGCCTTGTGGGATGCCATGTGTAATTGGTGTATAGTCAGACATGGCACCTGCAACACTGAGCATGTGGGTGCTATCCCTGATTCAGGTAGCAGTCCATCGTGTCAGATATGTGTCGATATTGATGCTGGGGAGCCTATGCATAATAGCCGAGTGGGGTATTGTGTTGAAGGGTTGTGCAAGGTCCAGGCAGGCTGTGTGGACAACTGTCCCAACACTGATGGACCTGGTAACTGTTGAAAGAATATGAACAGGTCCAACAGGCAAGATCTGACCACAACAATGCTGTCATGTGTAGGACCCAGTGTCTGTAGGTTTCCCATGTCTATGTGCATGAGTCCCATTACAATACACCCCACCCCATAGCTTTGCAGAACAGGCTAATTAGCCTTTTTGGCCAATATTTCCTGTGGTCTGTTGTGGCAGTATTCAGTGGAGCGGGACCACTATCACTGTACGCCATTCCGTGGGTACATATGCTGCAGTAACTCTTATGTCGAACAGTGACGTAATGTGAGTGTTACATCTGTCATGAAGGCTATGTACGACACAGACTGGGACACCGTCTGGTCCCATTGATGCTGTGTTGTCTGCTGTGGGGAGGGCAGCACTCACCTGTTTACTCGTGATGCCTGGGAGGTTACACTCTGTTGGTATGGACATTACCTCCTTAGGGGGGATGTGGGGGACACATCTGCACTGAACCTGTTTGCCAGGATGATGGCAATGTCAGCGGGTTCAGAGTATGTTTAGTCAGTATGCGGTAACACTCAGCATATCAGTGAGTGTCCAGCCAGGTACCTGAATCGACTGAAGAAGGCCTTGTGAGTGTCCGATGTGTCTGGTGCAATTGTCCATTAGAAGCGTTCCTGACATAATTACCAAAGTGATTGTAGCTGTCTGCTAGTACAGATCACAGATGCCTTCCCTGTCTGGGATTGTGCTCTATCATGTAGTAGCTTCCTCCATTTGTTGTAAAGTGTATGAATGGCTGGGGTCTAGCACACAGGTCCACTGCCATTGCAGGAATGAGTCCAACTGTTATTTTGGATGTAACGATCCATGCGGTCCACTAGGTGTCCATAGAATGTGTATGTAAAGGATACAGCAGTCTGAGCCATACTTACCACTGACCCTGGGTCTCTGAAGGATACCACCGTGGTTTCGAGAAGTGTGATGTTTTCCTATGGGAAGTTCACCAACATTACCCAGGAAGGGTGTGGGACAGGATATGGATGCCCAGTGAGATAAAGTATGTTCTGCCCTTAGCAATGAGGGGTATATCGCAGGTGTGGAACATAGAGTCTCCATGTCAGTGATGATCATGTCTAATATGTTGTCCGCTAATGTGGGTGTGGTGACCGGTTGTGCCATAGCATATGAGTGTAGAAATAGTAGCAACTGTTGGTCGAGGGTGTTGTGGCCTGAGTACTATCCACAGTCAATGTGTGGGTATTTGATGTCACCCAATATAATGGTGTTTGGGGAGACCTTCATATTGTCCAGTGTTCCCAGGAAAGCTGAGTGGGGTTGCTGAGTTGGGGAGTGTGGTCTGTAGCAGGCAACAAACCAAAAGGCCGATTTGCACAATGTTAGGTGCATATGTATGGTCTGTGATGCTTTGTGCAGTGCTACCAACCCGGAGGTATGTGTATCTGTGATGTATATGGATACACCCCCTATTTGTGTTGGCCATTCTGAGTTATGTGGTCAGAAAGCATGGTAGAAAATACAACCTGGTAGTGCTGGTGTGCATGTGGGAGCCTGAACCATGTGTCTGTTAGTGCACAGATATTGCTATCCTCCATACTGAGGAGATTCCTGAGTGGGCACAATTTGAGGGTAATACATCTGGTGTTGAGCAGCATTACCTCAGTGTCGTGCACTCTGTAATGTCTATGGAGGTGGTTCTGTCCTTTGAGCCCCACTTAAATAAGGCACTATGGTGGCAGCAAGTGCCCTAGCCAGTATTCAAAAGTCCAAGGGTGACAGGTGCAAGCTGTCCATAGGGAAGCTTCATTGGCATGTCGAGCATGTCACCCCAGGGTGACAGACACTGTATCCCCTTTGAATAACACCAATATGTTAGCCAACTGTTAAACGTGATCAGTTTGTTGGTATACTGTGACATCATACTTGGTGAGTGTAAGATGCTAGACAAGGTCAGGGTAATACTGGGCTGGGCTACATGATCACAGAGTTCCTCTATGTTTCATGTCATGTGGTCCAGGGAGGAACGTCTGAGGTTGTACGCACCAGCTTGGACAATGATGGAGCCAGTCCTGGACTTGCTTTGGAGTGACCTGAGTGCATGTGTTATGTGGCGGATCCTGGCACCTGAGAGACAGCTCAAAGTGACTATTCCCTTGTTTGGCCTGGTGAGTTGGACGACAGTGTGTTTGACATTGTGTCACCTATAACAAGTGTATCAGGTGTGTTGTTTAGCCCAAAGAGCAGTGACTGTGTGGCACACTGACATTGTAAACTGTGTGACATGTGGGCATTGTAGTGGGGTAGCAGCTGTATGTGTGTCTGCTGTGGAGGTCTCTGCTGCTTAGGCAGAGTGTATGTAGAGCCTCCGAATATGTGTATGTGTGATAATGTGGTTTGTGTGCTGTCACTATCGGTGTATGTGAGACTGATATGTGGTGTGTGTGGTCACCCTCACCACCTGATAGACTATGCCAGTCATGGGTCGAGAGAGCTCAATGTCCTGTATGTCAATATTGTTACATCTCCCACATATATGTGAGTGTGATGCGAGAAGGAGAGGGTTGTCTGTGTACATGAGGCAGATGGGACATTGTGTCATAACCACAATATTCACTAGCTGGACTGGAGAGTACACATTAAACTGACCCCTGGACATGCCAGTGTATTATGATGACATACTCTGTAGCCTGAGCACAAAGGATCAGCAGGGTGTTAAGTGTGTAAGAGTATAACTGGGATTAATGCTCAGGTTTGTTAGTGTTTTGTAAAGAGTAGCTGGGAAAGAGTCCAGACTGAGAATCATGACATGTCCTTCAGCTATGTAATAAATAGTAATGTACACGCATATATGTGCTGAGTCAGGGACAACTGTACCTTACTGACATTGCCAACATCCTATCAAACAGGCCCATGTATACATACCCACCTCCCACAGACGATAGTCCCTGACATCATACCAGGGGATATCACATGTAGAATGGCTGAACAGCTCCCCCCAAAGCCAAAAGCATGGCAGCCATTGGATTACATTGTTTCCCAATATGTGTCATGCATGCACTACAGAACCAACAGACCCTGAACCTGAACAGTCTGTTGAGCATCACCCACTCCACAGGACCTGGAACCGTCAAATGTGTCACAGCAACATAAGGCACTCCCCACATGTGTGGGTGCACAAAACACCATGGGAAGTATAGTCCAGTAAGCCTATAAAGTCTGATCTGCAAGGCCATGGAGTGCATCATGGCAGATGTGATAAACAGAGCTATTGGAAACTGACAAACACACAACCCTACCAACTGTGGTATGTTCATGTGCAGATCATGGTTCCCAAGCATGCTACGCCATCTGCAAGGCAGCCACCGAGGACATACATCATGGAACAGAGCTACACATGTCCCACATAGACTTTGAACCGCTCTTCATCAACATCACAGACACATGTCGTATCCACAAAATCAACAATCTGTGCATAGATATGTGTTGACATATGAAGGGATGTCAATGTGTCCACAGATAGATCACACAAGGTGAGACTCACGGGGTCCTGTACAAGCTGTTGATACCTGCCAACCTACATGGATCATTCCTGGGATTGCAAAACAATGTGTACACACATTACCATGTCCAGTCTGATAATGTCATCATCCTACAAATATACCAGGAGAACAGAAACCACCCAGTAAAGCATATAGCACGCTGTGTTAATGCGTATCTCTCTAGTATCATAACATCATTAGGTAGGGGTTTGAGTCCGGCAAACGCCAAGTGTGTGTGTGTGTGTGTGTGTGTGTGTGTGTGTGTGTGTGGTTTTCTTTGAGAGAAGTAGCCTTTTTGGAGACTGGAAAAACACATTAAAGGAGGTACATCCCTCTTTGGAAAGTCTGATGATGTCAGCATCCTACAAATATTCAAGGAGAACATAAACCACCCAGTAATGTATGTAGCGTGCCATGTTAATGTGTATCTCTCTAGTATCATAGCATAGTTAGGTAGGGGTTGGAGTCCTGCAAATGCCAAGTGTGTGTGTGTGTGTGTGTGTATGTGTGTGGTTTTCGGGGTGTGTGTATGTGTGTAGTTTCCTTTGAGAGAAGGAGACTGGAAAAACACATTAAAAGAGGTACATCCCTCTTTGGAAAGTCTGATGATGTCAGCATCCTACAAATATTCAAGGAGAACATAAACCACCCAGTAATGCATATAGCGTGCCGTGTTAATGCGTATCTCTCTAGTATCATAACATAGTTAGGTAGGGGTTTGAGTCCTGCAAATGCCAAGTGTGTGTGTGCCACAGGTGGTCAATGCAGTGTGGGTTTTGCTTTTACTACGGTATGACATATGTTTCAAACAGTATGTGCATTGCACATATCGGGTATCTGCATGTCAAATAAATGTGTACATGTGACCTCAATCAGTACATAGGTGTGAAGCCTGCATATGACATGAATACATTTGTAACCTTCGACAGATTGTGCGCTGCTTCACGAATCATAGGTCACATATGTATGTCTGTGTCAAGCCCGGCCAATGTAGTGATCCGTGGCCAAGGACATCTCTGCCACACACACCCATGACACGTACTATAGAGTACTGTGAGTGAGGGTAATTGTCGGGGTATATGTCAGACATGTTCATACACAACAATGACTGGCAATAATGAACAGTCATTATAGGTGTACACCAGCCCTGTGGATATGCATGCAGACCCCTAATGTGTTATGTGAAACACTGAGGGACCCCACAATACCTATGGATATCCGGATACCAAGGGACAGATGACATAACACGTGTCTGTCTGTACACATTGGTACCCAACATACATGTTGAGGGCTACTACCTATGTGGTACTGTCGGGATAGTATGTATAGTAAATGTGGATGAATATGCCATAGACGGCTTACTGCTATACAGCATGTATTGGGCAACAGGTATCTGTCTGTATGATACCCTTGTGTAGGATATGCGTCCCATCCAGGGAATGCAGTGTAGGCCAATGCATGCATTTCCAGATGTTGACGGACATATCCCTAATGTATTTGCATATACCTAAGAGGGCTATATGCCACACAGGTGTGGTCCCAGGAATGTGTGGTGGTCAATTCCACTGGTTACTGTTATTGTATAGTACTGGAAGGATCCAAATGTTACTGAGTTCCCTACAACTGTGAGTCATTTGTCAGGACATCATCTAATGATTGGTTATAGTCATGCTGTTGAGATGGTGTATACTACCAGACTGCAGATCATTGACAGATATCAACAGTATCACCCACAGCATAGTGCCAACCCATGTCATACACACATGTGTACCCATGTTAGTACATATCTGTAGTAGAATGCATACTGGTCATCAAAAGATACCATGAGATGTTACCAATGTGTAGAACAGGGTATGTCGTACATTCCATGTGTCCACTATGCACATACATGCAGACAGTGCACACACACCATGTTCACAGATGTACACCCGCTAATTTGTAATGCACGCATCACACACGTACTGTCCACTCACTAACACATGCTGGCAACACTGTACACTTCAGCCAAGTGGCACATGGGTGGACATTACATACTCAGGACTAACACTGGTGTAAACAATGCTACAATGACTATCACAGCTGTGATGTATAATGCCTGCTCAGGTATACCTACAAGGATATCATTACACTTTCCTGTTGTCAACTTGCTACTATTGCTACACTGCTATAATGTCACCCTGTGCATCAGAACCTTGTTAGCCTGTTCCTGCATCAATGTTACAGATGACAGGAGGTGGCACAGGTGTCATCATATGCACAGGGTGTGTTGTAGGTTTGCCAGAGCCTGACATTGACCCATCCAATCAGCATGTCTGTGTGTGTGTGTGTGTGTGTGTGTGTGTGTGTGTGTGTGTGTGTGTGTGTGTGTGTGTGTGTGTGTGTGTGTGTGTGAGGGATAACAGTACTGCATGGGTCAATGTTGATGTAATGTGTGTGTGTATGTGTGAGCCCTAGTTGTATGGTAAATGTGTGTGTGTCTGTCTGCATGCACACAACTCCACCATGTGGCTGCCATATATGGGCGGTTGTGGGACAGCCACAGACTGTACCTGCTAGGCTGTACAGATCACTGTCTCCAGCCATGGACATGGTACTTGTGCCTAGCAGGGGTGGTATGGGCAGTATCAGGTACCAACCCTGACTGGGTGCTGTCATCAGAGGCATGATGACTGGACCCATGTCCCTGCTGGGACTGGCCAGTGAAACGTGCATGTGGTCTAGTAGGACGGTCAATGGACAGGCCAGCCCCAGCATTGCTAGGGCTGTTACTGCCACTACAGCAGCAGCTGTGATCCCTGGTCCGTCCGCGACAACTGCCAGCTGATGCTGTTGCTGGCATGTATCCGCACCGGCTTCTCATCCATCCTACATGGTCCTGGCTCATGGCTAATGCATCGTGGAGGACATCTAATGTCTCCCTCCAACGGCTATCAATGACCTCAGTGTAATTCCGGATGGCACCAGCAAGGTCACGGATGCTGTCATTGATAGCAGTGTAATGGGCCCTCTGCACCCTTAGTCCCTGTCGGGTGTACCATTCCATATGTGCCTGTGCCTGCATTACAGCCCGGAACATACTGGAGGTTGTAATACCTCTGGGGGCACGTCTACCCTTGGCAATATGACCAGTGGTGCTCCCCCGAGAACCCCTAGACATCTGCCTATGTGGTACCGTTCCAGTAATCCGGCTATGGCTGCTGTGAGGGGATGCATGTGCCATAGGTACCACACTTTCCTGGTCAATGCCAACTGTATGCTGTCCCTCAGCTAAGGCCATTGGTGACGAGGGAAGTATTGGCAGTATGAGTGTGCGCATAGATGGGGTTGACAGCTGTGTAGTGTCACTTGGTGGACCAACGACAGTCCCTGTCAGACCTTTCTGTGCCACAATACATGTCTCATCATCTCCACTATCAGTGGCAGTGACATCAGGTTCCCTGCTGCATTCAGCCACCCCTAACTCAGCACCTCTGGAAGGAAGACAGGAAACATACTTTACAATCTGTGCGTGATGTTAGCACACATGCACACATGCACACATGCACACATGCACATAAATACACTGCTCACCACAGCACATACACACACACACACACACACACACACACACACACACACACACACACACACACACACACGCACACACACACACACCAGCAATCCAACACATACACAATAGTGGGTGATGGTGGGTGACAGTATCACAAGGCAAACATTCACCACACACGTGTCAGCATGCAGAATATGTGTTTCTCAAGACCATGCAGTGCAAGTGTAGACAGCCCTTTCTAATGACATTATACATGGCTTTGATGCATGTGTGTAGTTGTTCAGTGATTGGGTACACCCTGGAACAGATTGTGTACATGGACACAACATTGCTGTGCAAGTATTATCTGCTCTGCAATGTCATGTCCACCATCACTCAATGGTATACATATCATGGCTGCATGAGTTATCTGTGTGACACATACATTGCCATGTCTGATGACAGTGTCTGTGTCCATAGCACATAATAGTGGGCACAGGTGTAGCAAATGCATGCAATGTACAGCCATGGGATGAGTGGTGCATGTAGACAGGAAGGAAACCCAATGCTCGACATGGACATTGAACAGTGGTTATGGTGAGTGTGGGACATATTGCAGATATGTCAGTGCCAGCCATGACATGGCATGCAACATGACTGCAACATTAACCACACATACCCAATGTGTGTCATGTGACCGATACACCCAATAGCATTCCAGGACATATATGTGACTCTTTGTACAGATGGTGACTGATGTGCAAAATGTGTATACTAGCATATGTAAGCACACACACAACATGCTATGCATGGTGTGTATAGGTGCATATGTTTGCACACACAGAACAATGAGGTGCACAGCAAAGACTGCTATGTGTAGTACTGTGGCCACTGTAGCCAGATGGGGTGTAGTACCATGTGCCATCATCATGCATCTTGTGGTCACTCACGGCTACTACTGTGTGACAGACCACCGCCTAGCATGCTGTACCTGAAATGCAGTGCCGTGGATACGTTCACTATTACACAGACACTTTGTACATGGGTGTATGAGGTGCCCAGTATGGAGCATTGCCTCACATGACTGTGTTATGTGTTGAAGAGTGTTGCACAGCCCCATGATAGGCCTCTACCCCTGAGGTACATCATGTGTGTGTGGATGACATGTGGGATACTGAAGTGTGACCTTATAGCGGGTGTGCGGTTACGCCATATGTAGTATGACTTTGTGTACTGCATGTGATAAATGTGTTATGTTGTGTACAGGTGTTGCAACTATGCCTATCCAATGTGCAGTTTGGGGTTGCCACAACTGTGTGTCATGCTCTGTGTATTGCATGTCATTGAGGCAGCTACTGACATTACTGAGCTGTGCAACGTCTCACAGCAAACATGCATGGCATGCATTATGCATAGGTGTATTATGTGTACATGGCCTACACCTCACCTATGACATGCATATTTCATTACCAACATGCAGGTATACCACACTCACCAGCATGGATCGGCTGCCCTGCCGTCACACCAGGGCGACCTATGAGAATATGAGAGGGTTCATCAGTGGCCACAACTGTGGCATTGCTACAGTGGGTATGCTAAACTGCAGTACAACAACAGTCAACAGTTACAGGTGTAGGGATATTATTCAAACTATCCGTATTGCACAACACTAGGCAGCTGAGCTGCTAAACACACAGTACACATCTCACATACACATAATCTAACAACACAGTTAACTGTAGTCTACAGATTGGGCATGTTACCTGCTTACTCCAGGTGGATGTGCTGGGTGGCTCCGGCCTCCATAACAATACATGTCAGTGGTTGATGTAGCTATTGTCCAGGAGCCACCATGCTTAGGAGCAGCTCCTCCACTCTGGTGAGGGGGGGATGAATGGCCACCCCTCCACCTGTAGCAAGCTGCTGTCTTTGGATATCAGACGCACACAGCCAGACTTGTCTAATTAAATCATTGCAGTGATGGCATACCTGCTCATATGTCCGGTTATGCATGCCTATGTCATTTACCCGGCTAACAAGTTTCTGCCACAGTGCAGTTCACTCTTGCTGGTGCTGGCTGCATCTGGAGAAGAGCATCATGTACCGCTGCAATAGGATGTCGAGTATCACCTCTTCCTCATCTGCTGTATATGCTGGGTTACGGTGGTGGGCCATCTGGATGAACAAGATATGAACAATATGTGTGAGAGTGACTTGTGTCACACTTTACACCTTTACCCACAGATATCACTTTACTGCCATATATACCATCCTATTGTTTGTCAGAGGTTGCACACATTCAATGCCACTTATTGGTTCTCAGGCCACAACTAGCTAACACTGCCTGACAGACTCTATATATCACACCACTATACAACAGTACCCGACACACTGTTTGGGACACATTGTACAACCTCAAGACAGGGGTGTATATCACACCGATGCATGAACAGATATGTCATCCATTGCAATGGATGTATAGTACAGGTACAGTAGTACCAATCAACCACCCTAGTCATTGATGCCATAGCCCTGCCTAACAGATGTGTCTAGGTGTTACTATAGGTGGCATACTGCTGTAACAGACTATATATGTTGCTGGATACACACATTTACCCTGTAACACACATATGATTGCAGCCATTGTACAGGCATAATCACACACACATCAGGCAAACATACAATGCACCACTGTATGCCAACACAGATGAGCATTACCTGTGTACCATACGGTACTGTGTACCACTTCTTACACACCCTTATGTC
The DNA here is from genome assembly GCF_019279795.1 of Protopterus annectens. Taxonomy (NCBI): domain Eukaryota; kingdom Metazoa; phylum Chordata; order Ceratodontiformes; family Protopteridae; genus Protopterus; species Protopterus annectens. Next base: position 204,463,466 of record NC_056735.1, read on the forward strand.
TGCATTCTGTCCTCTGTGGAGACTACAGGAAACACACATGACAGTGTTTCCAAGCAATGTGAACACACACCATACTGTGCTGTTTAGGCCTACAGCTTCAGGTAGTACTACAGTTCATATTGGTGATGGATTCACCAGCAGTACCACTCACTAAGCATACATGTATTGCTTTAGCCTACAATGAGACACCACATTCGTCAATGGAGAACTACATCACATCATCTGCCGTACTACTATGTCTGCCTAGCAGTACATTAACATCAGTTGCTGTCCTCACAGCTAGGATAGGCACTACCATGTCAGATACAACATCACACTAAGCTATCACACCTTTACAAACCTTGCACACATTCAGCGTTACACTTATGCAACCTCACATAGCAGCTTTTGCATTAAGTACATGTGTGAGTGCATAGTGTCATAGATAGGTAATATGCTATTGGCCCTAGGGCCTATGGCAGCCTAGCCATATGCTACCCTGGCCTTTGACACACATGTACTTTGATTTCACTTGCCCCTGCCAACCTGAACCACAGAGGTGTTTCCTGGGGTGTATTACCAATCTCCCACACAATCATCGGGGGTATTTATAACAACTGCTAAGGAGGAGCCTTGTTTGCTATTGCTATGTGGTCTATTCCAGTGTATGCCATATCTCTGAGATGGGAACCTATCCCTCCAGCATGTGCCGTTTAGTGAGCTGACAAGGTTTAGGGCCCTAGAGCATGTATCCTGGAGGTATTGTAATATGTTGTCATGGTGGTTGTCACCCAGCTATGGGTGTGACATACCTCTGTATGTCCGGCAGACATCACCTCTGTGTGGCCAGTATGCAATACAGTGTACTTGTGGTTTTGTGAGTCAGTCTGCATAGGGCATCTGTTTGCAGCCAGTATTACTCTCTGGGGGGGGGGGGTCTGTCTGTGGCCTGTTCACCTGGTGTAGTTGTCATGTGAAGTACATACCACACAGGGCATTGTGATGAGTAGAGGGGAACTCTACCCTATACTTCCATAGCTGACACACCTGTTGTCATGACACATACCACACAGACAGATTACAGGTGTAGTGTGGCACTGTCTTCATCAAAGCAGAGGCTACTGTCTACCTGTGTCCCATATTCCCTTATCACACCTTCACTGTTAGGTATATCTCTACCTATGTGGTAGTTAATGGGTACACTGTTTTGGGAAGGTGGAAGGGCACTGCAGTATCAACACTTGTCTACAGTCCATGCCTTGGTCACCACACACCTGTTGCAGTACATATGAATCCGTGTCTCTCTGTCTCACTCTCTCACTCTATATGTATATATATATATATATATATATATATATATATATATATATATATATATATATATATATATATATATGTGTGTGTGTGTGTGTGTGTGTGTGTGTGTGTAGATATATATATATATATATATATATATATATATATATATATATATATATATATATATGTTATATACATGTATATCTATACACATACATGTACACATCCATTGCTGTACACATGGATGTACATATAGGTACTTGTACAGTCCACCTTTCATGGTGGGGATATCACTTATGCGGCAGTTGTGGAATGTACAGGTATGTGATTAAATTGCACAGTGTTGTGCAGAATGTATGTGAGTGTCCTCAGCCCTTGTAGCATCAGCAGGCCTCACTGGCTGTAACACAGCAGATCTGACAAATCTGTCCTACAGCATTTAACCACCACATGACATATATCAACACTACCATAGCTGGCCTTAGGCATAGGCCAACTGGGCGGCTGCCTAGGGCGCTGCTCTAGCAAGGGTGCTTTTCCACTATTTATGTGGTGTAGTAAGACAAGGATGGGGGCACCAGGAAGTGTGGTAGGGGGCGCCGTGGAGCCCTTTTGCCTAGGGCACCAGTTGACCTACGGCTGCTCCTGCGCACTGCATGCTGTTTTCTAAGCCACACACTACGACCTACATGGATATATGCACATATCAACCTTCACTGACAGATATCTGTCCACCCTTCACTAACAGTTGCAGTATGTCCCTTGCCCTATGCACATGTGCAGATACAGATAGATACATACTGCTGCCACACATGGATGATTTGCAGTGTGTAGAGTACTCTTCAGGAACATCTACAGCATGCCAACACATACATGTGAGTTACATACCTTACCTTTGTATTTCCCTGCTCCATGTGTTACGGTTTTGTAGTTTTTTTTTTTGTTGGTGGGTTTTTTTTGGTTTTCATCCTCTATTTAACGTTCTGTCTCTGTTTCTCACTCTGTTCTGTTCTGTCTCTGTCTCTGTCTCAGTCTGTGTCTGTGTCTGTGTCTGTCTCTCTCTCTCTCTCTCTCTCTCTCATTCTCTATCTCACAGCACCTGCAATTATATAATTGCATGTGTAGACTGCAGGTACAGCCTGCTTTTCTAGGTATCTGCACTTGTGCATGTGACAGCCTCTGCACCAATTGCTGCCCACCTTTCAGTAATTGCATGCAGCCTGCTGTTTGGTGATTGCATTACTCACTTTGATTGCAGCCCACTGCTATAAAATGCTAGGTTAGGTAGGCGCAGCCCTTTCAGATTTCCAAGGTGGGGCCCATGCTTGTCTGCTCTGGACACCATTGTGTCAGTCTGAAGGTTGGTATATGTATCTTATCTGATGCTAGGGTTGTAGCCAGTTATATGCATGTTGTACTCAAACCTGAATGTTGCTGCTTCCAGTAAACACATCTCAGTGTAGACATGTACGCACCCCTCCCAATGCTAATACAGGATACATGGGAGTATGTACTTTTTTCTCACTTACACAATTAACTGCCATACAAATGTGGTTATTGCACTGTATTCCTGTGGCCGGTATTAATCCTGGTCTGATACTGTGTGGTGTTTGTAAGGTGCTACTGTAACATTATTCCCTGCTAGGATGGCTGGTTCTCCTTTCACAGCCATGTCATGCAATTCGACAACCACTGCTGGTAAAGACCCACAGAAAAGGATTTGTGTTATACCATTCCTAATTTCCATTTCCATTCCCTCATTGTTATGCATGATATATTTATTTCAGAACTAAGCTATTTGTATATCTGCTGTGGCTTAGTGGTAATTCATGCAGTCTATTGTGTCAATGGTTTGGGGTTCGAAACTGGTAGAGTTTTTTTCTTTTGCTGCTCAGCAGAACAAGGGCCCTGATATAGAGTGACTAAGGCACTTTTAAGCGGGGTTTGCGCGGGTTTGTGCGATGCTTAGCGACGCTTAGCTAAGCGCACACATGCGCACACTCGCTTAATCCTGCTTACTACTGCTTAAAAGTGCTTACTCCCACTAAACCCCATGCTAATTTCTTTTAAAGAAAAGAAAATGGGGAGATAGGAAAGTGGTGGAAAAGGAGGCACAAAGAGGGACACACAGTAGGTAAACAAGCTTGGGATGTGCAGGATGGGTGTAGGGAAGGTCCATAGCTGCCCATTTCTTAAACAGCAACAGCTGTGCATATGCAATGAATATGGAGTGAAATTTGAAACCTTCCACCCCTGGGAGAGGGGTGAGGACAACAAAGTATGTTGTACTGCCAATTCTAATTATCAGCTTACATGTTTGTCCAATGGGCATGTGTGCGAAATGGGCAGCTATGTATGGGGCATAATTTTTTTGTGGATACAGATTGCCCTTTTTTTTTTCAGGTGAGAGTGGGAAGTGAGGTAGGGGAAGTAGGTATGTCCAGGGAGGTAGGTTGGGAAGGTAAACAGACAAGACAGACAAGACGCATACAGGGGCAGTGTATGACACATGGGGTGGGTGAACACAATTGACGGGGTCAGATGTTTGGAAATCACAAGCCCATGAGCCCACAGATGGTAACAGTGGAACTGAGATCCCCACCCATGGGCAGTCACCACTGAACCTTCACAGCCCCGAGGGTTGCTGTGCTTAGGGCTGCGTAGGATGGGCAGGCTCACCCGTGAGATGCGCCACTCTTGCCTCAAGCTGGCATAGGGGATCAGTGACTGAACACTGGATCTCCCTATGCACCACAACCCAGACCCTTCGAAGGGTGACAGGTGGCTCTTCTCCTCCCACGCTTGCATGGGGGGGGGGTGATCCCCATCCCCTGCAGCACTTCCACCTGAAGGTGGCACAGGACCAATAGAGGAGGGGAGCATGGGCTGGGCACCGGACCTCCTGGTGCCACCGGCTGAGGAGGGACAGGTGGGTCCGCTGGGACAGGCCTTCCCATACGTTCTGTGATTAGGTGTCTTTAATTACAACATAAGCAAAACAGCATTCCAGATTAGTTGTAACAGCATGCAATAATATTCCCATTAACCCAACACACCAAGGTTACAACAGTTGAACAGCAAGCATAACACATGCATATATTGAACCAGAGTGGATATTCCAACAGCATGCAGGGATGTTTGGTAGCAACAGGCCACCATGATTGTGGTGTTTAAACAGGGCACGTGGATCAACGTGAATGCAAATATTTATAGAACAGTAGGACATATGTCCCAACAAATACGGAAGATTACACATACCCATTGAGGTGTGGAATTGCATGGTTTATGCACATACAGTAGGGTGTAGAAAAAACCTTGGTTAACATCTTATAATTACCTTTTCATCTACAATACATTCCTAGTGACTGCAGGTGTATATCCCCTACATGTATTATTACACTTGCCACCATACATTAGGTTCTGTAATGGGTTTGGCTAGTTCAATATATGCCTGACCTATATCTGACATACTAACTGTCCAGGATGCAGATGTTACTGCTACATATTTCTTGATTGCATTTATATTTCTTTATCTACATATCTGGGATGTTTTCACATGACATTTTCACTTTGATTTGTACAGAACCCTGCATTTCTTGACACACACTCACATTTCTGTGGAAAAAATAACATGCTGCACGTGTGCCAGGTTTACTTATTCATGCCAGCCAGTAACTGACTGTTGTGGACTGTATATATGTTTCACAGCTAATAGCACTTCCATCACGCACTTTATATGGGACTGCACAACTCTGGGTTGCCAGCACCTTTTCAAACAGTACTGTTTGTATAATGCAAGGATACAACAACATTTCTGACTCTGTGACACAGACACACTCTGGGTTTTAGTCCTTTATTAATGATATTATACACTTTTCCACAGGCTCACTCCTTCATTTGTTTTAATGGTGTATATGGCAGACATGTTCAAGACATATTATACCTTTATTAATAGGTTAGAACAATCTTTTTTCAGGCTCACTCACTTATTTTATATGACAGTGCCTGCAGAGATATTATTCCAGACATATGTCACCTTTCATAATGGGTTACTACACTCGTTTTCTGCCTTTCTGACGTTTTTATTTGACAGTACACGCAGAGGACTTATTCAGGCAATTTTATGGCTGTATTATTGGACTGCAACACTTTCTTTCATGCTCTCTCCCATATTTTATATAACAATACATGCAGAATAATCACTAACCTGCCTGGTGGTGCAGCCTTAGCAGCCTATCAGCATAGGCTTGCTGATTCGTAGCACGGTCACCTGCAGCTGTAAAGTAAATGAAGGGATATTGAGACATACCTATCCGTTATACATACTCCATTATCAATTCTTACATACTGCATTCCATGGCTACATACTCAGTTGTGGGGCATCCCACAGGCCTCCTGTATCCATTGGTTCAGGCGGTCCTGCTTTCATCTCTTCAGGTCTGCATGGTGGTGACGGACCTGCTCACCAGTCCGAGGAACACCTGTGGCACTGGTGAGGTCACAAGCTAACCGGTTCCAAGCCTCTGCCTTGTACTCCGTCCCTTGGAACTGGCCCTGCAGGAGTCTTGACTTGTGATGGTGGACAAGGAGCCAAACCATGTATTTGGACTCCTCGATGCCCCAATGTTGCACTCGGAAGCGTGTTCCCGCTCTGACACCAGACATTCTAACTGCAGAGGAGAGCTACAATCAGTTATGGCATGTATTCCCGCCTGTGGGGCTTAAATATGCCACATTTTCCGCACTTTTTTGTGATTGGCAATTTTGTAAAATTCTCGGCTGACTGAAGACCTGCTTAGTAATGGTTAAACTACCATTCATAAGTATATGAATGTTAATAGTGGCTGTTTCCCCTATGTTGTCATGGCTTAGTGGTTCTGTACTTTGCTTCTGATGCACAGAGTCCTGAGTTCGTACCTTGTCATTCATTTTATTTTCATACTATCCAGACAGGCTAGGGGGGGTGGCTGCATTTAAGCAACTTTGCTCTACGCTGCTCCTCCGTGCCCTACGTTGTGCACATCCGCACAAACACATTGCGCTAGGTAAAGCGCCATTGAACTATGGGCAACTCTATTGCACTGGGTGAAGCACTATTAAACTATGGGCAACTCTATTGCGCTGGGTGAAGCGCTATTAAACTATGGGCAACTCTATTGCACTGGGTGAAGTGCTATTAAACTATGGGCAACTCTGTTGCACTGGGTGAAGCGCTATTAAACTATGGGCAATTCTATTGTGCTGGGTGAAGCGCTGCTTAACTGCAGGCAATTTTATATCAGGATCCTTTAAAATATTTATTTTGTTCACTGGTACATTGGCCATTTCACTGTTTTTTAGTAGTGTTTAAACATATTTGTTAGGTATTATTTCATATACTGATTTAAAAAATAAATACAAAGGGGAGTGGTGGGACTCGAACCGTGAATGCCTCTTCTTTGTGCAAACGTGCTACCATTACGCTATTGCTATTTGGTGTGATTTGCATAAACATTCTTTCTTATACTCTTCCATGTCAGAATTGTTAACTCTAGCTAAGCAATGGGCACACCCGCACACACATGTGCAAATACGGGCAGCTATTTTGGAAATTTAAAGAAATAAATTTAATGTTTTGTGTTTTAGAACTGTGATACGGGTTTACAATATCAGGGAGTGTGGTGTTGGGTTCAGTGACATTTGAGCGGACTCGCTCGTGTGTATTTGCTTTTCTTACTTTTAAAACACTTGCAGGGGCGTGGACATTTAGACTGCTCGGCAGTCGGACACGCCCCCTGCTTTCTTACACGGTCCGTGTAAGACTTACGGTTGAGTCAGCGTGCCCTCATGCATATTCATGGCACGCTGACGTCAACTGCAGCCTCTGAGTAAGACTTATTAAGTCTTACATGGAGGATTCGTGAATCCGGGAGATTGTCTTTCAAAACATATTACTTAATATAAATTGATGGTAATAATATTTATACCTAACGTTTATAATACAATGTATTTTATTGGATATATCAGAAGTTATATTTCATTGTTTGGCAGCATTTAAGTAATCTGTGTGTTGCTAACTTACTTAAAGCATCAAGTTTGTTTTATGTGAACGTTGATGAAAGTTAGTGCATTTTAATTATCAGTACATCCCTCTTCCCCTTATTTCCTACATATAAGGATTTTCATATCTGTCTTTTCTTATTATAAAATGAGTGAAATTCAAGGTTAAAAACAACAAATTCCTTTATTCTGATTAATGATTACACATTCCCTTTCCATATTTATAAATTGCCACTTTATGGCATATACTGAAAGTTTTTAGATTTAAATGGCAACGTTCTATTTTGTATAATCAGCAAAGGTTAAACTGAGTGATTATTGTCAATTTAATACTATTTGTTCAGAATGTGATTGTTACATTCTATGACATTCCTAGTTCAGACTTCTATTGTTTCCCTTGAACAACTTTGTCAGTTTGATGTCATGTGTAAAACATTAGTTACCTTGGTAACCGCTTAAGTATTATATATGGTCAAGATGAGTTACAAAAAATACAATTCAAGTTAAAGGAATTACATGACTTGTTATGTATATTTACTTATATAAGAAAATCACCATACTTCCCCTTGATGTTCCATGTAGTGTATGTCATTTATGACAAGTTAAGACAGTAGTGTTGTTATACACAAACCCATGTTATTGAATCCTGTCTTTGATATCTAAAATCAGCAGACTGCTTCATCTTATATGACGATTATATATTGTATGTCTAGATTTACTAAAATCATACATGACATAGCTATTGTGTGTGGGGTTTTTTTGTTTGTTTCTTTGGGCTGTTGCTTAGTTATTTGAGAAACCACAAGCTGTAATGCTTATTCTTATTAATAGCTCCTTCCAAGCATGTTTATACAGTCCATAGACTTTAAATTATGAAACCCTTCTAGTTTCTTATTTGTTATAAGTATATTTCCATCCTTACATACACACATATCAGTACTTCAAGCACGGACAACAACACCCATCCAGTTTTACCAGAATACCATTCACTAGATCATGTGGTGTGTTTCTAGGCTGTTCTTAAAATATCCTAACCAATATTTGTCCTGTTCCATTTTACCAGCCTGTTCCATGCAGTGGCCACTCTGTCAGTGAACCACTAAACACACCTTCCACTCCCACAGATATTTCCACAAAGGAAATCTGATGACTCTCTAGAACTTCCTGGCAGCCTCAAACAGCTCTAGAGCACGTCCGAGCAAGCTCACCTCCCAGACCACTGCAAAGGGTACTGCACAAGACCAAGTGCTCTTTTTTTTCACAATAACTCATACTTCCATTCTTATGAAAGTCCTTAATGTGTTTGGACCAAAATACGTTTTAAATATAAAACTGTGCTTATTATTTATTTAAATTTTTTTTTTAATCAAGAATCAACTTAATAAGCTAAATTAAGTGTTGGGAGACCACCAATATGTGTACATGTGGTTGAAAACACCCCTTTTATTATATATATTTTTTTGTAAACCAAAAACTTCATTGCCAAGAATCATCTCGGAGGCTCCTCAGAGCCATTAAGCATTATCATCACTCTGTCTCCATTACCATAGCAACCTGGGAACATCTATTTCTGTTAGTGTATCTGCCAACTGCATACCAGAGGCTCACTTCACTTCACTGCAACTTCAAGCCTAAATTCCCTCCCTTTCAGCGAGGCAGCAGCCAGGAAAAGAATGAAGAGCAAACAGATCAAAAAAAAAAAAAAAAAACAAAACGCCCAACAAGCCACCACAGCAACAGATAACACATTCTTCCAGCCTTCCCACCTCTCACTCAGCAGATGTATAAACAAGCTATTCTCTTCCAAAATATCCCAAAATCAGTTTTATCCACCCCCAGGCTAAAACACCAAATGTCTCTTCCTAATACACAAGCATTAGTAAACCTCAATCACAAGCTGCAACCCACATTGAGGGGAGTGGGGGCAAAGCCCCCCGCATACTTTATACATTTTAAACCATACCCATGGATATTTATAACTGCAATGAATAACTCTTTGCAGAAAACAATATTTACCTAAACTATGTGGGGGGGCTTTGCCCCCAACCCCCCACCCTCCCTACTTATATATACTAACTCCAGGATCGCACTACAGTGGGGAAAATGGCATATACCTTTACTTTAACATGTCAGTGTTATGAGTTTCAGTCAAATGAGTTTTCAGCCTTTTAAACTTTCAGTGTTTTGGTCTCAGTCAAATGAATTTCAGTCAAATGAAATTTAGGTCATATGAAGTAGACCTATATATATATATATATATATACATATATATATATATATATATATATATATATATGTCTGTGTGTGTGTGTGTGTGTGTGTGTGTGTGTGTGTGTGTGTGTGTGTGTGTGTGTGTGTGTTTATATATCTATATATTTAGATATTCATATACACACACACACACATATATATATATATATGTGTGTGTGTGTGTGTGTGTGTGTGTGTGTGTGTGTGTGTGTGTGTGTGTGTGTATATATATATATATATATATATATATATATATATATATATATATATATATATACACACACACACATACCATCATCTATATGTGTGTGTGTGTCTGTGTGTGGTACCCTTCTATTCTGCAGTCTGTTGTCCAAATTCAGGACCATTGATAGTGTTCAAATGGGAGTTTTGCTTAATCAGTTTAAGAAGTATATATCTACCTATCTAACACACACACACACACACACACACACACACACACACACACACACACACACACACACATTCTTTTTTTAAAGCTATTTGTTTTTCTGGTGCCTTACCAATTTTATGTGTATACTTAAGAATGAATACTTTGATTTTCAGCAGGGTGGAGCATGAAACTGTAAGTGGAGATTACAAGCTCAGTTTGTTTTCCTTCTCCGTGTTGCTCTTTTTCTGCAAAGGGTACCACAGTACAAAATTTACCCTCATTTTTTTTATTACAGACATTTGGTTAGCAACAGCTTTCACTTGAATTCTTTGCTATTCACTAGTAGAATCGGTTTCAGAACTCTGCATTTCCTTATCTATGTCAGTTTTAATATTTACTACAATGTCTTTGCTCTGCTGGTCCTCATCTCATTTTCTCAATTTTTTTTCTGTCATGGTATCAGTTTCAGCACTAATTTTTCTTGTAAGCCTCTGTTCTGACTTCTGTCTTCTACTTATTTTACTACTCAGTTTCTCATCGGTTCCTCTTCTGCTCCTATACTGACATATCTAATATTCCTAGGTTTCTGTTATTTATCATTGGATCATGTTTCTACCTTAGATGATGTGTTTTACTGTGTAAAATAAATCACACAACAGCTTGTTTTAAAGGTTTCTATGCCAAGTCCCTTCTTCTAGCTTTGATTCTGGATCTCTCTGTGAGTGCCGCTGCCTTACTCAACCCCTTCCTACATGGAATGGGTGCTTTAACTTGTTGATGTACTTCTTTCTTGTAAAGCAAATCAGCTTCCCTCACTGTGTCTACAGATTGTTCCCCCTTCATCAATTTGAATACTGGTTTAAAATGAAGAAAATCTCTTCTTTTTATTCCACTTTAACTCAAACCAGGAGTTAGAGCCACAGGATGTTTCAGTTTTCCTAAAATGGTCTGCATTTTTGCATGTGTGAGAGGGCACTATTATTTATCATCATAAATACAAATTATCTTCCCATTTTGGCTGTGCTTATTGTGACTCCATGTCAAGGGATGCTTGAAAATGATACTCATACTTTCAGAATCTGGCAAAGGATAAACTTCCCTTCCATCTAAAAACACATTACAATTAAATCGCTTGGTTTTAGCACAATGGCATAGTATGCAGTTTAACTAGATGTTATTTTATAACACCCAAAAGAAAATCCTTAGCAGTAACCTACCTGCTCCCGTTTCTGTTGTATGCATCACCTAACTTCATCAATCTCAACAATACCCTCAAGTCCAAACTTGATGGATGCTATAATAAAGTAGCAAGATTCACCATTCAGTTCATAAAACCCACCACTGCGTAGGTTTAAAGGACCTAAATTATCACAAACTCTTTAATCAGTTAACCTACTCTCATCTAACTACTGCCCACAAACTTATCTACAATCCAGATAGTTGCCTCTCACTAAAAAAACATATTACTATCATGCAACAGCAACAGAACACTGCACTCCAATAAGAAATCTCTCCTAGTCGTTAGCAACTCAAAAACAAAAAAAAAACTCTGCTGGAAACTCACTCTTTTCTCATTGTGTCTCAAAACTGTGGAAATCCATCTCACTAGAATTAAATTTACAGAAAACAACAAATGCTTTGAAAGTCTGTTAAAGCAACATCTTCAAGGCACTTGACACTGTTCTTTCTGTGTGCATGGGCAGTTTCCAATCCAGAAGAAAATACAAACTGCAGTAATCCTGACAAAATATCTGCTCTGTACGAAATTCCCATATGATGATTATTACACTTCCCCTTATATCTACTACTGTAAACATTTAACTGATTATATTTTTAACTACCTACTCCTACTTAATCCTTATTCTCTCTCATCATACCACAATTTGATTTCAGTCCAAATGTCAATCTTTGTCTTCTCTTGTTTTTTTTTTGTATTTCTGTCTGATGTCACCTTCTGCAAATGCACAGACTATCTCTTATTTTTTCTTCTTCATATATTCATAAATTGTATGGTGAAAAGTTAACATTAATCATCTGCTACATCTAATTATATATGCAAAAATGTATATGCAATCAAGATGAAAATATTATATACAATGTGGAAAATGAAAATATTCTGCATATTGTCTCTGTAATTGTATATTGGAGCTTTTCTCCCCAGGCCTCTGCTGAAGAAGGGTATCTATCTCAGCTTGATATTCCTGATCAACAAAGATAAATAAATAAATAAATAAATAAATAAAATAAAATGAAATAATATCTCCCAATTTACAGTCATCAGTGAACTGGTGAGCCAGAGGCTTTGAACATTAGCCTTGACTTCTGAGAAGTAGATGCTGAACAGTAGCGGGCCCAGCACAGAGCCCTGGCATACCCTTTGATAACAAGTCTATTGATGGACATGGTCTCACAGATCTTGTATTCTTGGGTCCTGTCTGTGAGCCAGCCAGCAATTCAACAAGTTATGTAGGGATGTATGCCTAGCTCAGACAGCTAGTCAGCAATGCCTGAGTAGGCTATTGCATTGAATGTCTTGGCTAGGTCAAGATACACAGTATGCATTGTTTTACCCTCATCCATTGTTTTGGTGACCCTCTCAAAGAGGTCTATCAGATTAACTAGATATGACATTCCATTACCAAAGCCAAACTGGGAAAGGATCAGTGTCTGTAGGTTGCCCATGTCCTTGTTTATCATTTCCATGACAATTTTTTCCATGATTTTGCATATTAGGATCGTTAGACTGATGGGTATTTAGCCCCATGGGTCAGTTGATGTCCCCTCCTTGTGGAGAGAAATGACTATTGTGGTCCTGCATTTACTTGGAATGTAACCTGTTTCCAAAACTGCAGTGGAAGAGTGCCTCAAGTGGTCCTGATAGATCATGTTTCAGACTGTTAGGGAGGTAACCAGGGATGTTGTCAAGACTCATGGAGGCGGTGTTTTTGACTTTACCATGTGCTGCCAGCACCTAGTCCCTGCTAATAGTTGGGGGTATCTTGGAGGAGATTTTACCTAGTGGAGCTGGGAAAGAGTGGGGGGGGGGTGTTTTTGTTTAACTTATTGACCAGTAAATTTTCTACATTACCCTGCTCGATGAAGGTGATACCATTCACAACAAGTTCAGCACACTGCTGTGTATTCCATTTAAGATTCTGAACATAGCTGAAGAAGGACTTGTGATTGTCCTTAGACTACGAAGTTATCCTGACCTTATAGTTGGCCTTGTTGGTCTTAATTAGACTTCTTAGTTTCTTGTGTATTTGTATAAGAGAGCACTTGTCTATAAGGTGTTATGGAAGAATATATTGCCTCATGATTATTCTTCATAAAATGAATATTAACTTGCAGTTTCTTCACAAATGAGTCAAATAAAATGTTTATAATATGCTTGTGTTAAAATTAAAAGGTAAAATAGATGCATGCTTATAAAAATATAGTCTCACATAAGTTGTAGCTTTCTATTTCAAGTGCCTTACAACTGCATTTTCTTTATTAGCAAATTATAGTGTCCTGACAGATAATTTGAGGCAAAGTAAGTGCTGGAGGAATTAAAAAATGTTACTATGTTTGAAAATCTGGTTTCAGAATGTGGTACTTTTCCGTTAAAGCCCTACCACTTTGCGCTGCTGTGAAGTGAAACCATACCTCGCGCTGTTACATTTCCAAGGATTCATACACTGTTGAATAATTGAATAGAAATTGAATGTTGGTGAATGTAAGCATTTTGGTAATGTCTAGTCTGTCATATATGTCAGCTACTTAGTGTATTAAAGCCCTACCACTTTGCGCTGCTGTGATACATCTTCTACAAATTGCTTAGTATTTATTTTCCTGCTATAAACACCTACAAGTTCGTGCTGCCGGTATTCCATTTTGTATGTCACTAATACATTTGTAACACTGTCATATAAGTTTCTGTTGTCCTGTTAGGTGTATAGTAAGGTGTTGTCATACCACAAATAGCTGAATCCACCGTTAAACTCCTACCACTTGCGGACCAGCTACGTTCACTTTGCTTTTATCGCGTACGGTTATTTCCCAGCTATTTCTCCTTAGAAGGGGCTCTGACCTCCGATCTCATCTTACTAGTTTGCAGACAGCAGGGCCCATTGACTGGGTAAAGTACACATACAAAAATAGTCACACTGAACCTGCTGGCCAATGACCATTGTAAACACGTCGGGCTACAACTACGCCACCAATAAAATGCCGCCTATTACTTCACCCTCACATGAAGTAGCCAATTCAAGTCTGTGCAGCGTGACAAACTGGTAGGGGTTTAACAGAAAAGTACCCAGAATGTTAATGGAAAAAACAAATGTGTCAAAAATCTTTTGTAAGCTATGGCCTTTTCAGGCTGGGAAATCAGTTGTTATAAAAATGTCTATAAAAATAGTGCACACGTACTAAATGTAATAAGGTCAAAGGATAAAATTCTTAGGCCAAATGGTCTATGTTTTAAAGAGGTATATTTTCAGTTGTTCATGTAAAGCTCAAAGAAAAACTCATGAGAGCATATACTATTTTAAAATACATTAATTTGTTAAAAGCTATGTAACATCAGAGTTCTGCATGCATAAAATTAATTAAAAAAGTACAAAATAATGCATTTTCTTTGTTCTGAAAAACTGATCTAAATTTTTTTAAAGGCAGTCTCCCAGCACTGTTTATAAAATAAACCAGTACTGTGCACATCCTAAAGTGTTAATCTTGACTCAAGACTAAAAAGATAAAACTGTTTATTAATTTTTTTGTGTACTTTTTCAAAGGGAGCTGCACTTCCTGATGTTTGGACATGAGTTTTCTCCTTTTATCATATACCTTGTTCTACCAGTAGGGTTTGTTTGGTTTGGGTTTACTTCTGGTAAATACGGCAGTCTCTATGCAGTCATTCACATGTTTGCATAGGGACTCTGAATACTTCTGCATAGGAGATGTGGTCTCAAGGTTAGGGGAGCCTTGCATTTTGACAATCTGTCACTTAACAGGATGCAGTTTGCCTTAAAATAGTTCCTGTTTCTGGCTTCACTGAGGTTTTTATGTTGATTTTTACTTCAAAGAGGACAACTTTGTGATCTGACCTCACTAATGGGGACATGACATGGGGGATGGATGCAATTCTCTCCCATGTTGATGAGTGTCAGATCCAGTATATATGATCCTCTGGTTACGCATACACTATCTTTTTCAGGGTGTTTGTTTTAATAAAGCCAGGGAGGCATTGTGCCTGTGAATTTGAGGTAGTGTAAGTTTCCCAGTCTATTGATGGGTAGTTAAAGTCACTTATGAATAGGGTGCTTGGTTGGATGGTGGGCAACTCTAGTAGGTTTAGGTAAGAGTTGTTAAACTCTAGTGGCATAGATGGTGACCCTTAGCTAGCCATGATATGGTGATGGACCTTATCAGTGGTGACTTGCATGTGGAGGAGCTCCATGGCTTTATCCTGTTTAACCAACCTGAAGGTACATTTGCTGCTAATGTAGATCAATATACCTCCCCCTTTCACCCCAGTTTGTACTGTTCTTGATCTGAATGTGTGGAAAGCTAGGTAGCCTTGCATTGCTGGAGCACTTTTTATGGTATCAAGCTAAGTCTTGGTCATGGCACAGATGTCTATATTCTACAGAGTGAGGCGGGATTGAAGACTGTAGTGTTTTTTGTTGAGAATCCTAGCATTAAGCAGTAATACATTAAGGTTGCTTGGAGACTTTTTCATGATGTTGGTAGTTTAGTCTTTCTGGCATTGTCTAAAAAAAGCCTCTAAGGGGGAGGATAAAGTTTTAATCAATATCTGAAAGGCTATGGAGGAGAGGTGCAGCCCATTCCTGGCAAAGCAATGTAGTCTGTTGACTATGTCCTTCCCTGCTGGCAGATATTAGACCTCCCTGGAGTGACACCAGAAATTAAGCCAATTATTAAAAATCAATCACGTTATGTTGTTACTGTGGCATCATCATTGGTGAAGGTAGAATGCTGCTCAATGCAAGGCACATATCTGCCTGAGACACATATTCGGAGAGATCTATTATGTCTCTTTTCACATACTCCAGTGAAGTACATCTCAGGTCATATACCCAGTGAAGTACATCTCAGGTCATTTATAGCCACTTGGACTATAATAGAATCATATTGGTGCCCGGGATGCAATAACTTGAGTATGTGCATGATATTGTAGATCCTGGTAAATATAATCATTATATTCTCCTTGTCTAGCCTGGTGAGTAGAGCATCTGTGTGTCAAACAATGGAAAATCCAATGACAAGAGTATTAGGTAAAGTATATGCTTGTCTTATGCGCTTTGCACTTGGGGGAAGATTAGATCTAGGTTTATATGAGATGTTTGCTATTTCTTTTGGTGTGTGCTTTAGTGATTGCTGAGGAACAGTGGTGTTACTGGGTGACTTTGGAGGTCTTTGAGATTTGGGATGGTTTCTTTTAAGCACCTCAGCATAAGATAATCGGTGTACATGGTGAGTAGAGTATGTGAAGGATGTAGTGTGAGTATTCATGACAACCATGTTTGCATGCAAGACTTTTCCTCCAAATAAGTTGTGTATTTGCATCTTTCACATACCATCTTATTTTCTTTAATGATTAACTGGTTATCTGCAAACATGATACAACTGCAACATTGCCCTAGGATGCCCAAATCTACCAAGCTTTTCACAGAGACATTTGGAAATTACATGTACAGGGTAGAAGGTTTGAATCTGGCTTCTGGCCAATGCCTGTTCTCCCTGTGTCTCTGTAAGGTTCCTCCCATCTCCCAAAAACATGCTGAATGTTTCCATCTCAAGCTCATCCAAAGAATGGAGCTGTGGGTAGCAGCACAAACTCTACATGATGCCCTACAGAGGGAAGACCATTATAAACCAATTGTTTTTGAGCATCTACTGTGGTGCACGGTATCCTCATAATAGCAGAACACTGATAACAGACTGTATGTCATTGCAGGGCTAGCCACTTATTAGTGTAAAATATGGCTCTATGTGATTCAATTGTGTTGACTTATTTCACCAAATGGCCATGGGTAATTGTCAGTTAAAAGTGAGTGGAGGACCCGACCTACACCAATGACTAATGCTTATGGTGGAGAGGTGTATGTGCTGCTATTAGCTAGTATGTGCCCACCATAAAGCCCAGCAGCGCTAGGCCATTAAGCTACTGAATGGCCAGTGTCCAATCATCCAGGTTGGATTATGTGAGATAGCTCTGCCTGCCAAACATGAACTAAGAATTACTACAATGTAGGTTCACTGACAGGATGTAGCTTGGAAGTGGATGACAAGATGATAAGGAGGAGGCTACACAGTCTATGTATCCAGGAGACAAGATGGAAGGGCAGTGCAGCAAAGCCATTTGGCTTGGGCTCCAAAGTCTACTACCCAGGAGGAGGACAGGTTGGAAAGGGTGTGGGAATGGTGGTGAGGGAGAAGCTTCAAAAGATAGTGAGGGATGTCATCAGAATTAGTGGCAAACTCATGACAATCAGACTCCAGCCTAATGAATAATCTCAGCCTATGCCGCACAGCAGGGTTGTGATAGTGAAGAAAAGAGTGCATTCAGACAGCAGTTGCAGGACCTATTAGATAAATCAGGAAAACATGAATTGCTGTTAATAATGGGTGACTTTAATGCACATATCGAGCCAAACCAAACAGGATATGAGGACTGCCTGGGTCCACATGGGTGGGGCTACACAAATAAAGGAGAGGCCATTCTAGACTTCTCTCTGGCAAATGGCTTGATAGTAGCCAACAATGGTTCAAAAAGAAAGTCAGCTCACATACAAGAGTGGCCAACATACAGCTCAGGTAGACTTCCTCTTAGTAAGGAAAGGGCACTGGGGTAGAATCAGAAATTGCAAAGCCATCCCCAGTGAAACAGTCAGCCCACAGCATAAACCACTGGTTGCCACAATCAATTGCAAGTAGTGGTCAGAGAAGGCTGCAGGGTCAACAGAGACCAGGATGAAGACTAGGAAGTTGACTGGAGAGAAATCACAATAGTTAAAGAATTACTCAGGGCTATACCTCTCAACTGTACAGATTTTTATAGAATGTCCAGATTTTTGCCTCATGCTTTTGGTCTGTTCTTCATAAAATATGTGGTTTTCTAGCAAATCATTGAGGATTGAATAATTAAATAATACTAAATAATGGCATACATTTCAGTTTCAGTCTTCATATCCTTCAGAAAATACATAATAATTCAAAACCAGTTATAGCAACTTTCTAAGTTTATAGGAGCAATATTTAAAATCTGTCCCTATTTTGTGGTCTTTGTCCATATTTCTTGCACAGAGATGTTGAGAGGTATGCACAGGGCTCTAGCACCTCAGAAAGAAAAGGAAATAGGTGGAGTTAAAGAAAAATGTCAGAACATCAAAACAGCATATGTGAGGACTACAGAACAAATATGAAATAAAGTACATAAGGAAAGCTGGTGGTGGAATGTGAGTCCAAGAAGCCATCAAAAGAAAGAAGTGCAGGAGAATGTGGAAGGTAAAAAAGACCAGGCTAAGAAGGAATACTGGTTGGCTAAAAAAGAAGCTAAGAAAGGAATTGCAATAGCAAATAATAAAGGCATCAGAGGCACTGTACCAACTTCAAGAAAGTGATTCAGTCAATTGCACAAAGAAACTATATCAGGTTACAAGCAAAGACAGAAAGATAAAGAAGATAGCCTTAGTAAGGGATACTTAGGAACAATTTGCTCACCAGTCCACAGGATGTCAAAGGCAGATGGAAGGAGTACTACTAGAAGCTTCTGAATGAAGAATACCCCACAGAAACTGTATTACCCCAGACATAGCATATGATAAGAGAGATGGAACTGCCCACCATAGAAGAAGTAAGAACAGCACTAAAGAAAATTACATCAGGAACAGCAGCAGGCTTAGATGAGGTCACAGCAGATAAGATAAAGATGTTGGGTGAGATAGGGGAGAAATGGCTATCCATCAAACAGAATTACAGTCTTTCACAGGCTTTCCAAGTAACAGGTGTCCTAAATCATCTCAATTTATAGGTCTTAGCTAGACCTCAATGGGAACGCTAAACTCCAGGTGTTTCTTTTAAAGTAAAATTTCATAAGTTAGTCCCAGTGGGGGGTCTTACACTCCATACCTCAATGGTCTACCAGGTAAGCTCCAACTCACCCACCCTTCCATTTGAGAAATGGGCTTCCTGATTCTAGCTTACCAGGCTACTTCTGTTTATATCAGCATAACTGACAATTAGCATGCAATGCAGGAAAAGTGAACATTTACTAAAGTATCAGCAAATGGCTACTGATCTGAAGTTTATTTTATAAAAGCATATTTAAAAATCATGACTATTGCATCTAATAGTGATATAGTAAAGGTTTTAACAGCTGCACTTTGCCAGAGTTTCATGCAGGTGCTCACTACAAAACCTTGCGTCACAGTTACTTAAACTTTATTGCTTGAGGAAGTGGCATCATGTATTTTGTTTCTCACTCTATGTAGCAGTGTTGATTTTTTTGCTTAAAATATGTGCTGCCTTATGTTGCTTAAGCTCCCAGCCTCCCTGTGTAAGAGTAAACAGGTTCTAGATGCACATCACTTTGAGTTACTACTGGGGAATTATAATCCTGGCTGGGTGGTTTGACCAGACAACATGAATCTACCTTCCATTGTTTGAGAAGCTCTCACTGCGCTGTTTGCTACAAAACTGCAATTAATTATGTTATAGTTGAGAAAACAGCTTTAATATGATTACATAGACAGCATAAAATGTTTGTGGAAAAAAATTAACATATAAATCTGGAATGTGATGTATAGGCAAGACGTTTTCCGTATCTGCAGAATTAAATTAAAGTAATGAATACTTTCCATTTCCATAAAGAGGGGAAAAATGGAATCCTTGAGTCAGCTCTAACTCAGGTGACAGGAGCATGCTATCATCACTGACTTTTATTAGTCAAATCATTCACATAGCAAAAATGGCAGAATGTAACCCTTATTGATCTGACCAAAGAAAACTCTTAGACTACTTTTCTGTGCATTATTAATTTCCTTCCTATTAAATTTCGATGTAAAAAATCATTAAGGATTATCTCTCATCATCTGGTAATATTTCCATAAAGTTCAGGATGTACCGAGAATCTCATGAAAGTATAATAATAAAGTACAATAAAATGTATTGACTGAGTCTACATGAATTTATTACAGCCTGCTTTGCTGTCCTCTCATGCTAGCATAGCTTCTTTTCTTTGAATTATTAGTTGCAATTTTACTTGCTTATGAATACAATAAAGTGTTATCTAAAAATATGACTATTCAGCATCATTTTCAATCATCTAGTTTTTCCATGCAGGTTTTGTTTTTTGAGAAGTAATTATCAGAGTCTAGTAAGCACTATGTGCCCCCCTTATTCCAGTACTGAAAAATGATAAACTAAAGCAGTGAAGCTATGCATTGTATTTGTTTACTCACACACCCCGCGCGCGCACACACACACACACACACACACACACACACACACACACACACACACACACACACACACACACACTGGTTTGTCTAAATTACAATGCTTAAGCACATAAAGGTTACCTTTTTATATAAGGGAATATGTTTCTTTTTTCATGACAGCCTTGCTGACAGCAGTTTAGTAGATGCAAATAAATCAAATAATTTTGGCAACTTATTTATTTTTAGTGTTGTTTTCTGGAGTAGTTATATGATTTATAAGTGAGATTATAAATATTATGTAAGTAAAGCATCTTCAACAAAAGCAAATGGAAGTGTTGCTCTAGCGTGGTATAGCACTTGTACTATGAAGAGCTAACTTTCTGTTTTTAGTCGAACAGCAAGCCAATGAGTCACAACAGCATTCATATAATTCAGATTGCTTGCCACTAGTACTACTGAAAATGCATCAAGTACTGCAAGTAATTTGGCCATTCTTTCAGGTAAGTTTACAACAGGGCATACCTCAAAGTTCTTCCTGATTGGGCAGAACATCCCTGATTTTGCCTTATGGTTTTGCCTTGTCACTAAGGTACTCTAGGTATTTAGGATCTATATCATATTCCTGAAAGCTGACAATGTTGAATCTGACATTGTCGACATGAGAATATCGAACGCTCAGAATTTCGAGTGTGTAAATGGAAATCTCCGTAAGGGGAGATTTCCATTTACTGCAATGTAATTTGGTCTCGGAGTTGGTATATTTAACTAGCGGGGGGTGTGGGGGGTGCAGGGGTGATTGCCTCCCTGCTTAAACCCGTTAGGGTACATTTTTCTCTCTTTTTTTTTTTTTTTTTGTCTTTTTATAAGGTCGACATTTGTGACACCGACCATATGATGTCGACCATATGTTGTTCGATGTTTTCAACCATCGATCTTATAATATAGACCCCCATTTATAGGAGTACATTTTTGAGTATTCTCACTCAGAATCTTTTACTTAAAGATCATATGACGCTTGGAGTATGTACTACATATAGATATACAAAACTTGCCTTCATTGTATGAATGTACCGCTAAATATAGTGCTTGTATGGTTATTAGTGACAATGGTTGAAAATAATGTGCCCTTTTCCAAAGTGATATGGGCAGTGTTTTGAGGGTTGAGTGCATTTTTAAATGATAAGTGGGTGATGGAGTATAAAATATACATTTCTGAATTTACCTCTGCCTGTCACTTGTAAAATATTTGATTTTCTGGTAAATCACAGTGGGATACACAGTCAGTCAATAATGTCAGACACTGGAGTTTCAGACTTCTTGTTGTTCAGAAAATGTATGTTGAGGCAAAACCTATTGTTCTGTTAAACTTTTAACTGCATTAGGTTCATAGGTTCATAGATAGGTACTAGGCTATTGGCCCTAGGGCCTATATAAGCCTAGCCAAATAGTACCCTGGCTTTTGCCACCCAAGAAAATTATTTTCCTGTGCCCCTGTCAAGCAGAGCCACAGAAGTAACCCCCAGGGTGAATTTCCTATCTCCCATCCAATCATCAAGATTTTTCTTGAAAAGTGCTAATGAGGAGCTTTGTTTGATATAGACAGGTAGTTTGTTCCAGAGTATGGGAAGTCTCTGGGACAGGAATCTATCCCTCCAGCATGTTCTGTTTATTGTGGTGACAAGGTTTAGATCCCTAGAGCGTGTAGCTCGGAGGGATTGGGATTTCTTTTAAGTGGAGCATGTCCAACAGCTCTGGGTTTGACATAGCTTTGTATGTTAGGCAGAGATCGCCTCTGATTATGCAATATGTGACAGAGTAAAGCTGAAGTTTTTTAAGACGATCTGAGTAGGGCATCAGTTTGAGGCTGATAATCCTCTTTGTGAGGTATTTCTGTGGCCTTTCCAGTTGTTGTAGATGTCTTGTGAGGTACATACCAAAAGGGGTGTTGTACTCTATAATGTGCCACCGACCATATGATGTCGACCATATGTTGTTCGATGTTTTCAACCATCGATCTTATAATATAGACCCCCATTTATAGGAGTACATTTTTGAGTATTCTCACTCAGAATCTTTTACTTAAAGATCATATGACGCTTGGAGTATGTACTACATATAGATATACAAAACTTGCCTTCATTGTATGAATGTACCGCTAAATATAGTGCTTGTATGGTTATTAGTGACAATGGTTGAAAATAATGTGCCCTTTTCCAAAGTGATATGGGCAGTGTTTTGAGGGTTGAGTGCATTTTTAAATGATAAGTGGGTGATGGAGTATAAAATATACATTTCTGAATTTACCTCTGCCTGTCACTTGTAAAATATTTGATTTTCTGGTAAATCACAGTGGGATACACAGTCAGTCAATAATGTCAGACACTGGAGTTTCAGACTTCTTGTTGTTCAGAAAATGTATGTTGAGGCAAAACCTATTGTTCTGTTAAACTTTTACTGCATTAGGTTCATAGGTTCATAGATAGGTACTAGGCTATTGGCCCTAGGGCCTATATAAGCCTAGCCAAATAGTACCCTGGCTTTTGCCACCCAAGAAAATTATTTTCCTGTGCCCCTGTCAAGCAGAGCCACAGAAGTGACCCCCAGGGTGAATTTCCTATCTCCCATCCAATCATCAAGATTTTTCTTGAAAAGTGCTAATGAGGAGCTTTGTTTGATATAGACAGGTAGTTTGTTCCAGAGTATGGGAAGTCTCTGGGACAGGAATCTATCCCTCCAGCATGTTCTGTTTATTGTGGTGACAAGGTTTAGATCCCTAGAGCGTGTAGCTCGGAGGGATTGGGATTTCTTTTAAGTGGAGCATGTCCAACAGCTCTGGGTTTGACATAGCTTTGTATGTTAGGCAGAGATCGCCTCTGATTATGCAGTATGTGACAGAGTAAAGCTGAAGTTTTTTAAGACGATCTGAGTAGGGCATCAGTTTGAGGCTGATAATCCTCTTTGTGAGGTATTTCTGTGGCCTTTCCAGTTGTTGTAGATGTCTTGTGAGGTACATACCAAAAGGGGTGTTGTACTCTATAATGTGTCTAATGAGTGATGAGTAGAGGGGAACAATGACCTCTTTTTTCCTGGATGAGAAACCTTTTGTGATGAGGTGTGCCACATAGAAGGATTTCCTGACTAATGTGGCAATGTGATTATCAAAGGAGAGACTACTGTCCACCTGTGTCCCAAGGTCTCTTATCACACTTTCAGTGTTAAGTAGACTGCCATCTATGTGGTAGTTCATGGGTACAGAGTTTTTACCAAAAGGGATGACAATGCACTTTTTGGCATTGAGCTTGAGGCCATGGCTCTGACACCAGGTATCTGTCTCAGTGAGGCCCTTTTGTAGGATGTCCACATCATTAGGAGTTTTGATTATGTCTCCTAGTTTGCAGTTATCTGCAAACTTTGTTAGCCAAAAACCCTCTGTGTTAGCCTGTACTTCAGAGAAGTAGATACCAAACAGGAGAGGACCTAGGACTGAATCCTGTGGTACTCCACTTGTCACTGGTCTGAGGTTGGATTTAGAGTCTGCTACTTTCACAGTGTGGGTTCTGTCAGTGAGCCAGTTGGCAACCCATCTTGTGACATAGGGATTTATACTTAGTTTAGTGAGTTTATCTATAATTCCAGAGTGGGGGATGGTGTCGAAAGCCTTGGCGAGATCTAGATAGGCTGTGTGAGATACCTTACCCTCATCTACGGCTTTGGTGACCACTTCAAAGAAGTCTATCAGGTTTAGGAGACAAGATCTGCCTTTTACAAACTTGAACTGGGTAGGGTCCAGAGTTTGGAGATTACCAGTGTCATTGTTTATAAATTCCATGATGATACGTTCTATAGCCATGCAGACCAGGCTCGTCAGGCTAATGGGGCAGTAGTTCCTGGGGTCCATGGTGGCTCCCCCTTTGTGAAGTGGGATAACTGTTGCTGTGCACCATTCAGTGGGCATAAAGCCAGAGGTGAGGCTATGATTTAACATGGTACTTAGGTGGGGTGCCAGTTCGTTTTGTAGTTCATGTAGAATGCAGCCTGGGATGTTGTCAGGTCCTATGGATGCTGTGTTCTTGGCTTTGGAGAGTGTGTTTTTTACCTGTGCAGCCGTGATTACAGGAACTTTGCATTCTTCCAGTATAGAGATGGGCCCTTTAGGTGATGAGAGCAGAGTAAAGTTAGCACTGAACGTATCTGCCAGGATGTTGACAATATCAGTTGGTTCTGTATATTTAGTGCCATTGTGATGTAACTCAGAGCAGATCTGAGTGTTGCCATTGAGATTCTTGACATAGCTATAGAATGCTTTGTGGTTGTCTTTAGAATCAGTGGAGATTTTGTTTTCATAACTAGCTTTGGAGGATTTTATGAGGGATCTCAGCTTCTTACTGAGGCTGACCACAGAGTTCCCACAATCATGAGATTTTATTCTTTTTTGCAACAATTACTTTCTTCTGTTGTAGAGTTTGTTTATGGCAGGGGACCACCAGATTGGCTTCCTTTTTTTGGAGGATAGCATCTTGGTTCTGTTAGGGATTGCACGATCCATGCACTCATGTAAGTGCTTATAAAGTGCAATTGTATAGGAGTCAGCAGTCATACCTCTATTGTCCATCAACATGGGTGTCGTGAAGTTTGCCACTTCTGTCTTAAGAAGCATGAAGTTGGCTTTGGAGAAATTTTTTACAGTGGTTTCCCTAATGGGGGGTGGGGGTGGGCTGTGGATGTTTAGGGTGATTAGTTTGTGGGCGGATCTGACCAACGAGGAACTGACTTCTGGTGTGGAACACCAGTTGCCCATGCTGGTAATGACCAGGTCTAGGATATTGCTGCCCCTGGTGGGGGTGTGGATAAGTTGATCCAAGGCATTGGAATTTATGAATTCCAGAAAACGTTGAGCACAAAAGTTGGTACATGAGTAGTTTTCCCAGTTAATGGTGGGGTAGCTGAAATTGCTCATTACTAGGGTATTAGGTTGTATGCTAATATTTTCCAGTGTATCAAGAAATGAGGAGTGGGAATCCTGGGACATGGTGGGGGATCTGTAGCAAGCTACAATTTGTATTGCGGTCTTGCCCAGAGTTAGTTGCACTTGGATAATCTCGGATGCATTATGCTGAGCAACTAGCTTGGAGGTGTGGCTATCCTTAATGAATATGGACATGCCTCCGCCTTTAGTGCTTTGGTCCAGGTTAGGTGGCCAAAAGGTGTGGTATGAATTATAGCCTGGTAATGCAGGGGTGCTCTCTGGAGCCTTGAACCATTAGAGTAATATTTAAAAAAAATGTCTGAAATTTTGAGGCCTGGTCCTTCTATTATTATTTTTTTTTACTTTGCCTTTTTCTTGAGCAAAGACATTGAAAAGTATGCAGCAGTGTATACTCTGGGATATTAAGAAAGGGAGTATTACATGGTCAAACAGTTAAGCAAAGTTTACAGGTACAGCAAGAGAATGCAGTTCCTACTTTCACCGTGGCTACAGACAATAAATAACAGAAATGGGGGCATATGTAACTTGGGCTTTGAAGTGTAAACATATTATTGATTATTCAGTGTAGCACCGCCACATCTGTAACCCCACCCAGATAAGGCTGCAGTCTGCACTGGTGCAATTTAATCCATGCTGCGCTTTGGAATTCAGACTGTACTATCTATGACTACAGAGATGAGGGTGCATCAGTGGAGAGCAATATCTCTAAATACTGTCTTTAGTGAAATCAGGATTATGGACTGAAGGCTTGATTTAAGTGTTGTATTATGAATCCTCACTAAATATGTCTCCAAGCCAGTAATTTGGATTGTCTGGTATCCTACAAAATTTCTCTATAGGAAAACAAATATAATTTTAAGACCTGTCTTAGGATGTACATTCCCTGTCCTTGTAGCTGGATGTGAAGTCTAAAAAAGACATGTTTCTGGACACTGCAGGATATGACAGCATTCTACTCATATGCAATATAAATTACTGTTCATGTCTTGAAGTACAGATACTAGCACCTGAAAAAGTCACTTAAATGCTAGCATTCCTTCAAAAGCTGATACTGCTTTCTTCTCAGTACCATCAACTCCCTCTCACTTGTTCATACTTTGCAGAGGAAGTAACAGACTGTTATGTCTGTTAGGAAGACGATATTTCCCAGCGAGTACTCAGAAACTGTATGTATGCATTGTTATGATTAGCCAATGATCGAAATATCATTTGCTGTCTTCCTTTATTTGCAGTCTTTTATTCTGTGCCAAGGTGAACTTGTTTGCGATGTACTGCTTTTTCATTTTGTATGAGAATGAATGTTTCATTTTAATACTGGTTTGTTCATGTGGAGAGGTCGGGGTATATTTTGCTGTTAATTTATATGCAAATAGAAGTAGCAGCAAAAATCAAAATAATGAGAAATGGCAGTCTACATGATTAAGATTTACAGGTGAGAAAAGAATAGAAATGTGACCATCAAGGTGTGTACCTTAACACAGAGTACCTCTTTAACCATTGCTTTTATAACAAAGCCATAGAATGGTCACAAGTCGGGCAGTTGCTCAAGCTTCATTTTAATAAAATACGTTATAATTGCTCTTCCTCTTGTTATCTGTCAAGCTTATTTATCATCTTCTGTTGCCACCCTTTTGTATTACAATTGAAAGATACAATTGATGCATTTTATCACTGCATTTAGAGGTGCTTATACTAAGCAGTACTTCAAAATTCTCATCTGCTGGTAATACATTGTTAGAAATTCTATGATATTGCTTTCAACATCCTCTGATGCTAATATTGTTTTGGCATCCAAGGATGACAATAATGTCTTTAATATGCCCATAAATCCAACTCAGAAAACACGTAATTAAACAAGCTAAATGTCAATGCAATCAAATGGATCATATCCCAGCACATACATGACACTAGCATGTCTTCTGCAAGCACTAACTCTCTTCCTAATATAACCATCTTGGCATTTCTGCTGAAGTCTCTTTTCTCTTACTGCTCACTAAACTCTGCATACCTTTTTACTCTTCTGTATATTTCTTTGTATTTTCATCTTTTCTGGGGGGAGGTTAAATCTACCACGTATCAGTGTATGGCTAACAAATGTACTACCTGCATGTATAACCACTTACCCTGTACTTCACTTTCACTGTCTTTTTATATACAGATTCTGCTTGTGCACCTCAGTTCATTTTGATATTTTCACCAAGGCTGGGCATCCAACTGGTCTGCTTACATAAGTCCTCTATCCTGCTAAACAAATTTAAAATAACAAATTAAAATAAAAATCAGTCCTGATAAAATGTTTACTTTTCCTATTCTGTGTCTTTTATTATATTTCTCTTCTATGCTGCCTCTTAGTCAAGTTATTGCTGTCTTTAAGTGAATTCAGTGCTGCTCCTTCAGACAGTACCTTAGATGCCTGATGTTATACATACGCAGTCAGTGGTCACCTTATCTTATACAGATCACTCAGATGTCATCTAGACGCATAGCCTTGTTTGTTGTTGACTTCATAGTAATTGCATTAACCTCTTCCTCCAAATCCTTTCTACTTTGTTGCACACTTGTAACAGGACATTAGCAAGGCTTTGCAAAATTACTTTCAATTCCAGGTAGTTCTCTCTCTCTTTCTCTCTCTCTCTGCCTCTCTCTCAGACTTTTTCTTTCTGTCTTTCTCTCACCCTACTTCTGACTTGTAAAATTCTTAAAAAATATATTTGCAATCAAATTTAAGACTTTGAAATGGATGTAACCTAATGGGCACTCTCTTTCTCTGAAATGCTTGATCCTGGACTGATAATAAATAAGCAGGGATTGCTGGAGGAACACTTTTTCATGTAAGTGATGGAAGGGACTTGTATCATGCAAGAACATTGTTTTACTTGTTTAAAGTTAAAACCATTCCAAAGTTTAACAAAACTTTACTCTTGTGTGCACTATAATACTTGGTTGTTCTAGTTTTCTGGCCAATGTTTTCCTTTTTTTCAGTCCATAACTCGTGTCCTGCATATTACCTTCTAACTTCAGATATTTGCTAAATTTTGCAACATCTCAGGCATTTTTATATTAAGAATAAGTTGTTTAAACAAACTTCAACAAAATGAAAATTATACTTGCAAACATTTCTACAATCATAATTGAAAGATTTTATTCTTGGACAGCAACTAAATTATCCATATTCCTTCATGCCTGCATCCTCAATTTACATCAACAAATAATGATTAAAGAAATACACACTCAAACCAGTTCCATCCATTAGTCATAAAAATGTGGTCTGTAATCATCCCTTTTTCACCTTGTTTATAAGTACAGACCACCATACAGAAGAGGAACATCAAGGACACAGTACTCCTAAAATATTTAATCAGATAAAATATTTATGCCTCTTGCTTCACCATTTGTATGTTAAAGTCACCTCATTTGGCATTATTTTCTGTTCCACCCTTCCCATTTCTTACATAAAATCACAATAAGCCTAAAAGAGCAATCTTTCTACTTAAAATTAGTTACATTTCCTCCCTCTTTGAAACTCAACAGCGTCTTCACTTTTATCTCATCAAAATTCAAATCTCATCTGCTCTCCTTGAAAGACTAACAAACTGTCCCTTTCACACTTTTCTGATTGCTCTCCTTGTATAAAAATTGCCAGGTGTTGTCTCTGTTCTAGTAATAGGTCAT
>NC_056735.1:204502527-204542527 GCF_019279795.1 Protopterus annectens
AAACACGTGACTTGTTTTATCTACAAAATGCTGTCTCACCCCCATTACTTTTTTATAAAAATGCTAGATAAGCCTGGTCACATGTCTGAATCTACATTGTTCAGATAATAATCTCCCTTACTTCAACAATATACACCATTTATTTTGCATGACTGTTATTATTGTTATTATTATCATTTCAGTAAACATCTTTATTAAATTATCACATAGTAAGTAAGCAAATTTATAACATGCTCATACAAATTGATAAAAGACATGCAATATCAAGACCATTTACTCCTATCTAATTATTGGGAAAAAAATACCATTAATTGAGGAAAATAAAATAACGAAAGCATTTAATTTAATGGTAAAATCCATTTCCCTCCAAAAATTAACATTTACCCAACTTATGATATACAATAATGCATACTATACTCGCCTTAGCTTGCATAAATTCAATCCTAAAAATTCTCCCAAATGCCCACATTGTAAAGATGAAATTGCTGACCTTTTACATATGTTCTGGAGCTGCAAATGTATATTTAAACTTTGGAACTCCCTGAAACTACAACTACAAAAAATGGGTTATCAGACATCAACACTTACTTGGGAATTTACGATATTACATATCCCCCCAATAACCTATCCAAACTCCAAAGAATCATCCTCATCAATATTTTTCTACTAATGAAACTTTACATAGCTACTAACTGGTTGACCCCAACCAAAACTTCATGGGGAAATTTTAAGATCTTAGCGATAAAATATATATTAGCCCACAAATACATAATAAACAAACAAAACAAGAATCCCTATAACCTGAAATTATGGGAAAACATTTTCAATATTATACTGGCATAAAACCTTGAATCTGTAATAAATCAACAAGATACACAACAAAAACATAACATTATTTGGAACTATACTATTTTAAGATATGAACCCTGGAGAAAACAACATCATCTTCTACTTTTAAGAGAAAATATGGAAGCATTCATGTAAATAGTGTAAATATGTTTTAAAAACACTGCTACAAATACTGTATGAGCATCACCTGTGTTTTCCTTTGTGAATGTTTTGTAATAGAGAAAGTAAAACAATAAAAAATACTATTGAAAAAATATATATATCACATATGACATAGGCAATCTTACATTTGTATAAATGAAGAGCAAACACCATTGACACCACTTTAATTGCAAACATTATACGTCAGAGACACCATTGAAACACATGTAGTTGCAAGCATTATATATCACTTATAATCTATCCATTCATTATCAGTTAAGCATTATATGGCTCATTCAAATGCTGCCTCTTAAACCTCATTCCTTTTCTCCATACATTGCTCCCACAATTCAAATTTTTCTATGGAGTTTGTTCCGTCCCTTTTTTAAAGATCCTAATTCTAGTTGTTTTATCTCTGTTGCTATATTCTAGTAAAGTTGTTCTAGACTGTTTTCCATTTTCTAGTAATTGCTTTTTTGGCAGCCACCATAATTAGACTCATCAAAACTTTATTATGTCTAGGCAATTCAGATTCTGTATCATAGCTCAAAAAATCATCTTCCTAGTCAATCCAATCTGCTCACCCAGCATCTCCTAGAGAGTGGTTCATAGGGAATCTTTAAAGTCTGTCAGTTCATTACACTCCCAAAAATATGTTCCCAGCCACCTCTTTCTTGCCTGTCACACCTCCAACATTTGCTATCCACTTGAGGAAAACTTTTTTGGAGTCCAGGCAGGGTTGTCCGCTTTCCCCTTCATTATTATTATTATTATTATTATTATTATTATTATTATTATTATTATTATTATTATTATATCATCTGTTTATTTTCATGCTCAGATTTTATTCTTTTATTCAGCATTGTTAATAATTTACCACTTTTTCCTTCCTACAGCTGATGTGCCACCTGACCATCTCCTTATTCACCAAGTGAATTGGACATGCCCTGGCCATAGTCAGCCTGACCAAAATCTGCTTGACGATGCTTTGGCAGCATCATACTGCTGTCACTTATGAGACAGCACTTCCAGGCCGAGTTTGAAAAATGTCCATGGAGATCAGTAAACAAATACAAATAAAATACAACTAAATTAAAATCTATGGCTTTTGTCAAATTTTACAGGTGGCCCAGTGGTAGGGCAATAAGCAATGTACTATTAAAGTGTTTGATTCTCTGGTTACTTTCTGTCTGGGTAGCTGCTATGTGGGGGCAGTGTAAGACAGGTATACAATGATATGTGAAATATGTGAGCAACTTCATAGAAGATGTCCAATTTGCTCCTAGAAGTAAGTGAGTGAGTGTGTGTGTGTGTGTGTGTGTGTGTGTGTGTGTGTGTGTGTGTGTGTGTGTGTGTGTGTGTGTGTGTGTATATGTGTGTGTGTGTGTGTGTGTGTGTGTGTGTGTGTGTGTGTGTGTGTGTGTGTGTGTGTGTGTGTGTGTGTGTGTGCCTCATATACATAGAGGGCGCATGTTTCTTGTAATGTTTCATGTACACAATTTTTTGAAAGTCGACACTGGTGTTCCATTGGTCGGTTTGATCATGTGTTGATTTTGTGAGTATTTAAGTGAAATAGTGGCTGTACTAGCAGTTCTGAAGAAGTCTTTACCTAGATGAAAGTGCTAAACTGCTATCACTTGCTATTTTTGCTGCTTGTTGATTTTAATAAATCATTTAGTGATATTTCTTGGCTGTTGGTACTGGTCTTTTTGGGCACCTGGATCTCCACATAAGTTTTTCATTTGTTTCATTTTGTTCTTGGTTTGTCAGTACAATAGCTTTGGTTAATACATTAGATGTGTAGATTGCATGTCACATGGTACTCTTTCTAGTAGAGTCTTTGGTCTAATTAAAGGCATTGTAGATATTACGCCACATCCACAATGTCTTTATTGTTCTTCAGTTACTGTCCTGAGAAACAACATATATCACATGGTGTCAGAATAGAAATGTACTTGCAGACGTGAAGTAATGCATTTGCTTTAAATAATTTTTGTGTTTGGAAAAAAGTAACAATTTACAGCTGAAAAATACTTGAAATACAACCTCCAGCAATTCTCTCACTTCAAGTAAATTGAGCAGTAAACTAGAATAACTGAATCCAGAAATGTAATTTATTCATTACTGTCAATGGTTAGACAAGAAGTCTAAAAAGGTACAATGTGCTACATTCCTGCATATCTCTAAGGAAGGAACGTTTAATACAAAATACTTTTCTTTTTCTTGGAGAAGATAGAAAAGCAGCATTAAGAGAAAAGGGCAAGAGCAACTGCTATGTTAGAAAACATTTCTGTAGTTCACCATTCATTACTGACATGATCGCAAGGTCCTAAAGATATAATACATGCTTACTTTATTAGGCTACAACATAGAGATAAAGATGGTAAGGGGTGAGTTGCATGATTCAGTAATAACAATTTGAACCTTTTGTGATATACAAAACAATAAGAACATGAGCCAGGCTATTAAATGAAGCAAAACTGATCTTATCAAAGGCCATGGATATGTACAGAGGATGTGACATTACTAATATACAATTAAAAATTTTAGTGGGGAAATGCATGTGTTTAAGATAAAATTTGGGTCAAATTAAAATGAAAAATGAGAAACAAATTGAGGATGTGTTACAAGTGTAATAGAAATGAAAGGGAAAGACATCTTCAGTTATGTGTGATGCTAATGGAGAAAGATGAAAAGTATATATGCAACTGAAATTCAAGCATCATGTAATAGGTATAACTGCACTCATTTGATGAAGTATTGCTCTGCTTCTAATACATTTTGTAAAATCTGTGCCAGAAAAGGACTTTTATCAAAGACAGATAAAAGTAGATGTGTGTCCCAGGAAAATGTGCACGGTGTTGGACAGCAGTATGAAAAAGTGTTGTTTGTTTCCGGGTTTAGAGACTGTTCCAGGAATAATATGAATTCGGAATATTCTTCCATTAACCCTCTCCCACCCCCATTTTGTTCCTGTTGAAATAGTACTCAATGCCAAAACTCAGTGGAAAGTTGGCTTTTGCTGCAGTTCTTTGTCATTAGCAAAGGTTATACTGTGTAGTAACATGTCAGCACTGGATACCAAGCTCTTCAGCTTGTCAACTTTGTTGTCACTCCATTTACTTTCAAATAGTTTGTTCAATTTTTAAATTTACTCCCATCATGCTCATTTGTTTATCATCCTTTAATTCATTGCTATAGCTTTCTGGTCAAGGCATTGATGCAATTACAGTTTTAGCCTGGTTAGTAGTTTTTCATGCATTTAAGGGAAAAATACAGTCACTATCATCTAGTGGGGACTACCCTAATTCCTGTTATTCCCTTTTTACAGAACTGAGTAATTCCTGTTTTTCCCTTTTTACAGAACTGAATGGCTTTTAGAGAAAGACAGAACTAAATGACAGTTATATTTTTCCCATGTTTCGCGTTGCTTCTTATGTTCGCATTGTTGCTGCATAACCTCATACATTTACCTTATTCACAATTTTCTGATTCCATTTGGGTCTCAATAATTCATAAAGTATTACAGTTTTGCAATGTTCCTCCTTTACAAAACTAATTTTCACTTCCCTCCACCATGGCTTATTCACTACTGATATCCATATCCCAGGCCCACACTATACGTACTTGAGATTGGCAACAGCCATAGTTCCTAGGTGGTGACACCATAACATCCTTGTTTTCTGCTGATAGTAAAACTAACACTAACAGTGGGTGCTAAACAAATTCACTTTTCAGCTTTGTTATTTCATGGGCTACTCTGGGATTGCCCTCTCATTTTTGTTCAAGTTTCAGAATGTATTAGTCAGCCACCAAATTGGTAGTGATCTTCATCGCTTTCTTCCCCACTGAATGACTTCAAATGGATTCCACGCGCCAATTATACCATATCACGCCAATGTGTTATCTCTTCCTCTTATTCAGTGTTCTTACCCTTATAAGCTATGTTTCTCCTTTTCTCCGTTTTCTGCTTCACCTGTACCACTGGCCAAGACAGTCTGTAATTTATCTCCTATAAGTCGATCATGTACTGGGTTGTCACATTGTCTTCCTCTCCACTGTGAGTCCTGCCATCATGCTTGCAGTTGATTATGCACTGCAACTTTGATGAAAGTGATCACCCGCATCTTTTAGCCATCTGGCTTCATGCCCTTTTCCCTGAACAACTGGTTTGTGGTCCTAATCATTGAAGTTGAAAGTGAGATAAAAACAAGAGCAGACATTAGGATCTTTAATGTGGTAGATTTTGACTTGTTGTGCTGAAAAGTAAGAAGTAATATGGAAGAGTGGTGAAAAATAAATGGCAAAGGCTGAGTAGTCATGGATATGAGGTGGGAGAAGGTAAGGTAATGTTCTCCTAATAAACATTACTAGAAGTATATATGGTCAAAACAGAACAATTTTGCCAAAACAAGTAACTGAAATGATATATAAGTGAAAAAGAAGTGGCACCTTATGACAGGGAGGAGGCTGTCTGGATTTAGAGAATGGTCTATTTAAAGGGCAGTAAGAATGCAGTAGGGTTAAACTCTCTTTAAACAGTAACATTTTCTCACCTTGTAAATGTAACGATGTTACTAGGATTCCATAAACAGCAACAAAAATAGTAAAAACTGGGATTCCAACCACTATAACCACCAGTAACAGAATAAAAACCTTTTACATGGGCAAGACTGAAAGAAAGTTGAAAAGGCGCATTTATGAGCACATGTATGATGTTAAGAAACGTAATGTCAAAAATGCTCTATATAAACATTCTTTGGACTGCCCAAAGGCAAGGTTTGAGTTTTTTTGTTTTAGAGGTTGCTATTCAGGATGTGAGGGGGGTGGATGGGAGACTATTCTTGAGTATAGGGAATTATTGTGGCAGATCACCCTAGATGCAAGCAGGACCCCCGGGTTAAATGAGTACATCTCAATAGCAATTCTACTAAAACTCAGGTCTGCCAAGCTATAATAAACTTTTGAAACAAACACATTTATTTACATTCCTTTTACAAATGCACTTTTCTTACTAGTATAAATACGTATTTTTTACAAACATACTATTGAGTTATTTTATTGACATTATATGAGTGATTGTATGAACATTTTTTACATATATATCTTTACCATTGTTTTAGGATGTAATTAGTATGTTTTGACACCAGATGGCAGCACTTGGAATTTTAAATGTCTTTTTAAATTGTATTTTGTGATTTTATTGGTCATTTTTTGATTGGGGAAACTATTTAATGGGCCTTTGTGATGTAATTTATTATTCTGATGAAGTTCTTGTGAACAAAAACATATTTGGAGTGTTATCAGCGTTTTGGTGTTTTGCTCATCTACTTTTTTGTGCCATTAAACCTTGAAGAAAACTGTGAACCTGAGTGCTTCCTTCCAGCCTGTTTTTCTTCTGTTACTAGGATTCCATAAACTGATCCATTCCATTTCCCTTGTATTTCACTACACTTTCTCTACATCTTACTATTTAACTATCTATCTATATATATATATATATATATATATATATGGATATATATCTATATATTTGTGTGTATGAGTGCTCGCGTATCTATTGTGAGAGTAGGGAACAGGTGGAGGAGACCCTGGAGAGGCGGAGATATGCTCTAGAGAGAAGAGGAATGAAGGTCAGCAGGATTAAGACAGAATATATATGTGTGAATGAGAGGGAGGATAGAGGAATGGTGAGGATGCAGGGAGTAGAGGCGGTGAAGGTGGATGAGTTTAAATACTTGGGATCAACAGTTCAGAGTAATGGTGAGTGTGGACAAGAGGTGAAGAGAGTACAGGCAGGATGAAGTGGGTGGAGAAGAGTGTCAAGAGTGATTTGTGACAGACGAGTACCAGTAAGAGTGAAAGGGAATGTCCGCAAGAGGGTAGTGAGGCCAGCTATGTTATATGGGTTGGAGACAGTGGCACTGACAAAAAGGCAGGAGTCAGAGCTGGACGTGGCAGAGTTAAAGATGTTAAGATTTGCACTGGGTGTAAAGAGGGTGGACAGGATTAGGAATAAGTATATTAGAGGGTCAGCCCAGGTTGGAAGGTTTGGAGACAAAGTCAAAGAGGCAAGATTACGTTGGTTTGGACATGTGCTGAGGAGGGATGCAGAGTATATTGGGAAAAAGATGCTAAGGATGAAGCTGCCAGGTAACAGGAAAAGAGGAAGGCCTAAGCTAAGGTTTATGGATGTGGTGAGAGAGGGCATGTAGGTGATTGGAGTGACAGAGCAAGATGCAGAGGACAGGAAGAATTGGAAACAGATGATCCGCTGTGGCGACCCCTAACGGGAGCAGTTGAAAGAAGAAGAAGAAGATGAGTGCTCGCGTATGCACACACAGACACACACAGACACACACACAAATACATACACACCTGCATACATGTTTTATATGGATAGATAAATGTATAGATAGATAGATAGATAGATAGATAGATAGATAGATAGATAGATAGATAGATAGATATTGGAGGATGATTTAACAACATTGTACTATTTTGTGTATATTTGTAAAGTTGAATACATTGTACTTTTATTTCTTGATATGATGATTCTTTTTACAGGAATACCCAATGTACATATTGCAATTTGTCTGCACACTTGTTAACATGAAACACTACATTTCTGATAATTTACTATCAGCTGGTTGACTAATAGAATATCGACATCCTGAAGGGAAACCACTCAATGTCGAAAACTGAAATATCGACTTCCTACTACAGATGCGCTAAGCTTGCTTCTCAGCACATGCCAATATTACTTAAAAAAAAAAACATAAATGGTAGCAACCATGTGGGTTGCTATGTCCCCCAACTAATTATTTATGTATGCTAACTCTGAAATCATACAATCCCAGGGGAAAGGGAATATTCCCCTACTTGGGGATTGTTGATCTCACACACCTGTCAACTATCTGTATAGGTGACCACATGTGGTCAATCAGATGTTGACCAAACTCCCTGAGAACCAAACCAATGGGACCCATTCTAAGAGATATCTACACACACACACACACACACACACACACACACACACACACACACACACACATACACACACACACACACACACACACACACACACACACACACACACACACACACACACACACACACACACTTCACTGAAATGTAATAAATTTAAACATGTAATCACTGAACATTAGATGTTTGAAATTAAACATATCAGAAAAAAAATATTTTTTGGAGGAGGCAAGCAAGCCCCCTTGCACCTCCCATATCCCCTACTAATTGATTTCCCAAGCCCTGATTTGCATAATCTCACTCAAAGAAAAGCTGGTACAGCTTGATCAGCTGTACTGACTTTTGACTATTCAATTAAACAGCATTAACAAAAAGTAGGTACCACTTTTTTGCATACCTACACTGAACCTGTAAATGTTCATCAAGGATCCATGTTTTACCACAGTTAACACATGCAAATAAATAAACTAATTAATTAACAATAGAGGCAGGGGAATCCTGCTAAGTGAAGTTGCAAGGGTGGGAAAAATTTTTATTATTTAACATTTGTTTCTTCCACGGTGGTGCAGCGGTAGCGTTGTTGCCTCACAGCAAGAGGTTCTCCCATTCGAATCTCGGCTCAAGTGCAGGGAGTGCCTTCTGTGTGGAGTCTGCATGTCCTCCCAGCAGTTGGGTGGGCATTCGAAAGACATGCGTAAATGGGCGTGCCTTCGTTGAAGGTTGAACATCGAGCTGGCACCTCGGCATTCATGAAAATCTACTGCCAATCATTAGCGGACTGGAGTTCCGCTGTGGCGACCCCTAACCAGGAAAAGCAGAAAGACAACAACAACATTTAACATTTGTTTGCGAGGATGGTCTGACTGGACAACAAGTGTCCATTTTCAGCAGAGTCCTGTGGAGAAAATTTTACAAGAGAGACATTACAGAGTAGTAGCATACAGATGGTATACTTTACAGATGTTAGAATACAATAAGAGGATATTGCCTCTTTTGGTTAAACATACAAGTGTACAAAATATACAATATGGCCGTTCGCGATTTTGAAACTTCTACGCTTAGGTGTCGATCATTGTACATTCGACAACCTAAACTGTTGAAGAAATAATATAGACCCCCTGGGTATCATTTGGTCTTTGATAAGTTAATAACCCTTACTATGAGTAAAGTTAAATATTTCTTCCCAGTTCATACTGCTGGGTTTTGTAAGATCATCTGTCAGTGCATTGTAAACCCAGAGCTTTTGTTTCCACCTTGAGCTGACACTGAAACACAGTAGCTAAGAATGGATCTGCAGCTGAAAAATGCCGCCAATTTGTAGTTTCAGTTAAACATCAAATGGATACATGTACTGTCAAAACATTTCCCATATAGGATAGCAACCATTTACATGTTACTGTGGGAGCAATTCTCCAAGGAGGCCGTCTGATTTTATGAATGATTCTATGACAACCAAGGTTGGGACATCAGAGGTATGACACAGTATGTCACACAGCCTCACAGATGTAGTACCTGCTTACCCACCAACACTTAGGTCTATGGAAGCATTGTCAGTGATGTCTTTCCCACACACATAGATCAGCATCAAAAGCTTGCCTTGCCGTTTCAGGATAATCTCTAAAACAAATTCAACTGGCATGCATGAGCTAATGATGGTGTTATGCCATTAGCAAGACCATATTAATATCCTCAGTGCTCCAATACTCCATGTCCCCCCCCTCTGCCAAAAGTCATAGGTGGGCAGTCAGGTATGATTCCCCATAGTAGACTCTGGTTGAGAAAGGAAAGGCATGGTGTCCCCAAGTATATTAGTGCTACATCCATGTTCATCTATATGAGCAGCTTACTGTTGCAATATGTTTGCTTTGCAGATGTACAGTTTGGTTTGTAACTTTAGTTTTGCATTAACTGCTTGCTGCAGCTTTACAGCATAATGATATGTGCTTGCTTGACAATATGTTCATTGTTTTTGTTTGCACACAGCAATGATGTCTCCACTGCTTCTTTCAACTACCTGTGTCCTCCTGAATTAAACAGATTTTTTTAATAACTGGGAATGTGGATTGTCTGGAAGCTGCTGCATTGACCATGTAGTATATAGCATGCAAATGCATTTTTGTCATATAAAATATAATTTAGTATAGAAAACTATTTGGTTTGATATGCTGTGCCTTGTTTGAAGTGGAAATGGTGCCACTCAGTGCCATAGTCATTGTTGAGTTACTACTGGGGCAATGCCTGGATGAAGATTTGTTACAGTTAATGCTGGTTTAATTATGTGCACTACTTTTTGATTTATGCATACAATGTTGTCTAGTAGCTTATAATGGCGATCAGTGCACTGAGCAGTACAGTGGCCTTTCTTTTGTGTACTTTTTTTAGGATATATTTTAATAAAACGTTTATATTTTACAGCTTGTGTCTGTACCCTTCTACATGTACTGGCTACAAATTTCCTTTGTGCTGCACTTTTTCTGCATATTCCATATTTCACTTTGCTTCCCATATATCTGTCTAACACAATTAGAAGTACAAACTCACTTGGGTGGCATTTGTATTTCTCAACTGTGTTAAATATGCATGATTGTTTTTGTATAGAATTTTCATCCATTTCACTATATCTGTATGCAAGTCACTCAGCAGCAAGCACGGCAGTTTTCGCTAACCAATCTAGACTATTTGGAAAAAGCTACACAGTTCATTTTATGACAATGTGCAAAAATGTTATTGACCATCTTAAAGTGATAGATGAGTTATGAAAACAGTGGCAAAGGTTAACTATTATAATGCTGGGAGGCAGGGAGAGAGAGAGTGAGAAACAGAAAGAAAAAGTTTGAGAGAGAGAGAAAGGACAACATGACTGAAGATATTTTGGAAGTAGTAGAAAGGTAATTGTGCCAGAAGGTTAGAATCGGCGAGGCTTTTCCATTATCAGACGGATAGGCAGATCACTGCTCAGCAATGAACACATGGACCAAATTCCATGGCATCAGTGCAGAACAGTTTAGCCAAATGCTGAGCAAAAGTAGATGGCTCCAGAAGTGGTTAGCTGCAAAGTTTAATGGAGCAACACTACAGGAAATGGAACTCCGTGTCAACAGACGAAGCTATAGACCTAAAGAAATCATTTAGCACACTGCAGCAATCAAGAGCTCTAAAATGTGTAAGACATAAAGCAATGACAAAATATAAATAGGGACAAAGGATCTAAAGTTGGGAAGCATGTAAATTACACATACTGTACAATTTAGGATATGACGTTTAATTTTACACATCTCTAACTAACGACTATATTAGTAAGTAGTGTTTTATTTATTTTAAACACATACGATACCAATAAAGATTAGATTATGATGAGTAGCAAATAAATGGCATATCCTGCATTTCCTGAAAAGTATGTGTGCATGAAACTACCTGCAACAACAGTGTCTTGTGCAAACATAAGGCTTTATGAGTTGCAGAGCACATTATCAGAGGAAAAGCAGGGACATCAGTTATATCATGGACACAGTAGAAGCATGATGTAATACTATAGCAATAACCCACGCCTGGGTGTGGGTAATGCTGGATTTACCCACGGTTGGCGAAACAAAGCCAACCGTGGGTAAATACAGCATTACCCACACCCAGAAGTGGGTTATTGCTATTATACCATGACATTATTTAAGAAAAGAAACTATTACTTTTCTTAAATAATGGCATAGCATAATGCCTGTTTGCTGCCTTTCCGCAGATGTCGGGCATCCGTAGCCTTCTGATGTACTGCGCTCGCAGTACATCAGAGCTGTGGAAGCAACGGAGAAAGCAATATCTCCGTTGCTTTTTTTTGGCCATGTTAAATGGGTTTAACATAGCGAGACAGCTTTAAAATAAACGGAGATGTCCGTTGCTTATTTTAAAACTGTCTCGCTATGTTAAACCCATTTAACATAGCAAAACAGTAAAAAAAAA
Source organism: Protopterus annectens (assembly GCF_019279795.1). Classification (NCBI taxonomy): domain Eukaryota; kingdom Metazoa; phylum Chordata; order Ceratodontiformes; family Protopteridae; genus Protopterus; species Protopterus annectens. Next base: position 204,514,456 of record NC_056735.1, read on the forward strand.
GCAACGGAGATCTTGCTTTCTCCGTTGTTTGTTTTTTGAAAACCTGTCTCGCTATGTTAAATGGGTTTAGCATAGCGAGACAGCTTTAAAATAAGCAACAGAGATCTCCGTTGCTTATTTTAAAGCTGTCTCGCTATGTTAAACCCATTTAACATAGCGAGACAGTGTTTTAAAAATAGAGTTATACTAACGGAAAAAAGTCCGGGAGACCGGACCTTTTTCCATTAGTATAACTCGATTTACAATGTGCACGCTGGCCAATCAGCGTGCACGTTTTGGAATATTAATGGGGGGTCATGGTATAATGTCAGTTAGTACTTAAGAATGATTGCTGCTCTAAAACGTCTGAGAATTTCACTTCTGCTCCTTGCTCTTACAACAAGCATCTGGTACAGAGGTATGGATGTGTGGAGGTAGAAATTAGTAATCTGCATAGGCAGCCTAGATCAGTACTGCCTCTCATATCTGGACATGTTGGGAGTAAAATATATATGTTGACAAAGGAACTGCTGCACTTGCATTTCTTAATATATGGACCCCCATCGGTAAGTGGGAGAATGCAGTATATTAATGTTCCTATGACAGGGTGTTTTCCCCATTTGGCACAACCTGCACATATGGGTCTGTAGTATACAGAGCAAATGTGTCAGGTGGATTCCTAGCATAGTACTGTTAGATGAGGACTGGAGCAATTTTCTGCAGCTAATGAATGTTGAAATATATATATATATATATATATATATATATATATATATGGGTCCCTATCAGAAGCTCGAGTTTTCAGAAACTTGAAATTGTTATGGTCGAGACCATATGACTGAGCTTCCGAAAACTTGAACCTTTTGAATGGAGATTGTGGTACAATGAGGATCGGGAAATTTACCCTTTTCCCCACGATAGTGTGATCGCAGAGTTGGTATATATAATATGAAGGGGAGCATTGCCCCCCACATGAGGGGTGCAGGATGGCTTACTACCCTGCAAAAATGTAGAAAAAAGATTGATTTTTGTTGTTTTTTGAAGTTTGAGTTTTTTGAAACTCAGTCATATTGTCTCAACAATATGAATTTTGAGTTTCTGAAAACTCAATCTTCTGACATAGACCCATATATGCTGAGCCTCTTTGATCTATAAATATGGTATAAAGTCTTGTATAACCGTGATATTGCAACATGTTGATGAGGAAAATTAATATGTGGCTTTAAATGTGTTCTCCAAATGGATGGGTTGTGGGAACATCTGCACAGTAATTCCCAAAGCTATTAGACAGATAACATGAGTTTTATTTTCTAATGTTTTATAATGTAAAAGAGAATAGCCTAGAGGGCTAAACTGTGGATGCTCCTTATTGACAGAATACTGGAGAAGTGCTGAAAGGAAGACCTTTGATCATGGCGTAAGAGAAGGCACAGATATGTCAGTGACAGCAGCAAAGACAGGATTATGTTTAGCACACTAGTAAAGTTGTACAGAGGGTGCTGCTGAGTATCGCCTTACTTGTGTATTAATCTGAAGCCTGCTACTACCTCTGAACCCAGACCTACACATTACCTTTCAAAAACCCTTTCCCTAACATTAACACTGCATACGAGAGGTGAACATACACACACACTGCACATACACCACCATGCAATATACCACTTAAACTATTGTCTTATCTAACCCTTACTCTCTATAATTACTTTTATACCCACATTAATGTCCCCAGTTTGTACCACATGCCACATGTTCAACAAATATCTAATCACATTATTAAAAAAATATTTTCCAAAAACACACAGGACAACTTCAGAAATGATATTGCAAGGTGTTCATAATGTGTACATGTGTACATGATGTGTACACCTCATGGTAATCTTTCTGCATTCAGAGACAGCATTGCTACTGTGCTCTTGTACTAAGATGTGCAACACCACAGTGGGCTGTTTTTGTGGCTGTGTACATGCTAATGAGGCATTCTGGGTGAAAGCCATATGCTCCTTAACTATGTGATCTCCCACACAGCTGCCTGTGCTAAGCAGCAGAGTGATTCAGAGACTAGTTCAGCTGTGTAGATAATCATGGCCATCTGTGACAATGAACATGGCTAAAAGGTCATGCTCCATTATATTAGAGGTAAGTGGTAGGGAGTTCAGCAGTCAGATACTTAGGGTGCATGTGCGTGAGTGTATGTGAGTGATTACATGTGTAAGTGTATATGTAGGTATACATATGTACTGTATATATACATATGTATGTATGCTTGCCTGAGAGATAGTGGGGGGGGGTTAATGAGGGTGTAGGTTAGGTGTGTGTGTGGTGAAAGGGTGAGTGTGTCCATGATTGTGACTGGGGGTGAGGCATGTGTGTGTGTGTGTGTGTGTGTGTGTGTGTGTGTGTGTGTGTGTGTGTGTGTGTGTGTGTGTGCATGCGTGTGTGTGTGTGTGTGTGTGTGTGTGTGTGTGTGTGTGTGTGTGTGTGTGTGTGTGTGTGTGTGATGAATGTGTGAATGCATAAGAGAGGTGAACACACATACTCACTGTACATACCCCTAGACCTCTAGATGCATGAGCAAATCCTGTAGCATTGGGTAAGGTGGACCACTAACAACCAGGTACAATTCCAAGTATATGGATCGAAGGGACCACTAATCACCAGATATATAGCCATCAGGGCTAACCTTATATCACTGGCTTAACAGTACTTAAAAATAATGGGGGGGAGAAGGGAAATACTAGATACCAGGGAGAACTGTTCATTTTGTGTCTTAATGGCACTGGAACAGAATGAGGATTGGGAGGAAAAACACTAAACACCATGGATGGGGGAACGCTAGTCACCAGGGCTTACTCTTTAGCTACATGCCTTAACAGCATATAGGGCCAGGAGGGGTCACAAGACACCAAGGAATAATTACTGGAACTTTTGCCTTAATGGAACTTAAATACAATGGTGGTTGGGGGCTAACAGTAGACATTAGGAATACTTTCATTAAAAGAAAAACAAATGTGGTGCAGGGAACCACTAGACATTAAAAATACTATATAAGCAGTAGGCCTTAAAGGCACTAAAAGGATTCCAACCCTCTAACCTTCATATTCCAAAAGAGGCTATTAATCCTCTGCACCACTCTTTAAACACCAGAGATGTAATTTACAAATAAAATAAGAGTTTATAAAAGTTAACAATGGGGGGATTTAAACTCTACATCCTTGTTATAGCAAGTCTATGTAGTAACCTGGAGTACCAACTGATAAGTTAGTGCAACAAGGAGTTTTTTTAATATAAAGAGTGGCAAAAAATCACCAGGTGCAGGCACATAGATTCCTCCAAGGCAGCAAAAACAGTCAAAAGTAAAAAACATGCAGAGAGAGTTCAACATCAAACACTTCAGCCATGCTTTGCTCCGGTGACTAAACAAAAGGAACAACAGCAGCAAAAAATCACCAGGTACAGGTATATATGCGGACATCTTTGTGAAATTCGTAAATTAGATATGAATAATGCCCTAGCTAAGCATATATCTTGTCAAGGCTCTGTTCATACTGTTACTTTTTTTAGTGCTACAGATGATTTCATAGAGTATGAGAATGGCAGATCTTACTAATAAAACAGGAATGTGAAATGAGATGGATTATTTTGCTTCAAGTAGATATGGGCTAATGTCTGAATGAGACTGCACCTTTAAAACCACATCTGAAGTCATGTGACCTGTCCAAGTAGCTTCGGCTGTTACTTTATTTCAAGTTGTGCATTTAAGCAGTGTGTTTGTGTTATATTTTCTATGGCCTGATGAAGCGTCCTGTCAGACATGAAAGAGCTTACCTACTTGTATAATTAAAGTTTTGTTTTTTAAGCCATACTTTTTTAGTTTTTTTAATACATATACATATTCAATGTCTGCAACAAACCATTTGTAGCTTATGAGGGGAGAAGGACAAGAAGAATTCAATGTTCATCTCAATATCTTACCTCAAGAAATCAAGACAGTGTCAAAATTAAGGACAAAGTTTAGTTATACCTCCAGGATCCTACAAACTTAGAAAGTTGGTAGTGTAACAACATGTTCATGGTTTTAATGGAGAACATGAAAGTGTGATACTCTAATGTGTGTCTTTAATGGCTTACTGAAGATTTAAGAAGGAAGGAAGAAGGAGACATGGGGGCATTCTCACAACACAGGGACAGATATGGGAGGTGTGTTGTGCATATGTGTGCTTGGTTGAATGTTCATATTATTTGTGGGGGAGTTACTGGAGGTTGACTGTTTTAACTTGAAGCAGCCACTGCCACTGTTAACTGCCGCAGGAAAATGCTGATCTGTACTCACAGTAGTTAATATCAGTTCAGAGACTTCTAAATTAGCCAATTATGAGGTCTTACCTCATTGTAGCTAATGGGTCTCTGAATCGCAATATACTGCATTGCAGAAACAGTGCCTTTTTACCACGGCCCTTAATGCTAGCAGTGAGATTCTTTATAATCTCACAAAGATTATTTTCACCTTTTCTTCAACCACATAAAAATTAAACCAATATAACATATTTTCCCGGACTTTACATAACCAGGGTCAGGTCCCTGTAGAAATTTTAAAAAATGCTCACAGTTCTTATCCACTGAGTACAAAGTAATTTTTCTTAACATGCTTACTTATCTCTGACTAGTATCTAACCCTTGAAGAAGCTGCACTGTAACTATGCAGTCCATTTAGTTCGATGTTTAACCCTTCTGACACTTGCCATAGTTATGTTGTGCAACTGTTAACCAAATGCCACAACCATCAAGTGGACAAAGACTGATGCATTAACATCAAATATAGCATCAAATATCTCTTACAAATTGTTAGCTTCATAGATATACATATACACAGCCCCAAATTAGAATCCAATGCTGTATATCAGACTACATTTGAAAGCATTTGAGTCAGTCTCATTCAATACATTTGTATGGCCACACAAGCTTAGCCTAACATTAGCACTATTTTTGCTTTATGTTCATCTGTATTTGAGGTGCAGCACCACAACCAAATGCAGACCACTATGGTTGTGCCATACTGAATTTTACTTGCCAGTGAAACACTCTGAATATAATACAACAGAATTTTCACAGTATCTACAAAAACAACTATAATTTATTATGTGCTATGGCACTACTGCCCATTATCTGCATTTCTCAAAAATGGTTTAAACAATTGCAGTTAGAAAAGAAATCTGTCCTAAAAGCTATAAAGTTTCCTGCCATGACGTGCTATATAAGGAAGGTGGAGGAACCATACTCAGAAAAGATAGTCTAGCATGTACTGCCAACCCTAATCATATCCGTAGGAGGAGAAGCCATACTCATATAAGGCAGCCTAGCATGAACTACCAACCCTAATCATATCTTTAGGAGGAGTCATACTCATGAAAAACAGTCTAGTATCAACTAGCAACCCTAATCACATCTGTAGAAAGAGGAGCCATACTCATAAAAGGCAGTCTAGTATCCACTGGCAATCCTAATCACATCTGTAGGAGGAGGATCCATACTCATAAAAGTCAGTCTAGCATGTATTGCCAACCCTAATCATATCCACAGGAAGAGGAGCCATACTCATAAAACGCAATCTAGCATGTAATGCCAACCCTAATCATATCCGTAGGAGGAGGAGCCATACTCATATAAGGCAGCCTAGCATGTACCACCAACCCTAATCATATCTGTAGGAGGAGTCATACTCATGAAAAACAGTCTAGTATCAACTAGCAACCCTAATCACATCTGTAGAAGGAGGTGCCATACTCATAAAAGGCAGTCTAGCATGGAATGCCAACCCTAATCATATCAGTAAGAGGAGGAGCTATACTCATAAAAGGCAGTCTAGCATGTACTGCCAACCTTAATCATATCAGCAGGAGGAGGAGCCATTCTCATAAAAGACAGTCTAGCATGGAATGCCAACCCTAATCATATCAGTAAGAGGAGGAGCTATACCCATAAAAGGCAGTCTAGCATGTACTGCCAACCTTAATCATATCAGCAGGAGGAGGATCCATACTCATAAAAGACAGTCTAGCATGTACTAAAAGGTAGACTAGCATGTACTGTCAACCCTAATCATATCCCACAGTCACCATACATGGATTCTTCATTCATCTCCTTTTAATCAAGCAAAATCAGAATAAACAGCATGGTTCTGTATACCCGAGATGCGTCAAAAGACATTTGAGAAAAAAAAGTATCCTTGCTACATAGGTTCATAGGTTCATAGGTAGGTACTAGGCTATTGGCCCTAGGGCCTATATAAGCCTAGCCAAAGGTACCCTGACTTTCGCCACCCAAGAAAATTATTTTCCTGTGCCACTGTCGAGCAGAGCCACAGAAGTGATCCCCGGGGTGAATTTCCTATCTCCCATCCAATCATCAAGATTTTTCTTGAAGAGTGCTAATGAGGAGCTTTGTTTGATAGAGATAGGTAGTTTGTTCCAGAGTATGGGAAGTCTCTGGGACAGGAATCTATCCCTCCAGCATGTTCTGTTTATTGTGGTGACAAGGTTTAGGTCCCTAGAGTGTGTAGCTCGTAGGGCTTGGGATTTCTTTAAGTGGAGCATGTCTAAAAGCTCTGGGTTTGACATAGCTTTGTGTGTTAGGCAGAGATCGTCTCTGAGTAGGTGATATGCAACGGAGTAAAGCTGCAGTTTTTTGAGACGGTCTGCATAGGGCATCTCTTTGAGGCTGGTAATCCTGTTTGTGAGGTATTTCTGTGGCCTTTCCAGTTGTTGTACATGTCTTGTGAGGTACATACCAAAAGGGGCATTGTACTCTATAGTGGGTCTAATGAGTGACGAGTAGAGGGGAACAATGACCTCTTTTTTCCTGGATGAGAAACCTTTTGTGATGAGGTGTGCCATGTAGAAGGATTTCCTGACTACTGTGGCGATGTGATTATTAAAGGAGAGACTACTGTCCACCTGTGTCCCAAGGTCTCTTATCACACTTTCGGTGTTAAGCAGACTACCACCTATGTGGTAGTTCATGGGTACTGAGTTTTTACCAAAAGGGATGACAATGCACTTTTTGGCATTGAGCTTGAGGCCATGGCTTTGACACTAGGCATCTGTCTCAGCAAGGCCCTTTTGTAGGATGTCCACATCTTTTGGAGTTTTGATTATGGCTCCTAGTTTGCAGTCATCTGTGAACTTCATTAGCCAAAGACCTTCTGTGTTGGCCTGTACTTCAGAGAAGTAGATACCAAACAGGAGAGGACCCAGGACTGAACCCTGTGGTACTCCACTTGTCACTGGTCTGAAATTGGATTTGGAGTCTGCTACTTTCACAGTGTGGGTTCTGTCAGTGAGCCAGTTGGCAACCCATCTTGTGACATAGGGATTTATACCTAGTTTAGTGAGTTTATCTATAATTCCAGAGTGGGGGATGGTGTCGAAAACCTTGGCGAGATCTAGATAGGCTGTGTGAACCACCTTACCCTCATCTATGGCTTTGGTGACTGCTTCAAAGAAGTCTATCAGGTTTAGGAGACATGATCTGCCTTTTACAAACCCGAACTGGGTGGGGTCCTGAGTTTGGAGATTACCAATGTCATTGTTTATAAGTCCCATGTTTATAAGTTCCATGATGATACGTTCCATAGCCTTGCAGACCAGGCTCGTTAGGCTAATGGGGCGGTAGTTTCCGGGGTCTGTGGTGGCTCCCCCTTTGTGGAGTGGGATAACTGTCACTGTGTGCCATTCAGTGGGCACATAGCCTGAGGTGAGGCTATGATTGAACATGGTACTTAGGTGGGGTGCCAGTTCGTTCTGTAGTTCATGTAGAACACAGCCTGGGATGTCATCAGGTCCCATGGATGCTGTGTTCTTGGCTTTGGATAGTGTGTTTTTTACCTGTGCAGCCATGATTACAGGAACTTTGCATTCTTCCAGTATAGAGATGGACCCTTTAGGGGATGACAGGGGGGTAAAATTAGCACTGAACCTATCTGCCAGGATGTTGGCAATATCAGTTGGTTCTGTATATTTAGTGCCATTGTGCTGTAACTCAGACCAGATCTGAGTGTTGCCATTGAGATTCTTGACATAGCTATAGAATGCTTTGTGGTTGTCTTTAGAGTCAGTGGCGATTTTGTTTTCATAACTAGCTTTGGAGGATTTTATGAGGGATCTCAGCTTCTTACTGAGGCTGACCAGGGAGTTCCTCCAATCATGGGATTTTACCCTTTTTTTGCAACAGTTTCTTTCTTCTGTTGTAGAGTTTGTTTATGACAGGGGACCACCAGATTGGCTTCCTTTTTTTGGAGGATAGCATCTTGGTTCTGTTAGGGATTGCACGATCCATGCACTCATGTAAGTACTTACAAAGTGCATTTGTGTAGGATTCAGCAGTCAAACCTCTATTGTCCGTCAGCATGGTTGTCGTGAAGTTTGCCAGTTCTGTCTTAAGAAGCGTGAAGTTGGCTTTGGAGAAATTTTTTACTGTGGTTTCCCTAATGGGGGGTGGAGGAGGGATGTGGATGTCTAGGGTGATTAGCTTGTGGTCGGATCTGACCAATGAGAAATTGACCTCTGGTGTGGAGCACCGGTTGCCCAAGTTGGTAATAACCAGGTCTAGGATATTGCTGCCCCTGGTGGGGATGTGGATAAGTTGATCCATGGCATTGGAATTTATGAATTCCAGAAAACGCTGAGCACAAGAGTTGGTACATGAGTAGTTTTCCCAGTTAATGGTAGGGTAGCTGAAATCGCCCATTATTAGGGTGTTAGGTTGTACCCTAATATTTTCCAGTGTATTAAGAAATGAGGAGTGGGAATCCTGGGGCATGGTGTGGGATCTGTAACAAGCTACAATTTGGATTGCGGTCTTGCCCAGAGTTAGTTGCTCTTGAATAATCTCAGATGCATTATGCTGAGCAACTAGCCTGGAGGTGTAGATATCCTTAATGAATATGGACACGCCTCCGCCTTTAGTGTTTTGGTCCAGGTTAGGTGGCCGAAAGGTGTGGTATGAATTATAGCCTGGTAATGCAGGGGTACTCTCTGGAGCCTTGAACCAGGTCTCTGTCACTGCACAGATGTTGATGTTCTCCATTTTAAGGAGTGCCTCGAGAGAGTGCATTTTGAGGTTTAGACTTCTAGCATTGAGTAGCAATACCCTCAGATTCTTCTTGCCTGTACCTGTTAGAGTGGTGAATTTGTCATTTGAACCTTGCCTAAAAAAAGCACTATGGGGTGGCTAGAGCCTTAGTCAGTATCCGGAATCCCAGGGGCGACAGGTGCAGGCCATCTCTGGCAAAGCATCGTGGCTTGTCGATCATGTCATCCCAGGCAGACAGATACTGGATCCCCTTAGAATGACACAAGAAGCATAGCCAATTGTTGAAGTCAATCATTTTGTCCTTGTACTGTGGTATCATTCTGGGTGATGGCAGGATGCTACTCAGGGCTAGGGTCATACCTGCCTGGGCTACAAGATCAGACAGCTCCTCCATGTCCCTTTTCATGTAGTCCAAGGAGGTACGTCTCAGGTCATTCACACCAACATTGACAATGACAGAGTCATATTTGTACTTGTTGTGGAATGACCTGAGTGCATGCATTATTTGCCGGATTCTGGCACCCGACAGGCAGCTGACAGTAACTTTCTCCTTGTTTAGCCTGGTGAGTGGAACATCAGTGTGCCTCACTATAGAGTCACCTATGACTAGAGTGTTGGGTACGTTGTTATGACTTATGGGCTGTGGTTGAGTGGCACACTGAGTTTGTGGGCTATGTGTCATTTGGGTTGTGTTTGGGGGTGGAGGTTGCTTGTGTTTCTGATTTGGAGGTCCCTGTTGCTTGGGCAGGTTTTTACTGAAAGCCTCCATGAATGTAGGTGTGTGTTTTGTGTTTCTATGTGTGTGTTTTGGTGGTGTAGGTTTTGAGGGACTATGTGCTGAGTGTGGTGTGGTGCAAGTGTTTACCTTCTCCTCTTGACTGTCTAGTCCAGTCTTGGGTGAAGAGAGCTTTGCTTCCAGTTTGGCTATATAAGTGCATCTCTCACAGGTTGTAGTGTTGGGTGGTAGGAGGAGAGGGTTGTCTGTGTACATGAGGCAATTACTGCATTTCCCCAAGATGCCCAGATTCATCAGGTAGACAGGAGAAAACACCGGGAGCTGACCCTTAGACATGCCTGGATAGGTGCTTATTTGTTAAGTACTAGAAACTGTTTTCCTCTAGACAGTGAGGAAAGTTGAGTGCTGTAGTAATTTGTAGCTTATTTAGTGCTTACAATAAGTTCTGAACAAGTGCTGAGCTCAAAGAAACAGACGAGTGCTGAAACAAAAACCTGGCTAGTTCTAAGAAACAAAATTAATCTAGAAGGCTTCCCTCCAACACAGAAAGGCTTGGGGCCTAATATCCTACAAATAGTCCTGGACACAGCAAATCTATATCCAGGCTAGACTACCCACAGGAAAGGAAGGAAACAAGCTTAGAAATTTTTTTTTTTTTTTTAGTGGAAAGAGAGAAAGGAGTAGCAGAAACTAAGCTGATTGGCCTTCTCAAATGTTCTCCCTGTACTGGGTAGAATGAGGTAATGACACTAGACTGGGAGGAGGGACCCAGATCAAATTTACACTAGGGGTGGGCAACTGCAAAGCCACAAACTACAGAAATGTTTCTCACAACAGAAAAGCAGCAGTGAGCCTTTAAATGAAAGTTTTAAACAGCTAAAGGAGCCTCTAGAAAAAGAGTTTAACTGCAACAAGTTATCAGAAACAAACAACCCAACATGAAAAAATTAAGTAAATGTATTAGGTAAGTTCAGCAGGGCACCCGTGGTGGTGCAGTAGTTAGCGTTGTCACCTCACAGCAAGAGGTTCACCGATTCGATCCTCGGCTGAGGTGCCTTCTGTGCGGAGTCTGCATGTTCTCCCTGTGGTCGTATGGGTTTCCTCTGGGTGTTCCAGTTTCCTCCCACATCCCAAAGATATGCTATAGGTGGATTTGACACTCTAAATTGGCCCTAAGTGTGAGTGTGTGCATGTGTGTGCCCAGCGGCTGGCAACGCGGCACTGTAAAAACTCCACTGCCAATCATGAGTGGACAGGTGATCTTCTGTGGTGACCCCGAACTGGGAAAAGCCGAAAGAAGAAGATTATTTAAGTTCAGCATTGTGTGGTCCGTAATCTTTGATCTACACTTCCTAAGGTAAACTAGCAAGCACCCTGAAACTCCCTCAGAGCTATGACATTCATTTATTCAAGAAAACTTTCTTAGATAGTTTAAACTCAGTGGCACAACTTTGTAAAAATAGCATAACAAATACAGTGTTGGGAGTAATTCCTACCCTCACATAATTCAAAACAATGTCAATCCTTAATACTTATAGGAAACTCCAGAACAAAGAGAAGTAACTAATAATTCTCAGCAGAAAAAAATATTATACAGAATTGCAAGAAAATTTGTATCAAAAATCCAACCTCTATTCTGAAAATCAGTGCATACTCTCTTTACCCCAGGAATCTTTGACCTTGTCCATACCCTACAGATTCAGCTGCGGATAACACCAAAACATTTTGCAATCACTTCACAGCCATGCAGGCACTAGCATTGTCATCACAATCTACCCAGTCCCACAATTACCACTGTGAAAACAGCATACTCCGTCTTTGTCAATTGCAAATCAAACACATAAAAAAACCCCACTTCAAAATAGTATAAACATCTACTTTTTTCAAAAGGGACTGTCCCTCCATTTTACATAAAGCATCTACACTGATGCTATGGTATTCCCAGTATCCAGAGTAGCACATGCATCTATAACCAAAGTCTTAATTCCTGGAAATTTGACATAACTATGCCATTACACAAAGGAGGTCTGTCCACTGAACAGGATTAGTATTGACCCATAGCCATGTTTACTCCTATCTCTAAAGTACTTGAAAAGTGCATTAATTAACATCTGTTAAATACCTCATCAACCACAGCATTCCAAAAACAGTGAAACCTATCTTTAGGCCAGATCATGACACAAAAGCAGCTCCCCTGAGCTTCACAATCCTGATGCATGAACAGCTAGACAGCAATAAATATCTTGGTGTGGCCTTTCCTGACTTATCAAAGGTTTTTGATATGGTACACAACACTATTCCTTTATATATTGCTAACATCAGTCTTTTCATGTAAAGCCTCCAGTGGTTTGACATTTACTTGCCTAAATGCTCATGCATGGTCCAGTCAGCTCTCATCAACACAGGATATAATTTTACACATTCCTCCATGCTCTATACCCAGGGACACTTCTATTTAAAGTCTTTGTCAATTTTCACCTTCATAATATAGCATCTTAGAGATAGATGCCTTGGTGCTCTATACTAGGGATATTTGTGTCGAAAATATTTACAACTATCACCTTCACAATCTATCATCTTAGAAGTGCCTCAGTGTTCTATACAAGGGACACTTTTATTTAGAATCTCTGTGAGTAACACGTGTTTATTGTGTCATCCATCTTCCATTATACAGTATGATGATGACATCACACTGCTCTGTTTCTCAAAGTGCTTAGCTACATTCACTAGCATCATCCAAAAGTCATTCACAGACATTGAAATGTGGATGTAACTTTTACACTTGAAACCAAATCTCAAAAAACAAATTGCAGATGTTGGCTGTTCTACACAACTATTTATCTGTATACAAATCTCAATTAATTCAAAGTGTACAATGCAAACAAAACTCCTATAGAATCTGCCTCTTCATTCAAATTACTAGAAGCATCATTGGTGTTGTACTAAACTTTGTGCAACATACTAAAAGTACCTTAGAGAAGTTCAGCAATACAACAGATAATGCTACGCTTTGCTGAATTCATTATTATGTTTTATACTCTTAAGCAGCTGTCTTCTTTCTTCCTACTTAAATTATTATACTGTTCTTCTACTTTCACAAACATTCTTTTTTTCCTCCAATCCAAGCTTATTTCAGCATATCATAGAGCTGCAAAATTTGGGGGTAGCCACAGTGGTGCAGCTGTTAGCGTTGCCGCCTTACAGCTGGAGGTTTTTCAGTTCGATCCTCGGCTGGGGTGCCCTCTGTGTGGAGTCTGCATGTCCTCCCTGTGGTCATGTGGGTATTCTCCAGGTGCTCCGGTTTTCTCCCACATCCTAAAGACATGCTGTAGGTGGATTGGACACTGTAAACTGGCCCTAGGTGCGTGTGTGTGCCTTCTGTGAAAGGTTGCGCGCTGGGCTGGCAACTTGACACCATAAAACTCCACTGCCAATCATGAGCAGACAGGTGCTCCACTGTGGCGAACCCGAACTGGGAAAAGCCAGAAGAAAAAATTACCCCTAACTGGGAAAAGCCAGAAGAAGAAGATAGAGCTGCAAAGTTTGCATCTAGTCATCCTGCCAAAACACATTGCATCACTGGTTTTCACTCCAAGCAAAAAACTGACTAAAGTTTGATAACAAGATTCCCACTGTTAACCTCCACATTACTCACAAAAATTCTCTACCACATTGAATTATGTCCATCAGTATTTCCTCCACATCTCCTGGTATTCCACCAAACATCCATAGCATTCCTCTAGTAAGTTCCAAATCAGTTGCTGCTCTTAATGACAGACATATTTCCCCTCAAGTGCTACCAATATGCAAATCTTTTACCACTATAATTAACATTGTGAACTCCTGTAACATATTCTTTAAGCACTCGATGAAAATACTTTCAGTTTACCTAGATCTGTCAGTATCTCTTTACTTCTCACCTTCTAAAACACTTTAAAATATTATTTTGTCTATAAGAAACTACTAATGGTTCTTTGCTACTATGTTCCCTTTAATATTCAGAACAGTTCAACTAAGCTTTGTACCTAAATACATAAGTTCCTAAAAAACCCTAATAAAGCAAGTGTTATGCAATTTGCTACTCCTCAAAAACTAACAAGCATCCCATCAATAATACTTTTAAATAACAGAAACAATGCAATATACAATGTAACTCAACAAGGATACCATTGTATTACATTATACCATGCAGTCTCATTTGCAAAACACACTGAAAACATTGTCAGTAAAACATTCCCAGCTAAAACATTGCTGCAAATTCTCCTACCTTCTTTTTCCTGTAGCATGAAGAGAAATAACCAGAAATGTTATCCCTAAAATCAGATATGTCCTCCCATGTCTAACCCTGCAGTCCAGCACTAAATCATTTAAACTGCAAATGGCTGAATACAAAATATGAACATTTGTATTGCTTGTTGATGCACAGTCCAATCATCACAACCTTCTACAGGATTGTGTTTGGTTATTGATTCAAAGCATAACTACCATACTGCTTAACAGGGTATTATTTAAAATTATTCTCAGGCACTGTCTGTCCCAAAAAGCAAAATTAGTTCTCATAGGCTAATTATAACCTCATAGGAACAAAAAGGATGACAACTTCATATCAGTCATTCCCAGGCTCAAATTATCTACTGATGAAAAAGGATCTTAAAACTGTGCCCAGCAATATGTATTCATTTTGCAAACGAAGTAAGGAAGCAATATTTATTTATTTATTGACATTTGATTACCGGGGAATGTTTGACTGGGTAGGAGTCCATTTACAATAGAGGCCAGGGGTGAAAAGCTTCAAAGTATTACAAAACATTTTAAGAACAATGATTTTACAGTCTTTAAAAATTATAAAAAAACTACATTTTAAATAATTATACCAAATTAGACATAATATAAAAACAATGGTTAAGAATAGATGCAAGTTATATGATAATGATTTAATAGTTAGAAAAATGTTAATCAGTATATAGAGAAGTTAAAGGTAAGTTAGTATAATACAAAAAGGAACTGCAATACAAAGTGAGAGAAACAGAAAATTAATATTCATTAAGTAACACGAAGTTCAAGCTAAAGGAAAATCCGTTCCGTAAATCCAGATCCTTATGCTTGTATAATAAAGGATAAAACCTTTGTTCAGATTACGTATGTCTTCTGATGCCTATTTATTGGTAAATGTGTCATGCTGATTGTTAATGTTTATGTAATCACTATTTCAATACACTTCTGTCACAGCAGTGAATATTCTTGTTGATGTTGGGTAGACACAAATTTACACCAGAATTATTACATGTGGGTCCTGTTTAATTTGGGAGGTGAGCACTATTCTGTGCCTGGAAAGGCCTGTAAGAAATTTTAAGGATGTCTACTTAACGATGCACATGGCAAGTTGTTTTATGACCTGTACACCTCTAATGGGGCTCTAGTTTTGGCTGAAAATAATTGGCTGACTAGAATTCCTATACATTTATAAAAAAGAAATAAATCAAAAACAAAAATAAATATTGCTTGCTAAACTCTCTCGAAGCTAGAAAGTATATATATGCATGAGTATATGTCATCAGACAGACACACACACACACACATATATATATATATATATATATATATATATATATATATATATATATATATATATATACATATACATACACATATGTATATATATATATATGTGTGTGTGTGTGTGTGTGTGTGTTTACCATCAAAATTCTGAAAAGCATTCCTTTGAGTAATGACTTATTCAAGAAATAACATTGAAAATAAAAACATCATCTATAACAAAAGCGGTAATGTTGACACGTCCATAGTCAACATAGTCAACATTACCCAGCATACCTTGCCTTCCAGTCATATCCAAATAACGTTTTGCAGGGGGGCTGCCCCCCCCACACCCCCTGCTAATTATATATACAAACTCTGAGATCACATTACAGTGAGAAAATGGATACATTTCCCGATCCCCACTGTACCATGATCCCAAAGCAGAACATTGACTTCACAACAGTGAATGCACTCGCTGTTGTGGAGTTGACCATTTTTGGTTCGGCCTTCCGTGAACTGGAAAATAGCCTTTTGACCATCCCAGTTCACATGAATGTCATCCAAAATTTTAATAGTAAACTGATATATATATATATATATATATATATATATATATACACTCACACACACATATATATTTTTTTTCTGTTGCAAAAATGAACATACAGACTTGATATACTGACCCAGATTTACTAATCTTCTGTGCAGGACTAGAAGAAGCGGTCGTTTAGGAGGAGCAGGGCAGCGCACAATGCATATTAATGAAGGCACGCTGCCTGAACTCCTAATCCTACATGGAGTGTGAACAAGTGCAGGGGGCATGTCTGGGAGCAGAGCTCTCAGAATAAACATGCCCCTGCAAACCAGAACAGCAGAAAGTGTAAATAAATGAGTGAGATCGCTCATAGGTGTCCGCATATCCCCACCAACAGTCCCCCATGTGTACAACAGCAACAGGACATAAAAATAAAAAGAAGAAACCCCTTTATTTTTTTTTTAAACTCTGAGTACGACTAACCATAGGTGTGAGGGTTTACCCATCACTTAGCTATGGTTAAAGCAGCTTAAAAGGCTGAAGAGGATAACAAGGAAGATATATACAAATGAAGCAGCATAGCAATAGTGTAGTGGTCAGAGCAGGCATTCCTGGTTCGAGTCCCACTGCAGCACATACCATTTTCCATGTGAAATCTGTATATGAACATATTTTTACATTTTTTTTTGCTGTATAACCTACTAAATAACATTTAAATGTGAACTGGAGTACTGCATTAAATGCACATGTGAAGTGTCAGTGTCATAATGAATAAGGCACTAGTAAGCAGGTTTAAGCACAAATAAGCAGTAGTAAGCATATATAAGCACTAGTAAGCATGTTTAAGTGCATTTGCATGGGGGTAAGCATTGCCTACACAGATTAAGCAAAGTAGAAGCTAACTGAGTGTAAGAAACTGTAACCGGAGGTTAGCATTGCTTAGCTCTGCACAAACCCATGCACATCGTCTTACAACTGCTTTAAAGTGCCTTAATCACTCTGTACCCAACAGCCCGTGTTCTGCCCAGCAACAAAATAAACAGCTTCTGCAAGGCTCGAATTCAGGATCCTGTACATCACAGTAGTTAACCACTAAGCCATCATAGCAATACATATAAATGAGGTATCAGCAAACTAATCCTCACCACAGAAAAATCAAACCAAACATGTGAACTGAATCTATGTACAGTGTGATGTTGTATAACCTGCCACAGAACATAAATATGTGAACTGGAGTACTGCAGTAAGCATATATTTAAGGTGTTATTGTAATAAAGTGTAAAAGTCCCCAGGACCCCATATAGTGTATGTACACATGAATCACGGATACCAGACACATATATAACCTATAATGAATAATAAATCACTGCCAAAAGACAAATATGGTGCTAATTAACTATTAAGCAATGTTAACTGCAGCACAGCTCAACTTAGTAATTGTAAGCAATGTGTAGGGGAGCCAATTCAATCTGCCCAGTGGTATACCTCTTTAAGCACTGCCAACCTTAGGTAAGCAGGTCTGCCCATAGCTTAGCCTTTTCAAAACTGGCCAATCACGGAAAAGTGCGGGAAATTGGCAGTATTTAAACCCCAGAGGTGGGAATACTTCCCATGACTGGTTGTAGCTTTCTACTGCAGGCAGAATGGCTGGTGTGGGTGAAGGCACTCAATTTAGAGTGCAGCCCTGGGGCATCCAGGAGTCAAAATTCATGGTATGGCTCCTGGTAAAACACCATGAGCTGAGACTACTGCAGGGCCAGTACCAGGGCTTGCAGTATAAAACAGAGGCCTGGGACAGTGTCACCCATGACCTCACCAGTGCCACAGGTATCCCCCGGACTGGTGAACAGGTCAGGCACCACCATGCTGATCTGAAACAACAGAGGGGGGATGTACTGGAACAGTGGATCCAGGAGTCTCAACAGATGCCTAATGCCCCAGTACTGTGTAAGTACTCATTCTACTAAGTAGTTAATAATTGCCTAGCTTGTGTATACTATGGATAGGTATGGCTAAATATCACTGTATTTCTCTGACAGCTTCTGATGAGTGGGCTGCGAACCAGCATGCCAATGATGCTAGGTTGCAAAGGCTGCATCGCGAGGCAGGTTAGTATTTTGCTGCATGTACTGTCATAACAAATAAATATAAGAGCCTTAGAAAGTGTTGTACCAGTAGAAATAAATGTGTAATATTCTGTGAATAAAGGTGTAACCCCTGGAGTGCTCCTGTTTACTTTTCTTTCGTATGTTGTTGAACTGTTGCATACTATAAATAGTACTGCTGTATTAAGCAGTGTTACCTACACTGTGGTATGCAGATAAAATGTGTATGAAGTTCTGTATAACAATGTTGGAAGTGCCAAGAGGTCAGTCATGTTGTACAAGTGAGGGAGACTTAGAAAACAGTAGAAAGCTTTACATCAATGTCCTGATGGCACAGTGTACTGTAATGTTAACAATAATTGTGTTGTCACACACAAGCAAGGGTTTGAATCCCGGGAGTGCTAGTAAGTTGTATGCATAATCATACCCCACAACTGTACAGATTTTGTTACAATGTTCCGATAGAAAGCTGTATGCATAATTACACCCAACAACTGTACAGAATTTGCTAGAATGTTCCGATAGAAAGTTGTATGCATATTCATACCCCACAACTGTTCCAGTCTGTCCAGCATGTCCAGATAAATGGCCAACATCACCAGCCTGGTACCCCATTCCCCAGAAAAATCAGTGTGATGATCCAAGAAATGTACTGATAGTCAAACATGTACATAGTCAGAGAATGTATATGAAAACAAACCTGTCATTCTAGCACCTTACCCAAAGTGTATAAGAGCAATTCTCAACACATGTTGCATTAACACCTGCATCTTGTCACGCCTGTATGTAAGAAACAGTTAATGTATATAATAATCTATAAACATACCAGTGTACAATGTAAGGTCATTGAGTAGTGTAATAATACATGTAAGGGACAGATCACTGCAGTGACTAAGAATGTTGTGAAAACTACAAGGATATATTAGTTGTTAAATGAACTCTCTCTCTCTCTCACCCCTACCATATGTGCAAAAATAACCCAATGACACACCTCAATCTGTATGTGTACACTCCAAACTTTTGTTGGGACATATGTCCTAATGGTTTATAAATATTCACATTTGTTTCTATGTATGTGCCATGTTAAAATACACCCATATTGGTGGTCTGTTGCCATCAATAAAACCTGCATGCTGTTCCATATATGCATGCATTCTGCTTGCTCTGCAACTGTTTTAAATCTGATGTTTTGGGTTAATGGGAATACCTATGCATGCTGTTATAACTAATCCTGACTGCTGTTGACTATTACTAACCCATATCTGTCATAAACCTGCTACAACATAGCTCATATGGGAAGGCCAGTCCCAGCGGACCCAACTGTCCCACCTTAGCTGGCCATGGCACCGGACACCAGCACGTCTAGGACCCATCCTGGGACTTCCTCCTCCGTTGTCCCTGTGCCACCTTCGGGTGGAACTGCTGGAGTGGATGTGGCTTGCCCCCCGTCGTGAGCATGCGTGGAGAGGAACCTGTCACCCGTTGACATGTCTGGGCCATGGTGCGTAGGGAGCTCGATCTGGAGTTTCAAGACCAGCTACGGCAGCTTGAGGGACGAGTGCCGCACTTAGAGGGTGAACCTGCCCCTCCTACACAGTTCCCAGCACAGCCGCCTTTGGGGCCATGAAGATGCAGTGGTGACTGCCCATGGGTGGGGACCTCAGTCCCACTGTTTCCATTTGGGGGTTCATGGGCTTGCGACTTCCAAACACCCCTCCCCATCCAAGGTGTTTACCCCCCACAGGTGTCATATACCGCCCCTGTATGCTTCTTGTTGTCTTGTCTGTTAACCTACCCAACCTACATCCCCAAATATACCTACTACCCCTCCCTAACATCCCACTCTCACCTGAAAAAAAGGGCAATCTGTTCACACAAAAAAATCTCGCCCCATACATAGCTGTCCATTTCACACACATATTCATTGGACACATGTAATCTGGTCTAATTGGCATCACAACGAATTTATGTTGTTTTTACCCCTCTCCCAGGAGTTTGAGGGTCCAAATCTACCTTCAAATTCAGTGTATAGCACAGCTGTTGCTGTAGAAGAAATGGGCAGCTATGGACCGTTTCTACACCCTTCCTGCACATGCCTAGCTATTTTCCCTACTGTCTTACCCTCTTTGTGCCCCTTTTTCACCACTTTCCTATCAACCCTTTTTTATTTTCTTTTAAAGAAATTAGTGCAGGGGTAAGCAGGAGTAGGTACTTTTAAGCAGCAGTAAGCGGGTTTCAGCCTGTTTGCTCGGTGGTAAGCTAGGCCTACACAGGTTAAGCAATATAGAAGATAACTGACTGTAAGAAACTGTAACCGGCAGTTGGCAGTCCTTAGCTCCATGCAAACCAGCGCAACCTGCTTACAACTGCTTTAAAGTGCCTTAATCACTCTGTATCCAATGGGCCGTGTTCTGCCCAGCAGCAAAATAAACAGCTCTTGCAACGCTCAAACCAAGGACCCTGCACACCCTAGATAGGGTGATTTACCACTAAGCCATAACAGATATAAAGAAATGCCATGTTTTCACAAACATATCATCCAGTCCTGTCATGCAACAGTACAGAGAATGTATACCAACACCTAGATGTCTGTGTGTGTAACTATATTAATATTTAAACAGATACAACATATATATATATATATATATATATATATATATATATATATATATATATATATATATATATATATATATATATATATATATATATATATATATATATATATATATATATATTTCTAAAACTATATGTCTACATATACACAGCACGTTACATATGTGTATGCAGATATATATCTATATAGGTATATATGAGCATAGTTATATATATGTTAGCAGATATGGCCATACATCTGTAGATAGCAATGGCAGATTAACAAATACACATATGTCCACATGCACCATTAATAGGGTTGAGAGGCCCTACACACTATACGTCTTGTACGAAATGCGCCCTGCAATACACTACCAAGTACAGTCTGCCACCCATAGGAAATGTAATATGTGGAAGCCATCAACATCCCCAGGATACAGATACACAGACACAGATATGCAGATACAGATATACATACATGTCACTACACATACACATGCAGATATATGTACAGTAAGATACATATGTAGAAGGTGCACACAATATGAAACAGCCACTATGCCTACAGTTAACACCTGAACAACTGCACACTGTATGGGCCACCCATACAAATGTCAATCATTGCCTGCAATATATACGCATAGAGAGGTCATACGAAAGACACCACACACAGGTTTGCAGAAATGGGAAACCTGTAATTGTGTACTATTGCTTTTCTATATGCCATGTCATATAGCTTTTCAGACACTGACAACCATATAAACAGAGTACTGCAACTGTGAAACAGTTACACTAATACAGTAGTCCGGAAAGGTTCACAACTGTTGCTGTCCAGGCCAAGTCCTTCAAATTGTACAATAGTGAAGACAGACTGGGCCACAGGATACCAAACAATCAACAGTATGTATTACAGGTGTGTAGTTCAGCAGCCTCTATCTACACTCTGTACAAATTCAGTAGGTGGTAAAGACGCTATGTGATCAATTGGGTTACCACTGTTACATAACAAGGAATAACTGACACCATCACGAGCACACTGATAAACAGAACAGTCTGTATGGCAGGAGGCAGTAGGCTTGCAGTACTCCAGTTCATGTAAGTAATGTAAATATAGATGAAGTATAAGGTACTGTACATCCAGATACCCTGTGGCAGCTCACCTCTGATACCCCCACATTTTGTAACAGCCTAGGTCATTTATGGTACTCCCCACCTACACTCAATAATACAGGGCAATATACCACTGTTACATACACTGGCCTCTGGAGTGCATAAAGGCACACATGTATTGTGTAGGTGACGCCCACACATATATGGCCCCTGCCCCACTGCATGTGTGGGGGATACAACAGCAGTGGACTAATGGCAGCAATGGCAGTGTGATATACTCACAGCCCACTACAGAACAACCCCCAACAGCATGACATATGTGCAAAGCTTGGTATGTAGATGGAGGACAGAGGCTGGAACACAGGCACATATGTGGAACACTGTTGCCATATACTGTGCAAGGTGCTGGTTTTACAGGATAGTCTGCAACATACCCTTAGTCAGGGAATTGAGGTTAGAAACAGAAATGGATGTAACCATGTACTGATAGCACTCATCACATACACTGCCAGTGTAATATCTGACACAGGACCTGTGTGGTGGACGGACAACACATGATAGGCATACCTCTGTCCAGCAAGAGGATAGGCCCACAGTAGTGAGCTATGCAGACAGACTGCATTCCAAGGTAAACTAGTATGTACACACACACACACACACACACACACACACACACACACACCCACACACACACACACACACACACACACACACACACACACACACACACACACACACACTGTAACACCAGTACTATACAAAACATAACACAACTCTACTCACAGTCTGTATGTAGTTCCTGATCCTCCTACTCATATGTGGCAGCCCTGAGTGTGCAGGTTCTCCTGCAAGAGGTATTGCTACCTGCTGTCTGTAACACTGATGCCCACACACACAGGAAGGATGTCCATCACACAAGAAATGTAAAGGGACCATGCCCACATGCTGTAGGGATTTATAGTGGGTGGTTGCCATGACAGTGGTAATTGGAAGTAGTACACATGTGTAATCATATATATATATGGCTATCTGGATAAGTATATGTACATATATTTCCACCATATGTCCTGGACATGGAGTGTAGCCCTACCCCAGCCCCTATAGTCCCAAAGTCATAGTGCAAGGGTATGTCAGGTATGTATAGCAGGTATATTAGTAGACACTTGCTACTGTCATTGGGATTGTTTTCACCGACATGGTGTGTGGAAGGTCACATCTGCTTATAACATGTGTGCCATTGGCTACTGACAGACATCCTAAGGAAATCATTGTAAAGTACCGCTGCTAGCATGTAATGCCCCTCTGGAGTGCAGCAGAGATATTGGCCAATATATGTTCAAGACACACCCTGTACAGTCCAGAGTTATACACATAATTTCTTAGTGCACAACATGCGTACCAGGCCTGACAATATGGATGTAGACAGCCATGTAGATGGGTATAATACATAACGACTGGTATACATTTGTCACCATAGGTTTTGCATTCACACACTCTTGTCTGGCTTGACACATAATGACTGCTGGTATAGGGGTGCCATGGACACATACTACGCACTAGATATTGACATACATCTGTACAGCATCCCACTGCTCTGTCTGACATACATGACTTTTAAGGGAGGCCCAGCAGCAGTACATCTGGAAAGTATCTGCACATGACATCTCACTGGGTAAGTACACTAAGCTGCTAGGTATGTAACAATATACTGTGCAGACTACAGGCAAACTGGCTCAACACTGGCCTACATCTCCTATGGGGGGAATGCACATGTACCTGCATATATAGCAGGCTCAACAGGTATGTCACAGCACAGGGTAAGATACACCTGTGTGAAAGTGCATAACCACAACCATTGTGAACACAGCCACAGCCACATATGGACACCAGAACTGTGACCTGAGCATCCCAAACACATACTCTATTATATGTCTGGCCTGTGTGTGTGCCTCATTATGGCATTGTTGTTCAGGTCTGTGTGCATTTCTGATGGGTGTCAGCCATGGCTCCAATGTGTACCCAGCATCCCCTACTAGGTGACCGTAGGGGGTGTCCCCACTGGCAAATCTCTGGTACAGCTGTGTCAGATGCCATATGTGGGAATCGTCATAGCTCCCAGGGCAGCCAGCACACACATTCATTATAATGCCCTGGGCATCACAAACGACCTGGCAGTTGATGGAAGGGATGCCCCTGTGGTTGATGTAGGCCCTACCCTGCTCACCAGGTGGTGCTTTGATGCATATGTGCGTGCAGTCTATAGCACCCACTACCCCAGGGTATTCTGCTATTTGGTGGAAGAGATGCATATTGTTGGTCAACACCTCACGGGTGTTAAGGAAATATACGTGCTCACTGGCATGTGCTGACATGGCATCCAGGAACTGGTGGAATACTCTGGATGCTGATGCCTGTGAGATCCCCATGTTATCCCCAGTTGTGCTTTGGGAGGTACCTGTGGCTAGTATACCTAGGCCTACACATACCTTGGTATCCACTGGGATGGGTTTCCCTCGGTCAGTTTGGTGTGTCAGGAGTGGCCGGCACAGCTCAACAATTTGCTGTAGGAGGTCTCTGTCCACCCTATAGTGCTCCACTATCTCCAGCTCATGTAGCCCCTGGTATGTTACCCTGGGTCTGTACACTCTTCTCTGTCTCCTCACTGGGGGTTGTTCGGCAGCATTCACATCCTCACCACCCTCAGCCTCTTGCACATGTTATTCTATGTTGCCTGCTACAGCCCTTCACATTTTGTAGGTTTGTTTGTTAAAATTTCCCAGCTTGTACACACCAGTGGTGTAGAGTGTAGTAAAAACCAGAGAAGAAGGTGTTTGCTTAGTTTATAGTGTTGTTCTGGGCTGGGATGGTCTGCTGTCTGTGTAATTGGCTGATTCTGATACATTTCACCTGCCAGCTAAGCTAGTTCTCCTTGATTACCTTCCTATTGCCGTTTTCCCTTCCCATTGCCTTCCTGTTTAAGCCCATGAGTGCACCGCACAAACAGAGTGCTCAAATGTGCACACTGCTGCTATTTCCTGGTTTAATTTTTTTTTTCTTCCTATAAAACCCAGTGCACAGCGTGCGCACCCGCTTAGGCATTGTAAAGAATGCTAGGCAGGGAGCAATCCCAAGCCACAGGGCTCCAATACGCTTACAGTATGCCTGACACACACCCCCATGATGTCACCTACCTCCTAGTCTTGCACTCAGCTATTCATACTCTTACACTGTTGGGACCTGCCTCACATGCTGGTGAAAACTGGGATTCACTATCCTTCCTCTCATTTGCATAGGATTGCTTGCTAATGCATAGTTACATGTCTCACACTGAGCCTCCCCTCTTAGCAACCATTACACACTGTCCAGGTTGTCTTCTGCCTGCCATTGACTTGCATGGCAGAATACTGATTTTAGTTAGAATGCTTATTTTAGGTTTATTTTATTATTTTCCCCCCGATCATGTCTGCGTGCCACTGCCCTATGCTTAAACAGCCGAGATCAGCGAAAAAAAATAAAAGTTGTTTTTTTTATTTATTTATTTATTTTTTTTTATTGTTTGCAATGCCAAAGGTCTTATACTTGGCCATTGGCATGCTTCTTCTATGATATGCAGCCTTTATGTGGAGCTGTCATAGCTCCGTTTTGGATTTTGCAGAAATGTACTCGGTTACTAACCGAGTACATTTCTGCAGATAGCACTAGTCTTGCACGGAATATTGCAAGCTTCCTGGATTGCAAAATCATCTCATTTGCATGAATTTCTCCTGCAAATGAGGTGATTTGCATACCAGGGCTTAGTCCGTGCATGATTAGTGCAGGAGCTCCCGTGCACGCCCCTGCAGGCTATCCCTGGATCGCAAGGCAGACATATTGCCTGTCAGAGCTCCTGCACTAATCATGCACGCCATGCAGGGCATAGAGAGTCCGGGGGACTGTCTCCTTAAGAATATCTTAAATCAGTCTGTTATTGATTATTGATACTGACATATTTAGAAATGAATAATATACGTAATTTATGTTATGTTATAACTGCCAACATACCTCTATTGTTGTTTGTGAACGTAATGCACTACTATTGTCTGTTTTTGCAGTGTGTTTAGCAATTGCCAACAACTCTGTCATTACATTTGTGTATGTTACTCTCTTAATCTCTTTCTCTCTCTCTCTCTCTCTCTATATATATTTTTTTTTTTTTTTTTTTTTAACTATTCATGCAGTTTTGTTTCCCCCAGGCCACCACTGAAAATGGGTCCTGCACAATCAGGTTGTACTTTTTAACAAAACACATTTTCATACTGTATTATCACACACCAGCTTACATACACTGCCGTCAGTGGGACTTTACTATGTAAAGTGGTATGCCATGAATAGATCCTTCTCCAGTGATTTAACTGATCCTTCAGCATACTAGTTGCCAGATTTGCTTGTGGTGAAAATGTTCAGTGTCCATTTAAATCAATTGATTTGTGCTGGTTCTATATCATTTACCTATGGTACAGTAAAATGCCATCTAGCATCCTGAAGGGTTGTTCTAATGTAGCAAGTGATTGACTGATCGATTAATTAATTAATTCAATTATTTATTTGTACTGCCATCTCTGCCTGTTATTGGAAATAGACAACTGGTCAAGTTACCAAGTATTCCAAATACACAGTGCTGCTAAAATGCTATACTGATGAGGACATCGGGATAATTTAGAGACTTAGAGAGTTTTAACGAATATGAGGTTATGCAAGACAGAAATGAATGATTTTTTATGAAATTTATGCAGCAAGTATTTGATTGATAAGACAAGGTTACACAGAGCACATGATAATGCAGAGGTGATGTTATTGGTACTTAATTCACAGAATCTCATAGCTGAGATCATATATCAACTATTACATGTGTCAGCCAAATCTTTTCATGGAACTATATGAATGGTATAGTGCACCCATGGTATTTGCTATAAGACTATGAACTGAAGCTGAAAGTGACTGAAGCTATATATGGACATGCCTATTATATGGAGTGAGAAAATGTATTTTATTTCATTTTATTTTATTTTTAATTGTTAAACTGGCAAGTACTCTGAAGGAAATACACTTTTGAGGATCAGCTAAGAAGCACTGTCTGTTTATGTGAATTGCTTCAATTCACACAATTTAGAAGTGAAAGGTGAGGGATTCAAATTCAAGTCTAATGGACAAAGCTTATAAACAACTTGAAACTTTAAACTTCAAATGTTAATTGCCAGATGTGAAATACAGTTTGTAAATGTTTCATCTCCCAAGCCCCTGCTTACACTTATCAAGGGTATCAGAACGTGTCAGGATTTGGGATGCATGGCTAGGTTTAAAAATGCCCTTGCGGTCGTTAGCCTAGTAAACACCTATGAACCTCTAAAGATGTTTGCACCTTAACAGACTGCAGCAGCACTCTATATATTAATGGTTATTATTACAAATCAAGTGACATAGAGTACAAGACAAAACGAAACATGATACAATAAAAAATTTGCAAATAAAAGCATTTTTTTTCTTTTGGGTGGGTGAAAACCTCACGTCTCTGTTTCTTATATACACTAAAAGTAAGAAAACACACACAATCACAGAGAAAGAGTAAATTTCACTTTAAAATGCGTATTTCAGTAATAGTATTTCTCTGCTCAAAACGGATGCTAAAGACAGCAGTTCTGAGAATAGTAGAGTGAACAAACCAATATAGGATGAAACAACCTTCAGGGAAACATAATATGAGGAAAACGCAGCTGATGTACATCAGACTACCAAAGGGACATCGTATAAATTACATTTATTTATCTACATATTATGTATAAATCAGAATGACATTTGGGCTTTAGTATCATTGGTCCAAAGGACAATAATGCCAGTCACAGTAATCCCACATGGATAGTCAGTACTCTTGAAGAAAAAATATAAAATGCATAATAACCCTATAATAATACATAAATCAATTCACTAGGCTGAAATGTACAAAGGGGAGAATGTAACATATAGATTCTAACTACTCTTATGTGGTATTGGTATGTATAAACATATACTGGCTGAGTGTATGAGTGTAGCAGCAAAAGTCCACTAAATTATTGCTCTAGACCCCATTTATTTATTAATGTTTATGCAACCATGAATGCTAGGACACATAAGTTATGGGTTCTGCATATTCTTTTAGTAGAATTCTTTAAATGAACAAGGGATCATAGGAGGTTACATAGTTATAAAGATGATGTTTTGGCAATGTGTGACCTTTTTTCCTGATGTGGCACTAAAGACGTTTCATGTTTCTGATATATTTCAATCTGAATATGTTTTAATGACCTGTTCATTAAGGTTGGTATTTATAGTCAGCTTGTGAAGTATATAAGATGACCACATCTATTCTGCATA
>NC_056735.1:204547527-204742527 GCF_019279795.1 Protopterus annectens
CAGGGTGAATGAACAGGTTATCCATTTTAATCAACTGTATTTATGAGACAAGAGGAATAGGCAATTGCAAATTTGCAAATATAAATGCATAAGAAGGATATATGTCAATTTTTATTTTCAAACATTATGCAACCAAAACATATGAAGCAAAATGAGGTGAAATCCCAAACAGTCATGCCATGTAATCTCACTATTGAAAACAGCAAGTTCCAATAAAAAGTCTGCAGAGTTACAAAATAGCACTCTTTGAAATGGTTTTATGGCAAAACTTTGACTTTGTTGTGACTAATAATCCAAATAGTGATCATAATAGAATGAAATCACTCAAATAGAAATTGCATCCATAGTGAACACCGGCAAAAGCACTACTTAAATACAGACTTCTGAAGTAACACCATCTCATGGAAAGAAGAAAGTCCTAGGACACAGCAACCTCGATCGCGTGAGGAAATATCCAGTATTTGCACAGTAATGATCATTCATATGGGATTGATCATTAGTGTGTCCAATAGAAAGATATTACAACAGTAACTTTGTAACCAGTACCTTCAATACAGTTAATAGTAAATGGAAATGTGTATTTACCATAGTTATAACAGAAATAAAAGGGAAACATATAATATTTGTAGGAATTTGATATCCTTACCTTATAGATGTGATGCTATAGCTGTGAGAAACATTACTGAAAAATAATTGTAAATTAACAGCAAGTAGTAATGATATGGCAGTTGGTGAGGCACCACACTTAGTGCCAGACTCAGAAAGTTACATTAGGATGTGCTCATTGAATATATCCCGCAGTAACTATTTCCAGTTCAGGGATAGCCCTACCGTAGTGTTGCAGCATGAAGTGTGGCACCATTGTGAGATGTCTCTATAACCTACTGCAATGGTCTATGCTAATTAGCACGTGGTCTCCCCTAGTAAAATTTGTGGCTGTGTAAGGTGCATCAACCACACATGTTAATGAATATAGTCAAAAGCTCATTTTTACCCATTGCATTAGTGCCAGGGAATTTAACTGGCAGATAGTCTTGAGGGTGTGTGCATCTATGTATATGTTTGGCTTATGAATGGAGCAAGGAAAGTGTGTGTGTGTGTGTGTGTGTGTGTGTGTGTGTGTGTGTGTGTGTGTGTGTGTGTGTGTGTGTGTGTGTGTGTGTGTGTGTTTGTAAGTGCGTGTGTGTGCACAGGTGGATAGGTAAGTGTATCACTGAGTGCGATCGGGTTAGAGGCTGCCTGTGTGTTGCGGGGGTTTGGGCTGTCATATCAACTCCGCACTCTTCTAGACTAATGAGCAAATTCTGTGACATTGCAGGGTGGGGAAAACTAGACACCAGGGATAATCTTCAGATTGTGCCTGAAAGGCACTTGATTAAAAAAAAAAGAAGAAAGTATTGTAGAATGAAAAATGTGATTTGGTGGAAACACTATTCACCAGAGATGATCATTAGATTGTGCCTTAAAAGCACTTGAACAAAAAACTAGAAAAACATGTTACAGCATGAAAAACATGGACTGTGAAGAAAACTAGACACAAAGATAATTTTCAGATTATGCCATAAAGGCACTTAAAAGAGCACTGCCACTAGACAACAGGTACAGGTACTCCTACATATTACCTCAAAGTCCATAGAAATACAAAAATATAAATTAAACAGTGGGGAAAGTTTCAAAGCTGCACCCTTTACACAGAGAGAAGCTTGCAAACTAGATGCCTCAAACCTCAATACTAACTGAAAAGATAGTGTAGCACAGTATTTTTTACACAGTGAGAAATCTAAAACTCTAATGTCCGGAATCATTCACTGTTTCCAAAGGTCCATGAGTTATGAGGAACTGGGCAGTATCAGAGGCAACAACAGAAGCATTCTGTAAAATCATGGATGGTGGCAAGGATAAGGATGTGTCCTTGTTGGCGGGAGGCTTCAGGACAAAGCTGGGAGAAACACTAGGAACACTTTCTACACTATTAGGTGTACTCATTTACAAAGTTAATAGAGCAATAGGTGTAGCATAATGATGCATTTTAGTAACAAAACAAAGCCTATTGTCTGACATAAATGATTGTAAGGATCTGTGATTTATGATGGCAGGGGCAAAAACAAAAGAAGGGACGTTGGGGATGTTCTTTTATCTTACAGCCATTTATGAGCATGAGCATGTGTGTGTGCATGTGTGTGCATGTGCGTGTGCATGTGTGTGCATGTGCACACGCGTGCACATGCTTGTGTGTGGGACAGTGAATGGGGGTACCCATGCCAATGTGATGCATGGACTGTCATTAACTGTCACAGCAAAGTGATGACTTGCATCAGTGGTAGTTAAGAACAATTCGGAGACGTAAATTAGCTGATAATGAGGCTTTTACTCACTGCAGCCAATTTGTCTCTAAATCTCATTTTTCTGCATCATGTAAATGGTCCTTTTAGCTACAGATCTTTCTCCTGCAGTGAGGTTCTTTCTGAATCCCCAGGTTAGTTTAGAAAGTGAGCAAAAAAATGTAACTTTTGGAAACAAAAAGGAAGAACAAGAAAGGCATTTACTAATTTTGGCAATTTTTGACATGCTGTTATTAAAACAATGTAAATATCTGCAGCGTGTTATGAAGAAAATATATCTTGTGTCTGGATACTGTAACTTTAATAACAAAATAGTAATCCATACAGCTACTTGTCAGCAATGTCAGCCTTTTTTCTATACAGTTAAAACCAACAGAAACTCTGTGTGTTTAAAGTCTGTCAGTTAGTGTACAGAATTAAGTCCCTAATCTATAAATAAGCTGTGTCCACTACCTAAGAAATAGGTCGTAGTTCTTCAATCATCATTTGTATAATTTATGACAGTTAGCAAGTGTTTTAATCTGACAGTGTCCTGGAGTCACCTCTGAAAATGGGACATTTCTTTCCAGTGGAGTTAACAAGTGTCTAAAAAAAAGGTAAAAAAAAAATCCTATGAATGATTGACACAATCCTTTTTAAACCAGGTTCTCAGTCAATGACAATGGATTGAGAATACAGTTTAGCAGCCAGCTTCACTAAAAAAATAGTTTCTTCAAAGAGATATGTTTTCTTGCTCCTACAAAAAATGTATTTATATATACTTACTCCAGGAAATTCCCAGTACAGAGGAAAGTAGGCTCCCACAAATAACAGTCTTGCAGTAACAATACAACAATGCAATCTATGAGCCATAACACATTCAAAGACCTGTGAGTGAACAGTGGGAACCTAATCAAATGGCCAGTGATCACTGTAGGGAAGCCATATTTATAAGTGTATTTTTGCCATAAATAGGTAAAAACAGAAACTGCATTATGCAAGCATTCTGTTGAATGCATTGGTGGATTTTTTTTATTTTATGTATTAGAAACTCTTTAGGTTTCTGTTAGAAGTGGGGATTTAAAATGCACTATTATCTGTGTGTGTGTGTGTGTGTGTGTGTGTGTGTGTGTGTGTGTGTGTGTGTAATCTATGGAGTACTGTTGGGATGTTTTTCTTTAACATTTATTGGCATTTTATGCAGTCACATTTTCCCTCCATTTTTATTAGTTTCTCTTTTGTATTTTTCATTTAAGTTTTTGTATAGTTTCATAAAATGATAATTTTAATATAATCATACTCTTTGTATTGACATCTCTGCACATTTTCAGAGTTCTGCATTATTGCCTTCAACCAGAGGCATATTAAAATGGGGCAGAGGATGTACTCCAGCCAGGTGCAAACATTACAAGGGGTGTACAATTAAAAAGAAAATAATAAAATATTTAGTACTTACATATTATCGCAACCACATTTCGGGCGTCAAGGAATTTGTCATGTTGGTGCAAAACGATGTCTGGTAACCTAAGAAGGGGAGTGTAAACTCTTCGCTACTATTGTGTCTGAGTGGTTTTGACATATGAAGAGGAATAACATGAAAAATTCCTCTTTCTGGGGAGCATCTGTTCCTGACCTATACATAGGAGTGGTGCTTCGCAGTCGTCGTTAATGTTAGAAGTCATGAAAGTCAATGCTTTCCCCACAAGACAGCCGGCTCCTTTTAAACACTTTTAGGTGTACACTGTGTCATCAATGATTGTCAATTTTGGGGGATATCTGTGTGAATCACTCAGCAGTTATAGCACATGTTGCCAGTACTGTGACTGGTTGAGATTAGCAGAACTGTCTGTGTGAAGTGGGATAATGTCTGACACCACTGGCACAGGAGTTCCACTAGTGAGAAAGGGAGCAGTCAGTGAGGGATGCATCACTGTCCCATTAGATAGTACTCGTTAGAGGCACTTGTGTTTGGCCATGAACACTTAGATGGTATGCTCCTGACTAACTTGCCTTTGCTGAGCTTGTGCTTAGGAATGCAGGAATTGCAATGCATTGTAGCACTGTGCAGGTCACGGATGAAATGAGACCCCCCCCCCCCGCCAGGATCCGAAAAATTGACCGTTGTTTTTCTTCAGGCCCCATACCAAACTGTGACCGATTACTACATACTTGCTCACACACCCCTTTCAAGGTTAAGAAAAATGTTTTGGCAGAAACACTTCCATTTCAGCCACTTTGTAAATGTAGTTGCGATAATACTTAAGTATCAAATATTTTTAATCAAATACTTTCCCCCTTTAAGGGAAATGGCAACACCCATCTTAAATGGTCATCTGAGACATCCTGCATGCCTCCCACCATGCCTGTGTCTTCTTGCTTAGGCACCTCCCCTGTGATTGGTTGCACAGGTAGAAGGGCTCCCTGTGACTGGCTGCACAGTTAGGAGGGCACAGTGATCTGGTGTGATACAGAGAGAGAGAGAGACTGAGCTGCAGAAATAAACAACTATTCTGTGAATTAAATAGGGCAAACCACTGAAGAAGCTATTGGGGGAAATGTTTCATTTAAATGTAATTTTGTTCTTGTGTATACACAGATAGACTACTGATGGTGATGTTGGGAGAAATTATGCTTTCTGGTGCTTGTGCATACATGAATGGACTGCAAACTGGTTCATTGGGGAAATGATTAATTTTGATGCTTGTGCATAAATGGATGAACTGCTGAAGGGGTCATTGATGGAAATATTTCATTCTGGTGCTTATTAATACTTGGAGATGACTGCTGAAGGAATGTTTGGGGGAAATATTTCATTTTGGTGTCATTTGAGTGCTTATGCATACATGGACAAACTATTGAAGGGATCTTTGCGGGGAAATGATTCATTTTGTTGTCATTTGAGTGCCTGTGCATACATGGATAAACTGATGAAGGAGTTGTTGGGGAGAAATATTTTATTTATTTATTTTATTTATTTTACATTTGTTAACCAGGTTGTGTCCAACTAGGGAAGTAGCCCGTTTTCAGAGGACACCCGGGGAGAAAAGCTCCATAACAATAATACAAAAAATATTACAAAATTTATTACAAAGATTTAGAAAGAATATACAAAAAGTTTAACAGCTGCCTACAATCACAATTTACAAGAAGAGAATGTTAAACAGAAAACATTACATTTCCTAAGCCTTACTACAGACAGTAATATGAAACTCATTAGATACATAACTAAAATAATCCATTGTGGTATTTTCATTTGGTAGAAGTAAGACAAGGAGAAAGACAGCAGAAAATAATCATTTGATTGATGGCATGAGAAACTAGCCAGGAGTATTACAGGAGCATAGCCATTGTTGAGAATAAGTCCTTCTGGTGTCCTTTGAGTGCTTGTGCATACATGGACTGCTTGTGCATACATGGACAAATTACTGAAGGAATCGTTGGGGGAAATGTTTCATTTTGATGTCAGCAAAATGTTTGTATATACATGGACAAACTACTGAAGAGACCGCCAGGACATTTTGAGAAAGAGAACAACGCAGCTTCACTGTTTGATAGGCAGCAATGCAGCAATGCAGCAAAGCCAAGCATAATTTTAATGTATATTCTTGACTTTTTTTAAAACGAGGATTCAGTAAATCCTTCCACTATGACTCATTGAAGATTAAACCCCTGATGATCTGGCTTACTGAAATTTAAGTGTTTTTGTGGTGGAGGGGCAGGCTTTAATCTCCCCTGCATCCCAATATTGGGGCGAGCGTCCCACACTTTCCAGATTTATATTATTAGCATCTTCTTGGTCAGTGAAAAAAAAGTAATATATGTCTCTCTCGCTTATGAAAGCAGTGTCAGAGGGGCATACCTCTTAGCATAAGAAATCTGGACAAAGCCTAAAATATCAGGATCAAAAGCCCAAAAAAAGCCCCAAAATAGGGACAGCTTTTAAATATTGCTTTTATAAAGTTTAAACTTAGAAACTTTATTTATTTATTTATTTATTTTACATTTGTTTGAAAGTTGCTAGAATAACAGGAATTGAGGGAAATGAAGTCTGAAAGACAAATGCATGTCAATCCTCATTGATTTGCCAGAAAACCATAAAGATTATGAGTGAAAATGTATTTATTATTTATTTCTTTACTTGACATTTATTAACCCGGTTACTCTGACTGGGCACGATAGCCCTTTTTCAGCAGAGATCCGAGGAGAAAAAATCCAGACAAAAAAACGTATAAGCAATACAAAAAAGTTTAAAATGTACAAAAATATATAAGGAAAATGTGGACATTGTGCAAAAATGTGGACAGTTGAGCAGTATGGTCAAGGGCCAGGGCTACTTATGCAGTACGTGTTGCTTAATACTCTGAAAGTCTGTTTCGAAATTAAAATTAATTAAAGATATTCTTCGATCAACTATGAGCCAAGCTAGATTGACAAATCTGGCTATGCTGTCTATTGAGCATGAATATACAAAGATGATAGATTTTTGGCAAAGTCATACATAAATTTGCAAAAGTTAAGGCTCCAAAAAAGAAATTGTAATGTTTTGGTGGGCATTTAGAAAGAAGTACAACACAACTAAACTGCAGTTAATATTGCAGTGAAGACAGAGCAACACAGCCCATTGGAGATTGGATAAGGATATGTCCTGACATAGTGTGGTCATACCAAGAATAGTGCTGCATAATGAAACCACACATCCTCAGAAATGATAATCACTGCACACTAGTGACCTGACCCTGACATGCATTATCATGCGACCCATGGATATCTACATGCAGGTGTCATTCACATGTGCATTGAAACACTCCATTATTGCCAGATGGGCATAAGTAGGAGGACATACAAATGCTCCACAGAGAGTGCCAACTGATTTTATAATATAAAAGTTAAAGAAATGGGGTATTAGGACATGTGGAAATATCAAGCAGATGAAAAGGCAAAATGAAAATTAGATGTTAGGAAGAGTGTGTTAGGTGGGGGTAGGAATAATTTTTTCTTTCTTTTTTTATTAAAGAAAGATGGAATGGAAAGGTAATATGAGAAGGTGAAGGAAAGTAAAGGGATGGAAAAAGATCCAAGTAAAAGAATACAGAATGTAAACAAAGACTGACAGTGAATGTAGTGACACATAAGAGGGAGAAACAATGTAGAAACCCAGACTGATAAAGGGTGGACAACCTGGGATGGAGAAGATTGGACTACAAGCAGGGATGGGGAGAGACAAAGAAGAGCACATTAATGGGGATAAGATGCAGTGATGAAAACCTTCTAAGCCAGTCCAGTTGGGAATCCACCCAGAAGTCAGTCATCTCCATGACATTCTGGATGAGCTCCATCGTTGGTGGCCCAATGGTCAGAGCTAACCAGCTATGCATTTCTACCATCCACATGGGAAGTCAATTCAAGGTACCAGTGTGAGCATCGAGCATCCAGTCCACCCAGGTCCTTATCAATCACTGAACCTTATGCCATTTCACCAAATATTCCCCCCACTGTGCCACTCTGTGATGAAGAACCTGCATCACCCACTAAAAGAAAAGGCAAAAGATGCCACTAGTGAGCCCTGCAGGTCATCTTCCCCTGGGTGAGCTTCATCACCTTGCAAATTAACAAGTCTAGTAACCCAATAGTGGCACAGTAACCTGTGCAATACAATGAGGCTGCAACCTAACATCTGTCTTCTTCAAGGGTGATCCCACAGAAAATGAAAATACAGGAAGAAAAACAAAACAACAAAGCAACATAATAAAAAGTAAGGGAAAATGAAAAAGAAAGACATAAATGCAAAAAGTCATTGATATACAGTATGATTTATTCAAACAGGACCTGGAATGGAGAAAAACAAACCGCCTAAGTAATATATTACAATGGAGTACTAAATATTAAACATACTATAGCACTAGTAAACCACTCCATTTATAAGTGACACAGTTGTATAACAACAAGAAGAAAAAACATGTATAAATCCAAGGAACAACTAATCAACCGATACATATTAAAATGTAAGAAAAAAAAAACAGAAATACAATTGCTTTTTGCATTGGCGTGTGGTTTATTGCAGTAAAGAGTTAACGTCATAGGCATGCATTAATAAACTACACTTAGTTAGCCCACTGCCTGCATTGTTTGCCCTTCATCATCTGGCAGGCTATCCTGTTTTGCTTGATCTCCAGATGTGCTAGAAAATGTAAAACAAGCAATAAAGAGCACAGTATATCACTTGACAGCAGAAAGCAGTTACAGGTATAGGTATCATGCCTACTGTACAGTTATACTGCTCATAATAATTTTTTGGTTCCCTCTCCAGAACATCTTCTTCCCATTGATGGAGAAGGGCTGGGTGGTGCCTCTTCAGGTCACAATAATTGTGGCAGAACTGCTCTTCAGAGCTGGTGATCCCAGTGGTATCACTATCCTCCAGCAAGTTTGTGTCAAGCACTCAATTCATTTATATTTATTTATTTATTTGTTTGACATTTGTTGACCGGGAAAGTCCGACTGAGTCAAAAACTCATTTTCAGCAGATGCCCAGGGAGAAAGGCTCCATAAAGCATAAAAATGAAAATACAAATAAAACAGAAAATAGAAAAACATCATACAAAGATGAAAAACAATTATGGAACAATAAGAACATTTTACAAAATTGATATACTGAGATCATAACATTCAAAGGAAGTGGAAGCCGTGCTGAATAGCTACAATCATTTATTATATGAAGCGCTTTTCGTTCAGTTACAATCCTTGAACTTCTTCAGATACAATGCTATTAAATTAATGCCACTTAAATAGTAAATCAAATACATCAGCTGATATCTTGCATTACTTATTTAAAGGCATATACTTCCAATTCCATTAAAAAAAATTTATATATATAAAATGTTAAAAAAATGTTAAAGCATTTTTTAAAAACCTACTTTTTGATCATAATATGTACACAAAAGCTTAAAATAGATATAAGTATAAATACTTCAAGACTGACTATATAATTTCAGCAGCAGCTTATTTTCAAACTAATTCTATATAATAATTCAAGCAATACATATATTACATAGGTGCGTGACAATTATAAGCTATAGAATTATTCACATATGTCCAATTTATATATACTTATACACACAAAGTAGTTGGGTACTGTACCAAAGTCCAGCTTACGAAACCAATCCAAAAGTAGATCAAAAAACGTCGCTGGACACTACTATTCCTTTAAAACGTTTATTCAGTAACAACAGTCATTCAGTAAAAACAAAAGGATGAGCGCTTTTGGGACAATTCCCTTCCTCAGATAAATTTCACAATAAAACAATGCCCTTTTTTAAAAACCATCACAACCAATGAAATTCAGTGAAAGACCCGCCTACACTTCAGAATAGGCTCCACCACCAGAAATAGCATTGGTGGAAGAATTATTAAATATTGTGCTATCACAAAACTATATTTACTTTAAAAATAATTTTTACTATAAAAAAAGGAGTGGCCATGGGGTCTCTGTACGGTTCCAGTTTCGCTAATCTAGTTATGAATTATTGGGAACGTTCTTTTGTATTTAATAATGATGAAATTAATGCACAGATGGTGTATTTCACATGATTTTTGGATGACATATTTATATTACTCAAGGGGGACAAAGAACAAGCAAAATATTTAGTTGAATATTTTAATCAGACCACAGAATTCCTCGAATTTACATATAACTTTGATGAGAAAGAAATACCATTTTAGATGTATTATTAGTTAAAAATAACACTGACAAAAGGTATGAAGCAAAAATTTATAGAAAACCCTCTTATTCAAATACATTTCTTCATTTTTCGAACGCCCATCCCTTCCACCAAAAGAAGTCGGTGGTAAAAGGGAAACTTGTGAGGGTGGCACGAATGATCTCAAAGGAGGAGGAATTTAATACTGAATGTCAGTTATTAAGACAAATGTTTATTAAAAGAGCATATCCTAGTGGCTTTTTAGACAAGATTATAAATGAAGTAGTAAGAAAGAGATCTAGTGGAATATATAAACCTATTCTTGGTAATGGTAGAGTGGAAAACACTAGTATGGTATTAAGTAACTCTTGTACCTTAGAAATCTTAGAGGAGTCAACATCGAATAATAAGTGAATTTCTGATACATCATATCTGACTTCTAATTTTGTAGTCACATTTAATGTGGACTTTTATCATATAATAAATATTGTGTGTAATAATTGGAATATTATCACACAAGATAAGGAGTTATTGGAAAACCTGGGGACTACCCCAAAATTCACTACAAGAAGGGACAAAAATTGAAGACTTTTTTTGAATACATACAAAATACAGGTATTAACAGTAAAGGTATGCAACAATGTAGCTCTTGTCCATATTGTAAATATATTCTGGTTGGAACATCAATATCTATTAACAAAAAAGTATTGTCAAGTAAAGGGAAATATAATTGCAATTCACAAATGGTTGTTTACCTTGCCAAGGGCCAATATTGTCCTTGTTATTATATTGGCAAGACAATATGTAGATTAAGAGACAGAATATATGATCATATATATATAGTATTAATAAACTTAATCAAGATAGTGCATTAGCCAAACATATTCAAGAATACCCTAACCATGAATTCAAATTCCGGATATTAGATCAGGTGGTAATGAATATGAGGGGGGGACCATTGGAAATAGAGCTTGAGAGACTGGAATTGATATGGCAAATCCATTTATATGCATATAATAGCCCCGGATTAAACGATATGTGTTCCATAATGCCTATATTAAAAATTAAAAGTTTATGTAAATAAACATACACATAGGGGCCTAATTAACTGATGTGTGTATAAGTATATATAAATTGGACATATGTGAGTAATTCTGTAGCTTATAATTGTCACTCACCTATGTAATATATGTATTGCTTGAATTATTATATAGAATTAGTTTGAAAATAAGCTGCTGCTGAAATTATATAGTCAATCTTGAAGTAAATTATATAGTCAGTCTTGAAGTATTTATACTTATATTTATTTTAAGCTTTCGTGTACATATTCTGATCAAAAAGTAGGCTTTTAAAAAATGCTTTAACATTTTTTAACATTTTATATATATAATTTTTTTTAATGGAATTGGAAGTGTATGCCTTTAAATAAGTAATGCAAAATATCAGCTGATGTATTTGATTTACTATTTAAGTGGCATTAATTTAATAGCATTGTATCTGAAGAAGTTCAAGGATCATAACTGAACGAAAAGCGCTTCATATAATAAAGGATTGTAGCTATTCAGCACGGCTGCCACGATTGTTTTTTGGTTTTGTAGTCGTCAATTTGTTTTTTGTAATTCAAAGGAAGTGGAGCTTACATATTATGGGTGGTTTTGCTGGCATATTACAGTAGAAAATTCTCTCAGCAATGCATATTTCAGTCCAAGAGTAAATGAATAAAGGTTACTACAGGGAGGTCTTTTGGTTACAGTTTTATAAACAGGCTGATAAGAGTGCAAATATAATGAAGTTTGTACAATTAAGAAAGGAGTCTATATGGGGGTTTAGGTAGACTATAGGCAGATCTTAGGAAGACAAGGAGAGATTAAAAGAATGTAAAGGTTAGGGTAAATACATTAATAAGATTAGTGGCAACTTTGTAAAAAAAAAAGGGGGGAGGGCGAGGGCTAGGTTGAAAGTTACAGGGGTTGCTTAGTTGCTATGGAACCGGGGTAGATGTTAGTGTCTTGCATATGGTTTTCTAGTGAGAATTTTGTATTCTTATGGTCAGTAATTGGCCTGCTGCTGCTTGGTAAGGCATTCCAGAGTTTTGCTACAGTGCAGGAATATAGTCATTGACCAGCTTTTGTTGACTGGTCTGTGCAGGGTTACTAGTTGTTTGTCTTCAGATCGGAGATTTCTGGTAGTTGTTTAGGTTTGGAGGAGTTAGTTGAGAGCTGGGCAGTTATAAGGTTTGTATATAACTTTGTGTAACATATTAAGTTGCAGTTGGTCTAGTAGGAGAGGGAGTTTTAACCTTTTGAGGGTTTTGACAGCAGTACAGTGTTGTGTGCTGTGTGTTGCTTTAATAGCAAATTTTGCAATTTTATTGAAGCATGATTCCAGTTTATTTTTTAAGTTAATCAGAATGTTTAACTGGGAGCACCATAGAGAAAAGTGAGAAGCAGATAAGTAGAAGCTAGGGTGGTATTGGTGGTTAGGCTCATAAAGTTTTTGTGCTAATATAGCATTCCTAGTTTGTAGTGTCAAAGGAGAGCTTATTGTCTGTGGCAACTCCTAGTAGTTTGGATTGGGTAATAACTTCTAGCTGAGTATTGTTTAAAGAAGTGACTTTGAAGTTGGTTGAGATATTATC
The DNA here is from genome assembly GCF_019279795.1 of Protopterus annectens. Classification (NCBI taxonomy): domain Eukaryota; kingdom Metazoa; phylum Chordata; order Ceratodontiformes; family Protopteridae; genus Protopterus; species Protopterus annectens. The sequence goes on from NC_056735.1 coordinate 204,560,184, forward strand.
AGGTGTGAAAAGGAGAAGTTTTGTTTTATTAGGGTTCAGCAGGAGCTGTGCCTTGTTTCGTCAGGTCTCGATGGAAGTAAAGGCAGTTTGGGTTAGGTGTTGAAGGTATTTTATGTTGCTGGAGGAGGAGATGATGGCCGAATCACTGTATAAGAGAACTTTGGTTGGAGGCAGTGTGAAGGTTGCTAACAAAGATATTGAAGAGTAATGCTCAGAGAATGGGCCTCTGTGGTACTCCAGTGCTGTTTTGTAGATAGTTTGAGAGGGTTCCCTGCCATTTTACACACTGTTACCTGTCAGTGAGGTAACTGCAGAACCATAACTGAGAATTAAGGGAGAGACTGAGGTTAGAGAGTTTATTTATTTTATTATTTATTTTATTTTTTTATTTTACATTTGTTGACCGGGCTAGTCTAACTGGATACATGTCCATTTTCAGTAGAGGCCCAGGGATAAAAGCTCCAAGACACATACAAAATACAATATAGAAGGAAATAACATTAAAGATACATATAAAATACAATATAGTAAGTAGTAGTAGTTAGAATAAAAAAAAGTTTTGTTTTTTTTTGTAGTATAGAGTTGTAGTAGTATAGGGTGAAACAATAAGTAAGAAGGTCAAACAGAAAAACTAACTGGTTAAAAACCAAAAAGAAAAATCTAGCAAGCTAGGCTTTCCACTGTGTGATACCTTAAACCTCATGTATTAGAGGTAACATGGGATATATGCAAACTACTCTTTAAGGACATCAGGTGTTTTAGCTAAATGGCAATTCTGAATGCCCACAACTTTTTCTTGTAAGTCTATTAATGGACAATTTCAGGCAAAAAAAAGTGAAACCCCACTAACTGAGGGCATGCATGTTTCTGCCTTCGTATAGCATCATCAGCACAGCATAAGTGGAACGTTTGGCTAACATTTGGAAACACAGGGCTGTCATACCCAACTGATATCCATAAAAATTAGGGTGATTGCAAAATATCCCAACTAAAACAATAAGTAAAAAGGTCACACAGAAAAATGAATTGGTTAAAAACCAAAAAGAAGAATCTAGCAAAGCTAGACTTTCCACTGTGTGATACCTTAAACCTCTTGTATTAGAGGCAACATGGGATATATGTAAACTACCCCTTAAGGACATCAGGTGGTTCCTCTAAATGGCAATTCTGAATGTCCATCTCCAGGATTCAATAAGCTGTTTTTTTTCTGTGCAGGAATAGTGTAGCAGCTCCTGCATGAAATATGGCAGCCGAGTAATCCAGTAAACAAGGCTGGGAGCATGCACAAGCCTGCTAGCAATATTCTTGCACGAACACCACTGAATTATGCTAATTACATCATTTGATGGTGAAAACCATGCAAATGAGGTGAATTAGTGATTCAGTAAGCAGGCAGGCATCTGTGCAAGAACAGTGTGAGGTGCAGAAATGTATTTGGTTACTAACCGAGTGCATTTCTGCAAAAATCAAAATGGAGGCATGACAGCTCAAAGTAAAGCATGTATGATAATCAGTAAGCATGCCAATGGCCAAAAATATGGCCATTGGCATGGAAAAGAGTTGCAAAATTATAAAAAAAAATCAAAGTTTTTTTTTGGCCAATTTCGTCCTTTTAAGCATAGGGCAGCAGCGAGCAAACAGGATTGTGCCGAAAATAAAAAAACGTGAAAAGACAATTTTAAGTCAAATATGCATGCTGCCATTATAGTCTATGGCATGCAGATTCAAAACAATAACAGATAACACTGGTTGCTAAGGAGGAATGCTGTGGTGTAGTGGTGTAACCAGGGACTAAGGCAGTGGGGTATGCAAATGAGCAAATTTTACTGAATCACTAAATGGGAAACCATTCTTTGGCTGGACCTAATCGTGTAGGAGCTATAAGGCAATGGTGTAAGCAGAAGAAGCAGCTGACATGAAAAGGGGGTGTGTCATGCTTGGTGTAAGCACATTGGAGCTCTACGGCTCCCATTTCAGCATAGCTATGCACAGATAAACAAGGCGGTGTGTCTGAGGCTGTTCTAACTTATTCCATGAAATGAAGAGCGTGCTCACTTACAGGGGAGGGCCATTTCTACTACAAAGTGTTTATTTTAGCTAAATGGGTTTGCATGGTGTGCACTGGGTCTAAAACAAAAAAAAAAAAATAGCAGGACTGTTTAAATTTGGGCACCGGGTTTGGCTTAAAAGCTGGAAATGGGAAGGGAAAAAAAGGGAAATAGCAGAATACAAGCAATCAAGTACAAATAAAATAGCAAGCAGGTGGAATGTATTATAGCCAGCCAATCATACAGGCATCATCTGCAGCACAACAGTATAAACTGTACAAACACCTTTCGATCTGTTTTTTCCCACAAATTTTGCACCATTGGTGAACACACTTGAGGGAATTTTAACAGACAAAATGCTAGGGGCTGCTGTCACTTTGATGCATCAGTATGTGCTAGAGGCTGAGGGTGGTGAGGAGGATAATGCTGACAATCACCCCAAACTGAGGAGGAGGAGAAGAATGTTCAGACCCAGAGTAACTGACCAGGGGCTACATGATCTGGAGATAGTTGAGTGTAACTCAACGAGCTGTGCTGGTGTCACCTCAGAGCCACAGCCAACAGAGTGGAACCCCTCCCAGTGGATACCAAGGTATGTATAACCTTATGAATGTTAGCTACAGGTACTTTCCAAAGACCTACTGGGAACATTATGGGGGTCTCACAGGCATCTGCATCCAGGGTACTCCACCAGTTCCTGGATGCCATGCTACCACATGTCAGTGAGCACATTTACTTCCCCAACACCCGTGAAGAGTGGACCAGCAATCTGTGCCTCTTCCACTATGTAGCAGACTACCCGGAGGTACTGGGTGCCAAAGACTGCACACACATAGGTTCATAAATTCATAGGTAGGTACTAGGCTATCTGCCTGAGGGCATTTATAAGCCTAGCCAGAGTGTGTCAGCTTGCACCGCCCCATTGATTAATTAACTGAGCCTCTGTCGAAAAGAGCCAATGAAGTGATCCCGGGGGTGTATTTTCTGTTACCCATCCACTCGTCAAGGTTTCTCTTGAAGAGTGTTAGTAAGGGGCTCTGCCTAATGTAGTCATCCACATCAAAGCACCACCCAGTGAACAGGGTAGGGATTACATAAATCACAAGGGCTTCCACTCCATCAACTGCCAGGTCGTGTGCAATGTATATGGCATTATCCTGAATGTGTGTGCTGGCAGCCCTGGAAACTGTCATGACTCCCACATCTGGCAACCCTCACAGCTCTATAAGGGATTTATCAGGGGGGATATCCCATATGGCCATCTGGTGGGGGATGCTAGCTATGCACTGGAGCTGTGTATGATGACACCCATCAAAAATGCACAAACACACACACACACACACACACACACACACACACACACACACACACACACACACACACTCAGGAATGCCATAATGAGGCACATGCACAAACCAGGATCATTATAGAGCATGTGTTCAGGATGCTCAAGTCACGGTTCTGCTGCCTTGACATATCTGGCAGAGCCTTGCAGTACTCTCCAGCCACATGTGCACACATGTTCATAGTATGTGCCATGCTATACAATATGATCCTGTGGAAACAGCTGCAGCAGGAACAGCATGGGGAAGGGCCACACAGTCCCCCACCATTGCCACAGGCACAGAGGGACTCGGGAGGAATCCCCTGAGCCAGCTCCTGTAGGCAGATGGAGGCATGCCCAGTATGCCCTGACCTTGGCAAAGAGGCAACGCACAGCACACATACTAACACTGTAGGCACCCAGGGACTGGCACCTCTCTCTAAACCAAACACACAGTAAAATGGATAACACACATCACACTACCTGTAACTTACCATGTATAGGCAGTGTACTGTATGCATCTGACATAGACAGCCCTCAAGCGCCGTCCACACAACTGCCGCAGGCACAAGGTAAGTCAGTCTTCTTAACAATAAATGAATGTATTATTATGTTCTGGTAGCATATCTATGGTATTTCTGTATGAATGCAAGGGAATGGGGTGGCCTACTGGGATAGCAGCAGACAACTGACAGCTATGTGGGACATCAGGAAATGTTTGCCCAATACTGGCCTCCCCACAACTATGCAGTAGTACCCAATGTGACAAATCACACTGCAGTATATGTGGGGGCCAACTAACTGGGGGGGTCATAGGTCACAGGCATGGATGTCAGTGTAGGGGGTCCCATACTCACCCCTCAGCCTCAACCAGCAAGTCAGTTGCAGAAAACCATAAAGAAATGTCTGGTGAAGGCCCACAAATGGCGACAATGATGACATACCCCCCTACAGACTTACACAATGATAACACAGCAGGTCTTGCAGTTACAGTAAGTCTCTGAAGGGTAAGACGTCTGAAACTCAAATGTATGCCATTTCAATCTGACCTGTGGTCTTTAGTGATATGCCTCTAGTCCCAAGACAGGGCACAGTGGTATGCTAAATGGAACTAAAATGTAAAGCAAATATCAGCACAGTCTGTACAAATGTGTACAGTTGACAGGTGTGCCCTCCCCTTCATATTCCCACAGAAATGCAGTAATATGCATGTTTGCAGGGTAATAGCAGCAGACCACACATTGCCAGGGCTGTCCCAATGCACATGATAACTTGTTGCATGTCCACAATATGCAGGGGTCAGTGAGCTATATATATGTGTTGTTAATACTGTCAGGATTTGGCCAGCACTTAGTCCCAGCTATTGTGTTGTAGAGGCCTAGGTACAGTGCTGTCTTTGACAGGGTCATGTTCAGAGAACTGCAGTGTCAATTTTTATGCATGTCAGCTAAACCTACGGTAGAAGATATACACACTGTCCAGATGTCAATATCTGTTAATGCAGGAAAGCTGTACAGGTCATGGACAGGGGGCCACACATAAGGACAATACACAGCTTGGGGTATCCTACATAGTGCCTACCATACCTCTCAACTGTACAGACCTATTGCAGAATGTCCAGAGGTTTGTATCATAATTGTGGTCTGTATAACATGAAATAGTGGTTGCCTGGCAACTCATTGGCAAATCACAGAAGACTAAGGTCAGAAAATAATGACAGATTGTAGTGTTAGACTGCATACCCATAGAAACATGCATGCTAATGCAAAACCTGTTATTAAATCATCTTTCTAGGTTTGTAAGACCAATACTTAAAAATGGTCCCTACATTTATGCCTCCATCTCCCAATCACTTATGGTGTTGTCCAGATATCTGGATCTTAGAAGTTGAGGTACCTGAAGGTCAGTGTACTGCCAGTGTATAAAAGGCTGCCACCTTTCTGTGTCAGCACTGACAACATGTCAGTGGCCAACAGCCATATCCCTGAAATGACACAGGTTGTTACAGAAAGAGGACAATTATGCCTTGTATGTCTGTTCTGCTTGTCCTAACATTGCATTTGCCTGCCAACTATTTGCCAAACAAGAAAGGGTCATGTCAAAACAGGAATGGCAGACAGTGGGGAAGCAGACATCAAACCCATGAGAGCAAACAAACAATTACCAAACTTTTCTCCCAACTGTCTATGTTTGGCAGAACACAATTAACACCCTGTCCCTATGTGTGGGCCTTTGTCTGACTGTCATATATGGGCCTGTGCAGATGTCAGTCTGTGATGGTATGACAGCTAGGCTCATATGTAGCCTCATAATAACATATAGCACCACAAACTGTCTAATGACCACAGCAAATGGAGTGGTGCAATGATGGACAACCAGCTAAATAGGTCCACTCAGAGGTGTGAAGTCCACAACCCTGTGTGCAATGTAACGGCATGTACGTCACCCACATCAGAATTACAAATACATAGCAGCTACTGTGGCCAAAGCCTGTGACTGGACTACAGAAGGACAAAGAGACACACATAAGAGGAAGGGGAACCACTGGCCAGACAAATGGAGAATGTACACACCAGAACAGATTGTGCAGTAACATAGGTGCCATGCAGTGTAAGAGGTCACTAAGCATCACCTGCAAATGCACAACACACACCCATGTAAGTTGAGGTCCACAACAAAACAAAACTCAAACAATGGACACCTCAGAGGCAAAATCACATGAGAACCACACAAACCTACACACCGCAGACCATGTAGACTCCACACACAAGCATATTGCAAATACTGAGGCCTTACCCCAATCTCCAAACACCTACCCTACACAGATAGGCTAACAGCACTGTTCCTCTATCCCATTCCATACAGACTCTGCTGAGTTGACCCCTGGCTGGCATATAAATCAGTTCAGAACCTGCCTTAATGGGAGTGTAGCACATCAGCAACTCAAGGCCCACTCCATCAACCTGTAGGCACAGCATCAACCTGGGCTGTGATATCAGTACGGCTTGTTGGTGTGACAGAAACGTGTACTACACACTCTCCCATCTGTGAAATTCACTCCATGTCAGCAGCAAGCCAAGTGCCTCAATACCCTTAGTGATGTGTTCCCAGTATAAGTGCATGGGAAACAGAGAAACAGTCCTGTGATCCCACCTGTGTCCCTGAAGGACAGGGGCTCTGTGTGCTGACATGTCCTAACATGGGCTACTCTCTCATCTGCTTGGGTTATAAGGGCTTTAGGACCAATACCCTACTAATGTCATAGCAAAGCAACAATCTGTACACAACTGTCTGTCAGTGGTTCACCACATTACTCTGAACTGCTCTGCCACTGACATACCTGGAAGTCACAGTGCTATGTGGAATATACTACACATATAATGGACATACCTGCACAGTAGAATACACTCTGTACCCCCACCCATACCTCCCAACATCTGACAGAAAGACATCTGGACAAGGTCATAAATAAAAGTGGGACAAAGGCACAATGATAGGCACGTGTTGTAAATATTGCCCTTACATACTGAGAAAGTTGGTAGGATGAGGGGTTTTGCATTAGCAGGAATTGTCTGATGGTTATGTAGTCTGAAACAGTAATGTCTGTTATTATGTTGTAATGTCAGTCTTCAATTATATGCAACTAACTTGCCATAAAAACACAAGTTTATGTAGACTAGACAAAACTTCTAGGCAAACACCTGGACAATCTGCCAAAAAAATGTACAGTTGTGAGGTATGGCCACACCAGGATATGGCTTCTCAGGTAAGAAAGATACAACACAAGCAGGAGATCCCCAGCCACTATATCACCAAGTTGCTGGACTGTTTACACAGCATCATCAGTCAACCGGCTGTAGCCACACCTCCCAAATGGCCTTTTTGGACAAGAATGTATATAGCCGGGCTCATAATATTGTTCTGTGCTTCATACATCTTGTATTCTTCTGATAAAGTACTGGGATGATTTGAAGATGTCTGTCACTAGGTAATGACACAATATATTGCAGTGTCAGACTACAGATAAGTCAGAAAATGTCTGCTAAACAAACCCAGTACCTCTAGAAAAGTCCTGTTTACTTCTGAGAGGTATGGCTGTAGCACACAAAAGCCCGGACAGGAGTACACCTATCCCTGGAATGGAGTCCCACTCTCACTATAGAAGGTCACACTGGGCATGCTCCTACACTTAGAGAATCCCAGGCCATGTTGGAACCCACATTAGACTACATGACTGTATTGTGTGTGTGTGTGTATATATATATATATATATATATATATATATATATATATATATATATATATATTTGCATACAGACAGCTATGTACACCTTAACTGTCCCTATATACCCCCATCAGACAGAATTACCCTCAGATAGCTGTAGCTACCCCATATGTGATATATCTGCATCTGTTGTGTGTGATACTCAGACATATATATAGGCAACAGATAACAATATGTCAAGCATACACACACATAGATGTGGGGAAGTGGGATACAGACAGTGATAGAGAGAGAGAGAGAGAGACTCACACACACAGGGGGAGACACACAAAGTGAGTCACACACACACAGATACCCTGAATGGCATAGAGTGATGTCCTGCTGCGGACAGTAGCATACTGGTTGTAACCAGTCACACATGCCAGCATGAAGGTGAGCCCCATTGTGTAATAGTACTGAGGGGAAGGTTATATTATCACATCACCTGCATGCATGCGTGTGTGTGTGTGTGTGTGTGTGTGTGTGTGTGTGTGTGTGTGTGTGTGTGTGTGTGTGTGTGTGTGTGTGTGTGTGTGTGTGTCTATATGTCTAAGTATTAGGAGGCTGTTCCCACTCAGTACACTTCCCATTACCTACTTCACAAGATCTGCTGCTGTCATTCACCTTAGAAGTACATTGGACACCTTATTAGCACTATAATCTCTGTAGCACATGCGGTAACTGAGTAACAGTATAGTGCAAATAATTAGATAGGTAGGAGTCCTAATCTCAGTTCTGGCAAATGTGAGTGTGTGTGAGAGTGAGTGAGTGTTTGTTTGTTTGCTTGTAGGTGAAACAGTTTTAGGCCATTCCACCCACAAAACTTCCCAGTGCCCTACTTTAGCAGTCCTGCTGATGTCATTGCCCTTAGACATACCTTTAGACAGCACTCAGCCCTATAAGCTCCATGGTACCTGCAATAGCTGAGTAACACTATAATACAGATAACTAGATAGGCAGGGGTTCTACATTCAGTTGTGGCAAGCGTGTGTGTGTGTGTGTGTGTGTGTGTGTGTGTGTGTGTGTGTGTGTGTGTGTGTGTGTAGGTGTTTGTAAGTGTGTATGTTTCTAAGGTAATGTATTTTGATGAACTCCCCCATTGCAACCTAGTGTTGGCCCATACAGATGTCATCCACCATACAAGCATAGTTACATAGTTTCTAATACCAAGCCATTATGGTGCAATGGTTGTATCACAGTGTATTGTACATTAATAGATGGGTAGGTCATCTACTCTGATAAGTGTCACATTCATGTGCATGTATTTCTCAATGCATGTCCCCATGCAGCGGTGTGTGTGTGTGTGTGTGTGTGTGTGTGTGTGTGTGTGTGTGTGTGTGTGTGTGTGTGTGTGTGTGTGTGTGTCAGATGGCACTAACATGTTAAGGGCCTCTGAACCCATCACTGGCAATCCTAACAGCCCCTGCAATTGTCACTTACTTCAATAGTAGTGGCAGACACTGCCACACTATAATACTGCTGTGCTGTGTTATGTATCCAGTGCTATCATTCATAAGTGCGCAGGTAGGAGCTGTGCTCAGCCATTCGTCAGCTGCCCCATGTACAGGACTATAACTCTGTGTGCACTACCACCTTAAGAGGCCAGACATGCATATTTTTATTTTATTTATTTATTTTACATTTGTTGACTTTGATAGTACAACTGGATATATGTCCATTTTTAGCAGAGGCCTGGGGAGAAAAGCTCCATGTAATAACAAATCCAACATAACATGTCACATATTACAAATTACAAATAGATTATTTACAGAGATTAGATGGGCAGACAATACAAATTACATATTGAATATTTACAGTGATTAGATAAGCAAACATTATAACAGTTCCTCAGGTAAAGTTATTCAACGAGTGAAAATTGGATTAAATTACATAATAGGCTACATAGCAGATGTACACATTCCAAAGAAAAGTTAACCAGGCTTGATACAGTGGCATAGCCAGTTTGTTCCTAGGTGGTGTTTGAGCCTAGTTTTAAACTGACCTAGTGAAGAAAGTAAGGTATTATCAGCTGGTATAGAGTTCCATGATCTACTTACAGAGTTTACAAAGAGAGAGTCACCGGCTGAGTTATTAGTTTTACATATCTGAATAAAGAGTCTGTTGGAGGAGCGTAGTGGTCTAGGATTATTATAGAGAGTGACAAGATTTTTGAGTGCAGGGGTATTGTTAGGGTTATATATGATTTTATGGGCCATAATCAATTGGTTATATAGGATTAGACTGGTTAGTTCAAGCCATCCAAGCTGGATTAGATTGATGCAATGATGTGTCCTAAAAGGCAGCCCAGTGGCAAACCTGGAAATATGGTTATAGCAGATTGACAGTTTGTCCAAAACAGTCTTGTTAACATTAGAGAGAAGAGGGGATGCATCAGAAGAGAATAGAGAAGGTCAGATCGAGCTATGGCAACTTTGGCTGGGGGCGGAGGAAGGCTTTTATTCTGTTTTTTATTGATGGTTTTGATCAATTGGTTGGCATGTAGGTTGAATTTTAGATTATTATCTATAATGGCACCTAATAGTTTAGTAGAGAGGTCAGGGGAGATTATTGTGCCATCATTTGCTTTTATTGTAAAGTTAATGGCAGTAGACCTTTGTGTAGGTAAAAATAACAGAATTTTAGTTTTTTTAGGATTTAGTATCAGACGTCGTTCGGAAATCCTGTTTTCTATTGTGTTAAAGGTGGTCTGGGTAGCTAACTGTAACTCTACTGTGGATGTGGCCAAGCAAATCAGGCTAGAGTCGACAGCATATTAAATACAGCTGACTTTTGGGATGACAGCATTCATATTGTTGATGAAGATGGAAAATAACAGAGGCCCTAATATAGAGCCTTGTGGTACTCCAAGGGTGTTAGGTAGTAGGTTAGAGAGTTTATTCTGCCAAAGAACAGTCTGCTGTCTACCACTTAGGTAGGATTTAAACCACTGAAGGGCTTTAGGATCTAGACAGAGTGTTTGCAGGGTGTGGATTAATAGTTGGTGGTCAACTATATCGAATGCCTTGGAAAGATCCAAGAAGAGGGCTGAAGAAATATGGTTATTGTTTCAATTATGGTTTATGGTGTTGGTAAAGGCTAGTAGGGCTGAGGTAGTGCTGTGATGAGGTCTGAAGCCATGCTGGGTATCTGCCATGAGGTGGTTATGGATTAGGTGGGGCATAAACTGTCTCTGAATAACTTTTTCCATAATCTTTGCAAGTGGAGAGAGTATAGCTATAGGTCTATAATTGGAGAATTCAGTAGAGCTATCTCCTTTATGAAGTGGGATTACATAAGATATTTTCCAGATAGTAGGAATTTTAGCTTCTTCTATGGTTCAATTGATAAGTATTGATACCGGGTAGGCAATACCATCAGCTGATATTTTGTAGGTATTCAGCAGGAAGTTGGTCAGCTGAGACTGTGGTGGGTTTTAGTTTTCTGATTAGGGTCTGGATAAGTGATGTGGTGACAGGTTGAAAGCTAAATAAGTGTAGGTTTCTAGGGGTGATACTTTCTGGGCAAAGGGAGCTAGGAGGTAGTTGGCTGGCTAGGGCTTAAATTGTCTCAGTAAAGAATCAGTTAAAACTATCTGAAACATCTTCTGGGAGTTTATTAGTAGTGGCTGCTGGGACGGGGGTAGTAGTATGTCTAGGATGTAGTAGATTATTCAAACCTGTCCAAAACTTCTGAGGGTTATTTTGATTTTCTGTCTGTAATTTGCAGTAGTATTGTTTTTTGTCTTGTAGTATGAATTTTTTAGTTTCGTTCCTAAATTGCCTGTATTTAATTTGATCTTGGGGGTGTTTAGTTGAACGCCATAAAGCCCATGCTTTGTTTCTAAGGCTAATATTTTGTCTAGTCTCTTTTGAAAGCTATGGCGCAGATTTTGCCTTTGTTCTCTTTGAACGAATAGGTGCGTGTAAGTCAAGGATCTCAAGGAATTTATTGTTAAAGTACAGAACTGCTTTCTCTAAGGGGGAGTTTTAGAAAAGGCCAATTACATGATTTTAGTATCTGTTGGAATTTGGCTGAGTCAAAGTTTTTATTATTTCTAACATTTCTTAGTAAGAGTTGTTAGGAATCAGTAGCTTTGTGCTTAATTATATATGTGAGATGGTGATTGTTTAGACTATCGGGGAGGGTACCAGAGGTGTACAAATGGGGGTGACTATTAATGAGTACCCAATCAAATTAGCTTTCTTTTTGGTTTACCTACCCTAGTAGGGGGTGTTAATGATTTGCGTAAATGAGTACAGGTTAATATGGGTGGTTGGGGATTCTGATGAACAGGTGGCCCAGTCTATATTAAAGTCTCCGAGAAGTAAAGTTTCTTGGGGGTAGTGACTAGATATCCATTGCAAGGTGTCTTCAAGTGTAGCTATATTGTTAACTGGGGGAATATACATGCAGATGATATTAATGCATTTACTTTGGCTAAGTTGCAGTTTGGTGGCTAGAATCTTTAAGTTGTTAATCTGAGGTGGTTGTATTACATCTGTGGTTACATACAACTCTGATTTATAGAGTATAGCTACCCCACCCCCCTTCCTGGAAGCACAGTCCAACCTGTGTATGTTATACCCAGGAGGTAGTACTTCATTGCCTGTAGTGGTAGGTTTTAACCAGATCTCTGATAGACAGAGAATCTCAGGAGAGTGAACAGCAAGGAGTGCATGCAGTTCTTGTACCTTGTTATTAATGCTTCTAATATTAAGATGACAGGTTAGGAGAGAGTTAGAGGGTCTGGAAATTGTAGGTTTGTAGCTTAGGTTACAGGTAGAGGGGGAGTATGTGTCTATGGTGGATGGGCCAGGGTTGGGGTGTATGTCCCCAACAAATAATAGGCTAGGACTAAGCTTGGAGATAAGTTTCAGGAATTTGTCTACAAGTTTGTGGTAGTGTTTGATTCTAGTGCTAATTTTCCTAGAGTTGATGTGTAGGAAGTGTGAACAAGATGCTGGATATGTCCTGGTACTGTAAGTATGGTAGAAGGTGAAATGATTGACAGCTGGGGTGATAGTATGGGCCTCTGGGACTTGAAGTCCTGTAAGAGACTGATTTTCATATAAGGTAAGGAAGTATGGGGCTAATAGGAGGGGTAGTAGAAAGGAGTGCAACATTGTTTGGGATGTGTCTAGAGAGATAAGAAACTGTTGTACCTGGAAATGCAGTACCAGAAGACAGTGTGGTTAGGTAACTGTATTGGAAGGGGGTGGGAGGCTGCCAGATGAAAACTTATAGGTGCTGGTGAAAAGTAGGTAGAGGGTTAGGGTGAGGAATAATTATCTCAGCAAGAAGTTGATAGGAGCTAGTAGGTGTGGGGGTGGCTAATTAGCTAGAAATCTACAGGTAGTGGGGGCAGGTGGGAATTGGGGGCAGGGAGGGGAGTGCAGCAAGCCCGAGCATAGCGAGGGTGAACAGAGTGGGGCTATTGCAAATCCCAAGGTTTTCTAGTCTGCCTTAGAGCAGTTAGGTAGGTATTATGGCACTTTTTTATGCACTTAATTTTTTAGCTTTATAAGTTCAATTTATGTTAAGTTAAGCCTTTAGATTATGCCCTTTTGTAGTACAATTTTAAAGTTAGTTTGCTAGAGTTGCTATAATTTTGGGGGTGTTTTAATGGTAGAATTTCAAAAGTTAGAGGGCAGGGGTAAGCTACTTTTTATTTAGGGTTTAGTAATAAGCCAAGTCAAACTATAGGTGCCTTAGACCCCAGTCAGCAATTTTAAACTAGTAAACTGTAATAGTAACCACCTTGGCACTTTATTGTGAGCTGACCAGTAATTTGTTCATCAGGGTAGCATCCTTTCTTTTATGTGGGAGCACAGTGAGGGACTTAATCACAGGGGAGCTACCTAGAAAGTAGAATAGAGCAAGTTAGAATATTTGGGTGAGAGGCATATTCAGTATTTGTTGTTTACTAGGCTTATGCTATCACAGGACAGGTCAGTTGGTTTTATTTCCCATACAATACAACCGGCCAGAATCAGTCCAAAAACAGCACGGACTTATGCTATCACAGGACAGGTCAGTTGGTTTTATTTCCCATACAATACAACCGACCAGAATCAGTACAAAAACAGCAAGGAACAATAGGTATGCCTAGAGGCTCCGTGAAGCTTTGAGCACCATCGGCTTTTTAGTTTCTGGCTTGTAAAAATAAAGCATGCATATGAGCTCATTAGGGCATATCTTTGAGTACACAAGTGCTGCATTTAAAATACTAGGAGCATAGTCACTTATAACAGTAAAGCAAACCATCTACTGAGACAATTCAACATCTTTTTACACTAGGCAAACTGCAAGTATTAACTATATGGGACCTGAAAGTGTCGTTTCAGCTGTAATTCAACAGGGAAGGCATGCACTAGTGCTTATACTATGATATTAAACAATTAGCACTGAAAACAGTCCATGAGCATTAGTAATGTAACCAACAGCTAGAATTTTAACAAGGAGTTTAAAGGCAAGCAGCTAGAGTTTCAACAGAGTTCACTGGCAAGCAGTAACTAACGTTTCACTGTAACTTACACAAGGCACTCAGAAACAGCAGGGAATTAAGACATGATATAATTTAGCTGGAATTTCATTTCTACCATAAAACATTACACAGGGCAATCAATAAGGGCAATCAGTAACACTGTTGCACATACCATGTGGATGAGGACTCTGCCGAAAGAATCTAGATGCACTGAGCATTTGAAAATGGCGGGTTTCAGTAGGTAGATATGAAACCTTGTTTACATGACTGTGGAGTGGAGTTTTAAGGCTATTGCAAATCCCAAGGTTTTCTAGTCTACCTTAGAGCAGTTAGGCAGGTATTATGGCACTTTTTTATGCACTTAATTTTGTTAGCTTTATAGGTTCAATTTATGTTAAGTTAAGCCTTTAGATTATGCCCTTTTGTATAATGCATATGAGATAGCAGACACACATGCTGGTGATTGTCAGGTTAGACTAACACAGGCTAACCTATGTCAGGAATGCATGCCCCAAATCTGTCATACACAGTACCAGGCAAACCCTCATCAACTGCATGATGGTCAAGTGGATGTGACAGAAATGGCAGGGGCAACAGGTGCTGATAGCTGAATCTGTTTCAGTGAATGTGATGGCTAAGCTGGTGAGGGACCTTGTGCCAGCACTTAAGTAACCTTCTCTATATGTGTGAGCCTGCAGTTCTACAGAACACCCCGGTGACATGTATGCAGGCTAGGTGGCTGTGTCAAGGGTATGCATGCAAGGTCACACTGTCTGCCACAATTGCCCCTCACACACTATTGCATGTAAACACACCTGGTAAACATGTGCATGTACAGCTGTACCTTGAATATGAAAAGGTCACTGTGTTTCCACTCTGCCTTACTCATCATTGCTATTGTCAGCAGTCCCACAGCCTGCAGACAAAAAGACACCAGAAACACAACCAGAATACAGTATGTGACACTACAGCCACTCAGCAGTACTAACAGCAATAGTGCATCATGGCTAACAAGGTACATACACCTCAATGTGTGCCCATAACTATTGCCATCAGACAGCACCTTACACAGCATGACATTGCTACACTGTACCATAGTCTCCCTGTGCATCAGACCCATATGAGCATGTCCGTGCATCAATGATATAGATTACAGGGTTGTGGCACATGTATCATCACATGCATTGGGTGTGGTGTTGGACTGCCAGAAGCCTATGCTGAGCCATATGGCTGACATCGTCAGTGTGTGTGTGTGTGTGTGTGTGTGTGTGTGTGTGTGTGTGTGTGTGTGTGTCTGTCTCTGGAGGGGTGACGTTCAACTGGGCTGTGCAGAGGAGGTGTGCATGTCTGGTGGTGACTGGCCTGGTATGGAGATGTGTAAGTGTTTGTCTGCACACCCGCAAGCAATATGGATTCCTGACACAGGGTTATGTTGGACAGCAGTGGACCATACATGGCAGGAGGTACGGTTCACCAGCTCTCGGCAGGGATGAGGTAACTGGTACTGCCAGGAGTATCACTGGCACCACCAGGCCCAAGGACAAATGCAGTACTACTCCTTGATGGTGACTGATGGCTGCTGGACCCATATCCCTGATGGGACTGGCCAGGACAACACGCCTATGGCCTGCTCCGGTGTGGTGTGGACAGCACCCTCCCTTCAGTAGTGCTGTTAGTACTGCCACTATGGGACTGTGAATGTGCACAGCCATGTGGTCTCACACCTGATCATGTCACTGACCTACGTTCACCTGGCCATTGCCCTACTCCCAGCACATGCTGAAGCACAGACATTGCATGGTTGAGCAGTGACAATGTCTCACCACACTGTCTATCCACAACACTGGCAAGATGAAATATGGCATCACAACTATCGTGCAGGTCATCACACATGGCAAGGAGCTCTACATTCATGACCCTGAGCATCTGTCTGGTGTTGCAGTCAGTACACGCCTGTGCCTCCATGATAAACTGTAACATCAGTGTGGTGACACCTGTTGTGGCACTTATGACAGGGGCTTGATGGGTAACAGTCCTCTGTTGAGCACCCTTGTCCATCTGTCTGTGTGAGACCTCACCTGCTCTCTGCCTATGGCTGGTGTCAACACTCACACTCACCATAATCAACACACCAGCCTGTTCTATGCCATCACCCTTAACCTGTCCATTATCCATGGCTGCTAAGGACTGGGCATATGAGGGCATACTGACTGTATGCGGGGACACGGTGGGTGAAAGTGGGATACCAAACAATGGCACGGATCCAGGCACTGACAACCCCCACCTGTGCTTCACTATGACCACCATCATCATGGGAGTTCATTAAGACACTGACATCAGGTTGTGAGGGGGTGGGACACCAACTCCAGTATTCACCTGCGAGGGGAACACAATACATGCAAATTATTACACCGCAGTATTATAGGTTCATAGGTTCATAGGTTCATACTAGGCTATCTGCCCGAGGGCATTACCTAGCCCCCCCATAGTTTTGGCCCCCCTTCCCCGCCACCCCTTGGGAACTATACTTATTTATTTGCTGTGCCTCTGTCTGTTGACACTGAGGAGGTCCCTGGGTAGGGTATATCTCATCTCCGATCCATCATCAAGATTTATCTTGAAACTAGGCAAAGCAGGTGCTCTGCATATCATATACCGGATTTTTTTTCCATTTAGTCTTGGGTGATGAATCTATCCCTCCATCCCTCCCTCCCCTCCGTATTATAGCCGCGTGTTTAAGAGGTTTCCCCCTGACTCTCTGACAAGCTGGGATTTTTTTTGAGTGATTTTCATCAAATCAAATCTGGGTTTGATGGGGTTGTGTATGTAACACAAGGGGCAAGCTGAGGGCTCTTGAATAGAGCTGGCGATTCTTTCAATCTTTGCAGCAGTTTCAGTCAGATGAGATGCAACCAGATTTTTTTGAGAATTTTTTTGGTGGGGAGTGCTGGCCTGTGGCCTCTCCAGCTGCTCGGGTGGGGGTCATTCCGAAGATGGCATTGTACTCATGATCATTGGTCTGATGAGTGATGGGAGACCTTGATCTAGATGAGAATCCCTTCATGATAAGGTGGGCAATGTAGAAGGGTCTCTAACTACTTTTTTAGCTACATGGGTGTCGAGACAGACTACTATCAACCCTGTCCCCAGGTCCCTGATTGTTTGTTGATATATATATATATATATATATATATATATATATATATATACACACACACACATGAGCCCGTGCGGGTGCACATACACACACACTCCTGGTATAGTCTGGCACAGCTGTGACACCTATGGGCCCTTCAGGGCAGACCTTATGGTAGTTCTGCCTGCTGTAATCCATCTCTTTCACTGCTACTGTCAGGCCCACAACAAAGAGTGACAAATCCTACAGTATGATGGGCCTAGAAGCAGAATGGTAATTGTGGCCAAGACCAAGGCTTTTGGAGTGAGCTATACAGTGTCACCAAGTGCATATGCACATACTGTAAGCGCTGACTTACTGCTATACAGACCACACACAATGACAAGGTGTAACAATATGTGATGATAACTGATGAGGGGACAAGACTATGCACTATCACTGCAGTACATACACAGTTTAGACTCACAGGGATGCATTTCAGATAACATTGCAGGACAGTCTGCAATACATACAGGAAACATGTAAAGTACTAGGTGCATAGCCTCATAAGATGATTCCAGGTTATTGGCCCTGATGCCCTCACAAACCTGGTGCAGACATTCGCCCATACCCCTTCCAAGCCAGCAACTGTTTCCCTTGCCCAGCTGGGACACACAGGGGATCCCAGGGGTGTCTCATCCATTTCCTATGCAGTCGTCCAGCTTCTTCTAGAGGGCTATACACATACTCTGCTAGATATGGGGAGGGAGTGTATTTTACATACAGTGTATAGTGTGGGACACTACACTATCCCGCCAACAAGTACTATACATGTCACAGACCAGGTGAGGGCCTTGGGTGTGTGATGCGTGAGTGCAATTTGTCTTACAGATATGCAGAAATGCCATCAAGGCTGGTTTGGACATGGCCTTGTATGCCAGACACAGGTCACTTATGCTCAGTCTGTATGAGACTGAGTACAGGGACAGGACTTTCAGCCTACCTGTATAGGGCAGGTGTTGCAGACCCTGGAATTGCCTGGTCAGGAACCTCTGTGGTCTCTGCAACTGCTGCATTTGCTTGGCAAGGTACATGCCAAAGGAGCCATTGTACTTGGTAATGCGTCTGATAAGAGTGGAGTGCAGGGATGTTGTGGCCTCCTGTTTCCTGGATGACATACCCATTTTTCTGAGGTGGGGCCATGTAGACAGCCTTCTGTACAATGGTGTCCAGATGGTGAGAAACTGTCAGGTTGCTACCAACATCAGTGCACAAGTCCCTCACACTTGATTGCATGCTCAGTACATTATCACTCTCATACTTACCGTGGATGACATTTGCCACAGCAGTTTTGGAAATGCTGCTTACACCAGTCATTAATTTGCTGAGGGTCTCCAGGGGGATGCTCACTTCAGTAGGGGAATGTAAGACAGTGAGCACAAGAAAAAATGGTCAAGTTACATCCAAAAGTTTAATAAAATGCCAATAAAACATAGTTGAATCACAGTAGTTGAAACACAAAGCTTTCTGATAACTCCTTCTTCAGTGTGATACAACCATAGTAAAACATAGTACTATTTAAATAAAATCACATGATGATAACAGCCAACCAACATCACTATCTAATCAATTTTATCATCAATTAATTTTATATATATATATATATATATATATATATATATATATATATATATATATATATATATATATATATATATATATATATATATATATATATATATATATATATATATATATATTTTTTTAAAGAGACATTTATAAAATGGCTATATGATATATAGCATTATATTCAAATATAATTTTTTAAAACATGTCTGCATTTTTTTTCAGAATTGGTTTAATAGAAACAGTAGAATTAATGCCTTGACTACTGTCTGCTTGTAGTCTAATAATCCAATTATATTCTTTGGTTTCTAAATCATTATTCCTATCTCCCCCTCTCTGACTAGCATAGCATATGTCAATAACCCTAAACAAAAACTTAAGTGTATTTCTCCCCCTCTCTGACTATGTGTATTTCCAAAATCAATATTATGCTTTGCGATTGCATTTGTAGAAATATTCCTTCTTGTATCGGATCTATGTTCAATAATCCTATCCGATACAAAAAGGAATATTTCTACAAATGCATTCACAAAGCATAATACTGATTTTGGAAATACACATAGTGAGAGAGGGGGAGATAGGAATAATGATTTAGAAAGCAAAGACTATAATTGAATTATTAGACTACAAGCAGACAGTAGTCCAGGCATTAATTCTACTGTTTCTATTAAACCAATTCTGAAAAAATGCAGATGTTTTAAAAAATGATATTTGAATATAATGCTATATATCATATAGCCATTTTATGAATGTTTAAAAAAAAAATATATATATATATATATATATATATATATATATATATATATATATATATATATATATATATATATATATATATATATATATATATATATATATATATATATATATATATATATATATATATATATATATATATATATATATATATATATATATATATATATATATATATATATATATATATATATATATATATATATATATATATATATATATATATATATATATATATATATATATATATATATAAATTAATTAGATAGTGATGTTGGTTGGCTGTATCACACTGAAAAAGGAGTTATCCGAAAGCTTTGTTCCAACTACGTTTTATTGGCATTTTATTAAACTTTTGGATGTAACGCCATTTTTCTTGTGTTTGCTGTGGACTTCTGCTTAAACAGCAAGTATATTGCAGGTTTCTGGTTCTTTTTGGAATGTAAGACAGTGGCCAGCTTGCAAGTATCTGTACACCTGGTCAGCCACAGACCACTGCTTTTGTCCTGTACCTCACACGTATACGTATATCTAAAACAGTAGAGGCCTCCAGACCAGTCCTTGGGGTACACCACTTTGGAAGACTCTACTACTAGAGGTGGGTTCCACTACTTTGACTGAGTGGGTACTATCATTGGGCCAGTTAGCTACCCATCTGGTAACATGCAGGATGGTGCCTAGATGTATAGGCATATGTATCCTGGCCACCTGTGGATTATTGTGAGAGAATTGGGCTAGGTGAAGGGAGGCATTGTTCGCCATCTTCCCCCTCTTCCTTGTGTTTGTTGACCACTTCAGAGAGGTTGACCAGGTTTAACAGGCCTGATCTCCCTTTGACAATACCATGCTGTGTGGGCTCAGGCATTTCGATGTTGCCTGTGTTCCTGTTCATAACGTCCTTGATATTGCCTTCCATGCCCTTGCAGAGCAGCCTAGTTAGACTGATGTGCATATGATTGGCTAGGTCAGTGGATTGTCCAGCCTTTGTGTATATGGATGACAGTGGCTGCCCTCTATGCAGATGGGATGACACCAGTGCTCAGGCTGTGGTTGACAACAGTGCAGAAATGGATCTGAGAGCCTATGCCTGTGTCCATGTAGGATGCAGCCAGGGACGGTATGAGGCCTATGGAGACTTCTGTGTGTTTCCTTTGAGAGGGCATTATGGACCTGCTTCCTGATGATAAGGGGAGGGGGCAGGTGCTGTGCATGCACATGTGTACTAGTGGGAGAACAGGGGGGTGATGTTTACACTTCACCTGTCTGCAGCATTTGCCTATTTCTATGTTGTATGTGTATTGACCTCTACTACAGAGCAGATTTGTGGGTTGCCTCTGGGAATGCAGGCACATGTGTGGAAGGCCTAGTGATTGGCCTTGGTGGATGTGTCCAATTTGCACTCAAAGATAGCCTCAGGGTAATTTACCTGTGAACTTATTTGCTTGTGCAGAGCAAAGTGACTTTGCTTCCAATAAGGCACCTGTTATTTCTTGGCCCTGTCCAGCAATTATATCTGCCTTTTATGGTATTTTTGTATTGTTGGTGTCTACCACGGATGTTTACCCTACCTTGAGAGAGATGATGTTGTCCTGTCAGGTATTGCTGAGTCCATACAGCTATGTAGGTGCCCACATAGTACTGTGGTGTGGGCCTGGACACTACTGCTAGTTCCAACTGATGGAACATTGGCTGTAAAACTAATTCTACCTGCTCTGAGGAGATTTATAGTCATTTGTGTAGAGTTAATTTTGTTTGACCCTGACATGGGGGGCCAGGGGAGATGGCGGCCTAAACAGTGATGGCTATGTTGTCAGATCTTACCAAGGAGGATGACACTGTAGGAGTGCTACAGCGGCTACTCATATTGGTTAAGACTAGCTACAGACTATTTCCACCTGTTGTAAGAGTGTTAACTGGCTGATCCACTACATTGCCATTGACAAAGCAGATGAATCTCTGTGCATTCATGTTTGGGTGGCATAGGTCATGCCCACTATGGTTGGGTAGGTTAAGTCACCCAAGAGCAGGGTAGATGATTGAATCCTGACAGATTCCAGCAAGTCCCAATAGGTGTGATGGGTGTCCATAGTAATGGTTGGAGGTCTGTAGCTAGCTATGATTTGAGTAGATGTTTTGTCAATTGTTAACTGCACTCGGGATGTCTCCCATGCATCGTGGTGTTTGGCCAGCCTGGAGGTGTGTATGTGTATGTTATGTTCAACACCTCACCTCCTGCGGCTTTACTGCCCTCCATTTGAGGTCTAAACATATTATGGAATGAGTAACCTGGCAAGGTTAGTTTGCTCTCCACAGCTATAAAACGGGTGTCAATGACTGCACAAATGGCATCCTACAGGGCAAGGTATGCCTGCATTGACCTGGGTTTCATGCTAAGATACCTAGCTCCTGTTAGAGCAAGACATCTGTACAAGGGCACACGTGACTGGTGGGCAAAGGCCAGAAAATAGTGTCACTTTATAAATCTAGCTGAAACACGTGTAGTTACCAGCAAAAACAGTGTCACATTCACAGGTGTACTCCACAGGATATGACTTCTGACAATCAAATGTATGCTATTATGCTATGACTTCAGTATTTAATGGGTTGCCACTGATGTGCCAGACAATACACAACTGTATGAGGCACTGACTACAAATAAGAGGCAGACATGTGGTCATTCTGCAAAACTCTGGGCAATTTTCAGGTATGGGTTCAGTATATAACATACAGTTCAATACACACTTCTGCACCTGTTGTATACTATGTGCATACCCTATATAAGTCTCTTATATTTGTAGGACAAGCATATGAATCATAGTAGCATTCACAGGTGACATATGAATATGTACAACATCCCAGGTAGCTGGCCTAGCAGTGTCACACTCAGCATTGCACAACAGCCACTCTAGTAGTAGTTATACATGAGCTGACCTTTGCTGGGGTGACTCAGGGGCCAGAGATGTAATCCATGTGAATGCAAACAGGGCAAGCAGGAATGGCCATAGGTGCCAGACAGCAACATGTGAGTCTAGCAGGTCTTGTTGCAACCTAGTGTTTAATATCCTATTTGACATTATTGCATCCCTTCTGCATTCCATTATAAGCGTACACGATTGACATACCTGTTATAGTGCTGAAGAGTTTCCTCAGAATACTGCAAATGGTTAGGTTAGTGTAGTTGCAGTCTGTCTTTATGTAAATGGGTTCAGACCTGTGTTGCATAGGTAGCAGCTTGCCTTTTGTAGGTAATGGTCATGAGCAGGTGATGGCTTGTGCACCAATCAGTGTCTCCCACTTGCTACTTTCATCCAGAACAGCTGTGTTTTCTTTCCATTAGCCAATGCCATAGCAACACAGTGCTATAATTAAGTCCTTCATGTGGGCCTTGCCTCTTTTCCTTGCCTGTGTGGAGGACATTATGGAGGTGTGGGAGCTACAGCTACACAGACAGTAGGTGGAAATACTTCTCAGGACAAGACATGTGGAGATGGCTCAAAAACATGGGGGACAAAGCTCCAGAATTGAGTACAGATTGTAAGTAAGTATTGCTGGTATACACATAGAGGAGTGCTAGATTAACAGGGTTTGTCTGGACATGCATTTTTCTGCATGACTTGATGTTTGACAGTGATATGTCTCTTACATACCTTTCAGTTCTCCAGATGTCCACAGACTGCCTAGAGGTTTGCCTGTTATGTTTTATCTGTCCCTCAGAAAACTTCTGTTTTTGTGAAATTAGTAGGATAATGTGAGGACTGTAGTCAGTAAATGTTGACGTTAGTGTTTCAGACATCATATCCTTCAAGGATATTATGTTACAACAAACCCTGTAACACCAGCAACTGTTTAAGTTTGTAACACCATTATGTGAGATTTGTCCCTCTTTCTGGCCCCCTGTGCCCAAGTATGTCATATTTATCCAGATGCCTTGCAGTAAAAGGTTCAGAGGTATGGTATGTCATTATTTAGTGACTGCACTCCTGGTATCATCCCAATGACTTAGCAGACTCCTGAAAGTGGTATGCAGCAGTGGCCATAAATATGGTCCCACACCCTGGACATTCTGTGGAAATCTGTACAGTTGAGAGTTATGTATGTCTGGCCATTGTTAACAGACTGCCAATATTGCGTAACAGTGTTGTGTGTAAATGTAGGGCTGAGTAGGGAGAGTAGCAGATGTGAGTGTCATAGCTCCTCTTCCATCTGACTGTGCATGCTGCTACAGTTACTGGTGGACTATCAGGTGTATATGTTTTTAGTGGCAGACTGTGAAATGTCCTGTAACACCTCAGGATTCCCAGTAGACTGTGAGTTGGGCCAGTATATGTCAGTGTAGTGTGTGACTGGCAATCAGGGTATGTTTGTTCATGAACAGTCATTCTACTCTAGAGTTCATTTGGGGTACTGGTATGTTGCTGTGACTGTGGCGCGAATGGTTGTGTGTGGACATTTTCACACTAATATTTGCTTTTCCCCACAGTTCCATCTCTGTAGTGCATGCTATGTTTGAAAATACATGGGTACTTCCCCAGAGCTGATTTGGGGTAGTGTCATGTTGGTCTTTACTGTAGTTCAGTGGGTGTTGGGTGAAATGTCTGGCAGCTCTCGCTGTGTTTTCTCTTCTATTACATGATTGCAGTCATACCTCTCCACTGTCCAGATGTCTAGACACTGTCCAGATGTATGGCTCATATGTTTGGTCTGTTCCCCATAACATTTGTGGTTTCTGAGAAATCACTGGGATGATGTGAGCATTAACAGCAGTAAATAATGACATTCGTTTGTGTTTCAGACCTGAATCTATCAGGAATTATATGTTAAATCAAACCATGCTACTCTAACAGACTTCTACGTTTATAACAGCCATATTTCAAAGATCTCACTATTGTTTGCCCTTTACCCCCCCCCCCCCACACATACTTTGTCAGGATTTTGGCAGATGTTTTGCAGTAAGAGGTCGGTTTATATATATATATATATATATATATATATATATATATATATATATATATATATATATATATATATATATATATATATATATATATATATATATGTGTGTGTGTGTGTTTAGATATATATTTATATTTATATATACATATATATTTATATGAGTACTACAGATACATATTTTTCCCTTATGTGAAATAACTGTAGTGCATGATATGTTTGCAAAAACAATACCAATTCCTACTGCTCAAATAGTCTAGAAGTATGTTGCTGTGATTGTAGTATACAGTGTCCAGACTTCAAGACTTGGAAGTGATAACTTTTGTCATTAATGTTAAATGACCAGAATGCATGATATGTTTATAAAATCATTGCAAATTCTCATGGGTCAGATGGCATTGTGGCATGTTGCTGTTATTATAGTGCACAGCATCCTGGGTTCAAGGGTTGGTTATTTTGTTGCTGGGCAGAGCAAGGGCTGATGGAGCCAGAGTGATTAAGGCACTTCTAAGCAATTGTAAGCAGGGTTGTGCAGTTTTGCAAGGAGCTAAGCGGTGCTAACAGACGGTTAAGCCCTCTTAGCTTCACTTAGCACTGTTTACTCCTGCTTACACTCATGCTCATTTTAATTAAAGCAAAGAAAAAAGGGTAATAGGAAAGTGGTAAAATGGGGGCAAGCAGGTGGTAAAACATTAGGAAAACCAGCTAGGGATGTGCAGGATGGGTGTAGGGAAGGACCATAGCTCTACATTTCTCCTGCAGCAACAACTGTGAATAATGTGTAGAATTTGGAATTTACAGCCTCACACCCCACAGGGAGGGCTGTCTGCAACAGACATTTATAGAATAATTTGTGGGTAAATTAATTAATTTAACTGTACACAGGAGTGAAATGCAGAGCTATGTATGGATCAATTATTTTTTTGTGGGACAGATACTCTTTTTTTAAGGTGAGAGTGGGATGTTGGGGAAGGGCTGTAGCTATGTTTGGGGAGGTAGGTTTGGCAGGATAGCTAGCATCTGCAGACAGACAAGACACACAAGACAGCAGATGGGGAATTATATGACACAATAGGGGGGCAAGCACCTTGGATAGGGAGGGTGGTTGGGAATCAGAGGCCCATGAGCCCCCAAATGGATACAGTGGGACTGAGGCCCCCACCCATGGTCAGTCACCACTGCACCTTCACAGCCCCAAAGGTGGCTGTGCTGGGAGCTGGACAAGAGGAGCGGCCTGCTCCTCAAGGTGCACCAGGTGGCCCTCCATCTGGCACAGCTGCCCACCCAACTCAGAGTGGATGATGCTGCGCACCATACCCCAGAACATTCTGCAGGTGATGGGCTCCTCTCTGCACACATGCCCAGGGGGGAATGGGCCCCATCCCCTGAGGCAGTTCCACCTGAAGGTGGTGCAGGATCAGTGAAGGAGGATGTTCTAGGTTGGGTCCCAGATGTGCTGGGGTTCGGTGCCATGGCCAGATGGAGTGGGACAGGCGGATCCACCTGATCTGCCTTCCCAAATGTGCTCTGGTGTTGTTGCTTTCCCAGATATATTGGTTAATCATGAACAACACATTGCAAAATTATTTATAACAGCATGCATTGGTGTTCCCATTAGCCCATACCAACAGATTTGAAACAGTTGCATAGCAAACAGAACACATACATAAATGGAACAACAGTAAGCATTTTAACAGCATGC
The DNA here is from genome assembly GCF_019279795.1 of Protopterus annectens. NCBI lineage: Eukaryota > Metazoa > Chordata > Ceratodontiformes > Protopteridae > Protopterus > Protopterus annectens. The sequence continues at coordinate 204,586,453 of NC_056735.1, forward strand.
AAGTTACATTGACTGCAACAGGCCACCAATAATGGTATTTGAACAAGGTATGTTAATATGCAACCAATGAAATATATGAACAATAATAGAACACGTCCCAACAATAGGTTTTGAGAACAACATACCCATAGTATATGAATAATGATTACTGATGCAGATGGCAGGTGGGGGGAATAAAAAGTCCATTAACAACTTTATCGGCTTTTATTTTTCACAACAGTACTACTCAATACTCTACAGGTCTGCCCTCACTTTACATCTACCTATGGCCCATAGCTTCTGTGGCACACAGTACTGCTCAATACTCTACAGGTCTGCCCTCACTTTACATCTACCTATGGCCCATAGCTTCTGTGGCACATATATACCTGTTAGACAGTCAATGTGTAATGGTATGGGGCAGACTGGGTGAACTGTGGCTACTTTACAGGAGGGGTTTTTTGCATGTCAGGGTTATGCACTTGACAAAGAAGCGATACCCTCCAATGATGATGTGTAAGTCTGCTACTAGCATAGTTCACCTGGATTCCTTTCTGTGTCCAAGGTGATTGGCAGCAGTGACCACTAGCCGTGACAGCATGACACTTGAGACACATGTATCTGGCAGATGGCATGGTGTATGTACCTGTCCTGCTGTCATTTGCAGGCATGGGGTTGGACAGGGGGACAGTTGTACATTGTGTATTGTTATACCCTTCAAACAGCTACTACAAACATTTCATTACCTGTAAGACCTATGGAGAAAATATCAGTTACCACTATCTGACTGTTTCTACAAATATTCAAGATTTCTTCAGTGTATATATGTACATATCTCAGTACCACTTCCTGGATTCAAACTGTGTTTGAGTGTGCTAAAATGAACTACAAGGCTGTTTCTCATCACACTGGGCTACTGGGGAACAGCTGTCTTTTGTTTCTATGTTTTCTGCCTAATACTCTGTGGGTTAGACAGTCTGTCCTTGTAATCCTGAGATTCATGCATGATAGATAGTTACTGTACTGCGTAGTAATCCTTTGAAATTATATGATCTGGAAAACAAAGGTTAGCACAAGGCACTGCAGCAGGGGACACACTATAATACATTTGACATTAGTATTCAGGGTTCGGATCTTAGTGAATAACATATGTCATATTTCATGTATATCATGATTTACAGCTCCACAAGCTATGGTTTTGCATATTAGCTGATTCTCAGAACAGCAACTGTTAATTCATGCTGACAAAGACTTATTTTCCGTACAGAATCTGTACACATTTTATTTCTACAACAATATACCAGAATAAACACAACAGTTGGTGGTTTAGGTTTTTGTTGTAGTTATATGACACAGTGGCAGTGCTCTACTACTGCATATGCTGTAGATGACTATTAGTCTGGCAAACATTTCTTTAATTGTTTCACACACAACACAGTAAACAATTTACTACTTTTTATTTATTTCAGTATATACTGAAAGGTAGATCTGTACTCACCAGCCTGTTGGCACATCCTTAGTCTGCTGGCATGGGCCTCAATGTTCATAGCCCTCTCTTCGGCAGCTGTAGGGGTGAGAAACAAAAATTATGCATGCCTGTCTATCACATACTCAGGCTAGAATTTGGTACAGCTATATCTGGGATACTTACAAACTGCTGGAGCATGCCAGTCCCAAGCATCTTGGATTAAATGGGCTAAGAACTCCTCCTTCCTAAGCTTTAGGTCAACATAATGATGCCATACCTGCTCACCAGTTCGGAGGATTCCAGTGGTACTGGTGAGGTCACTTGCCAGACAGTCCCAGGCCTTTGCTTTGTACTGAGAGCCCTGGTACTGGCCCCACAGCATTCTGTCATCATGGTGTTCTATGAGGAGTCCAGCCATGACCCTGGACTCCAGGATGCCCCATTACTGCACCCAAAAGTGCGCTGCCACTCCAACACCAGACATGTTACTGTAGATATCAAGCTAAACAGTTTATAGCTGTATTGCCTCCTGCATTGTTTAAATAAGGCCATATTCCCACCCTTTACCATCATTGGACCATTTTGAAAATACTAAGCTCAGCTAAGCAGTGCGCAAATATGCTAAGCTGGGTTGAACAGTGCTTAAAGGGGTAATTGCTGAGCATTGCTTAACAGTGCACAACTGAGCTGACTGCTGCTTAGCATTCACATTTAAGTAATGCTTACACCAACTAAGCATAGCTGAGCACTGCTAATCATTGCTTAATTTTCATTTTAAAAAATATCAGGATAATGACTTCATTAATCATTACTGACATATTAGTAAGTGTATATGGTTTACTTTACATGACATCCCTCTATGTGCTTTAATTACATTACCATGTGGTGTGACTATACTGTATGGGACACTTGTGTATACATGGGTGATTTCACATGTTATATGCATTCACACTTACATTTTATAGGTTCATAGGTTCATAGGTTCATACTAGGCTATCTGCCCTAGGGCATTTATAAGCCTAGCCAGAATGTGTTTGGCTTTCGCCACCCATTTTAAATTAATTTTGCTATGCCCTTTTTGAGGTTAGTATACTGTGCCTCTGTCTAACAGTGACACAGAAGTGATACCCTGGGTAAACCTACGATCTCCTATCCACTCATCAAGATTCCTCTTGAAGAGAGTCAATGAGAGACTCCACCTAACCTGGACTGGGATTTTATTCCAGAGTGAAGGGAGCCTCTGGGTTATGAATCTGTCCCTCCAGCATGTCCTATTTATTTCAGTGCTGAGGTTCAAGTCTCTAGAGCGTGTAGCTCGATGGGATTTGGATTTTCTGAGGTGCAGCATGTCCATTAATTCCGGGTTGGACATGGCTTTATATGTCAGGCACAGATCGCCTCTGAACAGGCGGTATGCCACTGAGTAGATCTGGAGTTTCTTTAACCGGGCAGCATATGGCATCTGTTTGAGCCCTTTGATCCTCTTGGTGAGGTACTTTTCGGGTCTTTCCAGTTGTTGCAGGTGTCTGGTAAGGTACATCCCAAAAGGGGCATTGTACTCAATTATGGGCCTGATGAGGGATGAGTAAAGAGGCACGATGACCTCCCCTGATCTAGATGTGAATCCCTTCATGATTAAGTGGGCTATATAAAATTGAATCCAAAAACAGTAAGCTGAGGTAAGGCTCCAGAATCCAAATAGTTGAACAGGTAAATGAATCAGTCTTCAAATGGTAGTAAATACAATGCCTTCTTTAATGTCACACAAGTGCTTTCACACAATGCTTCGTCAGGTGTATATGCAGACCAAGCTAGTCAGGCTTATGGGGCGATAGTTTCCAGGATCCATTGAGGCACCACCTTTGTGGAGAGGGACCACAGTTGGTGTACGCCACTCTTTGGGTACATATCCTGTAGTAAGGCTGAGATTGAACAGTAGATTTATGTTTGGGTTTAGCTCTTCTTGGAGTTCATGTAGGACGCAGCCTGGGACACCGTCTGGTCCCATTGATGCTGTGTTTTTTGCTTTGGAGAGGCTCTTACCTGAGCATCTGAGATGTCAGGGGCAGCACTCTGCTGGGATAGATATTTGCCCTTTGGTGGGAGGGGGTTTGCACTGAACCTGTCAGCTAGGATGTTGGCAATGTCTGTGGGTTCAGTTTATTTTTTGTTATTTTGGACTAATTCTGAGCATATCTGGGAATTACCACCCAGGTTCCTAACATAACTAAAGAAAGCCTTGTGATTATCCTTAGTGTCCTGTGCAATTTTTCTCTCAAAGCTGGCCTTAGACGATTTTATGAGTGCCCGCAGTTTTTTGCTAATACTGATCAGAGATGCCTTCCCTTTTTGGAATTTTGCTCTATCATTTAGTAGCTTCCTCCTTCTATTGTATAGTTTGTTTATGGCTGGGGTCCACCAGACAGGGTGTCTGCCTTTGGAGGATTGGGTCTTGGTTTTATTTGGGATCGCATGATCCATGCATTCCTGAAGGTGTTCATAGAATGCGTTTATAAAGGATTCTGGGGTCTGGGCCATATTTTCCACAGGCCCGGGGGCTTTGAAGGATTCCACCTCGGTTTTGAGGAGTGTGAAATTTGCTTTAGAGAAGTTTTTCACTGTGGTTTTCTGGGCAGGGGGTGGTGTCGGGATGTGAATATCCAGTGAGATTAGTTTATGGTCTGATCTTACCAGTGAGGGATACACTTCTGGTCTGGAGCATAGAGTCCCCATGTTAGTGATGATCAGGTCCAGTATGTTTTCCCCTCTTGTGGGAGTGGTAACAAGTTGTTCCATAGCATTTGAGTTTATAAATTCTAGGAACCTTTGGGCTAGGGTGTTGGAGCTAGAGTAATGCTCCCAGTCTATGTTTGGGTAGTTAAAGTCACCCAATATAATGTTGTTTGGAGAGACCTTCATATTTTCCAGTGTTCTCAGGAAGGCCGAGTGGGGTTCCTGGGTTAGGGAGGGTGGTCTGTAGCAGGCTATAAACTAGAAGGCAGTTTTACCCACTGTTAGTTGCACATGGACAGTCTCTGATGCTTCATGCTGTGCCACCAACCTGAAGGTGTGGGTATCTTTGACGAATATTGATACTCCCCCTCCTTTTGTGGGTCGTTCCAAGTTTTGGGGCTGAAAAGCATGGTATGAGGTATAACCTGGTAGTGCTGGGGTGCTCTCGGGAGCCTTGAACCAGGTTTCTGTTACTGCACAGATATCGATGTTCTCCATGCTAAGGAGAGTTTTCAGTGTGTGCATCTTGAGGTTTAGACTTCTGGCGTTGAGTAACATTACTCTTAGTTTCTTATCTCTTGTGATACCTATGGAGGTGGGTTTGTCTTTTGAGCCTTGCCTAATATCTGAAAGCCCAGGGGTGACAGGTGCAAGCCATCCCTAGCAAAGCATCGTGGCTTGTCGAGCATGTCATCCCAGGCTGACAGGCATTGGATCCCCTTTGAATGACACCAATACTTAAGCCAATTGTTGAAATTGATCATCTTGTCTTCATATTGTGGCATCATTCTTGGTGAGGGTAAGATGCTACTCAAGGTCAGGGTCATACCGGCCTGGTCCACATGCTCAGAGAGCTCCTCTATGTCTCTTTTCATGTAGTCCAGGGAGGTATGTCTCAGGTCATTCACACCAGCATGGACAATGACTGAGTCATATTTTACTTGCCTTGGAGTGACCTGAGTGCTTGTGTTATGTGATGGATCCTAGCGCCCGACAAGCAGCTCACCGTGACCTTCTCCTTTTTCAGCCTGGTGAGTGGGACGTCAGTGTGCCTGACGATAGAGTCACCTATTACAAGTGTATCAGGTGTGTTGTTTATCCTTAAAGGCTGTGACTGTTTGGCACACTGGCTTTGTGAGCTATGTGTTGCACGTGTTTTGTTTTGGGGTAGCGGTTGCTTGGGTGTCTGCTTTGGAGGTCTCTGCTGCTTAGGAAGATTTTTATTTAAAGCCTCCGAGTATGTTTTTGTGTATGTGTTTGGTTTGCTGTCGTGGTAGGTCTATGTGAGAGTGGAATTGTACTGAGTGTGGTTTCCTTCTCCTCCTGACTGGTTATGCCAGTACTGAGTTGAGAGAGCTTAGCCTCCAGTTTGGCTATATGGATGCATCTCTCACATGTGTTGGAATTTGTTGGGAGGAGGAGAGGGTTGTCTGTGTACATGAGGCAGTTGTAACATTGCCTCAAGATTCCTAGATTCACCAGCTGGACCGGAGAGAAGATTGACAACTGACCTTTGGACATGCTAGAATAGTATTGGAATTCCTTTATAATTGAAAAAAAGGGCCAATCGGGAACAAGGTACTCAAGAGGACTTTGTGAGAGTATAGTGCTTTTAATTTTTTAGTGCTGACTTATATAATTGCTTTAGTGAGCAAGTGCCTTTAGTGAGCAAGTGCCAGGTAACTTAAATGCAATGTGTTACAGGTAACTTAAATGCGAAAACAACAAACAGTAACTTTCTTTTAAGTGAAACAAGGAAATGAGTACAGTAAGCAATGCAGATATCACTAGGGATCCACAGAAGCACTGAAAAGCCGCATTTTAGGTGGTATTAGCGTTTCAGGGAAATAACAAGCAAAAAAACAACAAGCATACAAACAGAGCTAGATTCAGCTTCATGCACATGTCCAGAAGTTTTTACATGAAAAGTTCGCAACCCTAAGTGATTTGAGTCCAGCTACACTGCCCTCATTGACAAATATCAATTACTGCATAATTTAAAATTAAAATAATAATTTTAACACTGCTTTCTCATGTAAAATAGAGTGTCTGCCTTGGTCCTTGAACCGTGAATGCCTCCATGCAGAGACAAGACTCAAATCACTTAGGGTTGTGAACCTTTCATGTAAAAACTTCTGGGCATGTGCATGAAAGCAAAATATGTGTAATTTTGGTATCCGCTCCCTTCCCCCATGCAGTCATTCCAGTATTCCATTACTTTGCTATTTCTCCATTTCTTCCTAGTTGCCATAAACACTGTTAAAAACTCTCAGTGTATATATTGTTTTCTGCTTTATTTCTACAATGATTACAGATATTTGGATTTAATTTAAAACTTTTATTTCAAATTTTATAGTACAAACACTGGTAGACATTTGCTAAACAAAGCAATAAAGGTCTCACAATGAAGACAGACTTAGCATTAAATCTGCCTTTTGAAACTCACATTCACTGAAGCAGCATTGAAATCCATATTCAAAGAAAATGCATCTGGCCAGTGCTGGATTAACTTTACCTTTGGGCTGCTTTCAAATCATAGACCCCTTACATTCATTTTAGGACAATGCAAATGCAAAAGTTCTTTGGTTCACCTTCCTGATTGTATTAAAGTATAATATGTAATAATTAAATTATATTCCCTGTATAGTACAGGACCACTTGTTATACTGTGTTTTAAGTTTGTAGTTTTAAATATTTCTTCAGTAAGCAATGCAACAAAACATATGAACCAACAATGACAAAACTGCCCAGTTCAGAACAGTTCAACCATAAAAGGCCACTCAGACTTCTGTCACCAATATCGGTCAATATGCACAATCTCTGAAGAAGTAAAAGTCATATGACTAATTCCACATTAAAGAGATCTGTAAAAAATGAAAAGATTGCAGCTAGCAATCAACTTTATATTTCAGTGTTTCATCTGCAAATTCAGTGCCTGCTGCTCTTTAAGAATACATTGCCTATGTTACATTAAAAATGATAAGCTGGTAATTTTGCAATAGGGAATGGATGGCAAACAATAAACAAATTCAGAGTTACTAACATGAGATTCCTCAAATAGTTATGGTATTATCTTTCAAGACTGTTTTCTATAGTGGTACGTTGCATAACATTTGGGCGGAATCTCTAATGGTTACAGAACTAATCTGTAGCAGTAGATAATTATGAGAAGGTGCCTTACAATAGAGCCATCTTGTCACCTGCTCTGCTTCTAGATTGAGTTTCTAGCTTGAAGTGCATTTTCTGCTTAGTAAACATGTGTAAATGGCTCCAAGCTGCAACCTCACATCTATCCTGACCTTACATATTCTTAAAAGAGGCAACAGAAGTGGTAGCAGTTCTAGTGTAATACGTTTTGGCAGAACACTATAGTATTTTAATTCAATGTGTTAACAACTCAGGCTGAGTTTGTTTGGTCACAAATCAGCCTTGTCTTGTAAAAAGACAAATAATCTGAACATTTTTTATAGTTTTTGTTTTCTCTACAGCATACGTGTCCAACCTGCAGCCCGCGGGCCGCATGCGGCCCTCAGAGCTCTTCCATGCGGCCCTCAACCTCTAACTGCAACATCGATGCACGCATGCCCCAAAACACTTTTTTTTGTTTTGTGTTTTTCGCTCCCGTGACCTGTAATACTAATGTCGGTGTGCGTATGTGCCAAAGCACCCTTCTAGTTTTGTTTTTGAGCCAACAAAGGGTCAGTGTGTTTACACCATTATTTTGCGCCGAACAATGTGTGTGTGTGTGTGTGTGTGTGTGTGTGTGTGTGTGTGTGTGTGTGTGTGTGTGTGTGTGTGTGTGTGTGTGTGTGTGTGTCTTCTCACTGAAGAGGGACTCGTGTATGGATTTGCCGCTGTTGCCTTTGAAAGGGACAGCAATTGCATGTGTTAATAGGTAAGTATGGAGTGAGTGCATGCATGAAAGCAGAATTGTGTGCGTGAAAGTAGAAGAGTGTGTGTGTGCATGACTGAGAGACGCATGCACAAAGAGGCTAACAATGATCAGTCTACCTACTGAACACAAACAAGTTAGCTCACAAATATATCATACATTAAGAGTACACTTTCATTAAATTGCGGCTTTTCCTGACAGGGAGAGTGTTGTATTGAACATGAACTCGTACCTCTTAACTGTATGGATTTTCAAAGAATGTCTGGATTTTTGCCTCATCTTCCAATTTGTGTCTTTTGCTTAGGAAATAAAAGTAGTCATCCAAGGTAATGCAGTTCCAGGGAGTAAAAATGAGACAGCAGCCTAGGGTTAATGGGTCAGTAGTGGACTGACTATGTGGGACTGTAGCATATAAAGTAGTATTGTTTTTTTCAGGCAAACAAAAAAGCACCTAGTACTGTTTTTTCATTGGTGGGTTCTAAGCAGTGATAGATTGGACAACAGTAAGCATAGCTTTGGCGGATCATCAATACTGGCAAATCAAGTGGGCACAGTGTCATTTTTTAAATGTTGGGGATTTTAGTGTGTATGTGAGTGCTTATGTGTTGGGAGTGCTGCAACAGTAGATGATTATTAAAGAAAGAGACTTACGGACTGTGGAGAATATGTTTCTTTGTTTCAAAACCTAATACTTGGGTACGCATGCCAGAAGTAGATTTTTTTAAGACATAGCTTCTTGCCATTTACAGTGGATAGATACTTACATTTAATGGACAATGTATTAGCGTGGGCCTGTGGGGTTCTGAAGGATGCCAAGTCTACCACTGCCAATGTCTTGTAAAGTGACCTGGAAATGTATATTGGGATGTTACTGAAAAAATATAGTAAGTGGGCTTAGAAATATAGTTTAATTAAACAAAGTATACTTTCAATTTACAGGCCATAATTTAATTTATTTTAGGTAGTCCAGATACTGGTAGATTGTATACCATTAGACTTAATTAGGGAGAGCTGTCATTCTGGGAAAACAAGTAGCCCTAGTTTCAGTGAAAGCTCTGTGGTTGCTTGCAGGTAGGAATTTGAAGGATATTGATGCAATGTGTTTTATTTATTATTTTAATGCATTTGTCATTTCAAAGCATGGTTTTCTTTGATGCAAAAGAAGGCAGGACTGAATGAGCCATATAATGCTTAACTGACAATGATGGGATAGAAAGATTATAAGTGATGTATAATGTTTGCAGCTACAGTTGTTTCAATGGTGTCTGTGATGCATAACTATTTTTGGGCCTGTGTCCCACTTTTATTTTTCACTTTGTCCAGATTTCTTGCTCTAAGGTTGACAGATATGGTTCCATACTAAATCAGAAGTTGTATTTACCTTGGAAGACTTTTCGGCATAATTATGAAAAACAGAGCCTTTTTAATATCTCTGCTTATTTCCAATATAAACTGCCATGTAACCTTGCAAATAACCTTCTTATTAAGCTACTTTACTTCTTTTGGAATTGACAGGTATGATTCATCTTTTCGGACATAAGCATAGAGTGCTAATGTGACTTTGATTTCTTGGAGCAGTCTGTGCTTTACATAATCACAATAACTTTTCTGTGTTTCTGGGTGTGTAATCAGTTTAACAGTTTGAAAGATGTTTTCCAAAAATAAATAAATATATAATAAATAAATCCTCTCTACACTTTGAGCTGTTGACAAAGTCTGGGAGTTTGTTTTTTTCAAAAGCGAAGGTCATCATTACAGCTCAGTGAACTGTCAATCTGTGAGTAACTAATGCACAAATTAAAATGTCTGAATGTCAAATGGCTTTAGATTGGAGGGAAGTTTATTTTTATTTATTTTATTTTATTTTACATTTGTTTACCGGGAAAGTTCGACTGGACGCAGGTCCATTTTCAGCAGAGGCCCGGGGAGAAAAGCTCCAAAAATAACACAAAACAATATAATACAATACATGAGAGAGAGAGAGAGACAGCAAATTATGGATGTAGTACTCATACAATATGGCAGAGATTACATCTCGCAACAGTGAGAATCATTGAGGTACAGAATAAACTTAAAAACATTTTTTTTACAGTTATAATTACAGCAAGGCAAATATCAATGAGTAGTTTTTAGGAGAAAGCTGTTTGTACATAACTGAAGCTCTGAAACAATCTTTTGGTATGGATTAACCTGGGGATTGACACAAGTTATATGTTTACACCAGTATGTAGCATTATAGTTTATGGTTTTCTTGTTGATTTACTTTTTGCAGAGCAGTTGTTTGTTGATTTATTGATGGTCCTTTTGGTGGTAGGAAATTACATGGATGAATCCATCTCTATTATGATTTTTTTTCAGATATTTTGACTTCCAGACAATTTCATTCAGTGAGTGGGTGTCATGTGATTACTGAGATTTCGTATATTATAAGTAGGGACTTTGTGTGTGTGTGTGTGTGTGTGTGTGTGTTTGTGTGTGTGTGTGTGTGTGTGTGTGTGTGTGTGTAATAGAGAGATTTAATATGTATACTGAATATAATTTTGCAAATGGAATTCTTAGTTAAACATGCCCCTCTTCTTGGGCAACTAGACTTGAGTAACCAATATTAGATCTTAGCCATCCAGCTGGGAAAGGTTAGTATGTGGATTTTCCATCTAGTTGGATGAAGGCTATGCTACTTACCCAAGGACTACATTTATGGCTATCCATCCAGCCATCATGTTGCTGAACTACATTGTTTGATAATGAGAGGAGCTTTTTACAGAAGTTGAAGGTTTTTGTGTCAAGAACCTGTCCATAAAAAGTGGCTTGTTTATGTTGCAGTGAAGGCTGTGGTCTTTGTAGTGAGCGTTTTAAGTATAACCAGTATTTCTGAGGTAGAGGAAGTCTCTTAAGGCAGGATCTTTCTTAGCCTGGAAAGCAAGCCAATGATGACATTTATAGGGGCCAGTGAGAGACGGAGGAAAGCAAGAAGCTTTTTAGTCTGTTTGGATAACTAAGTGAACTTAGTCCTTTGACCTTTTTTGTCAGAAATGGTTGTAGTCTTTCTTTTGGCAGGGTAAAAGGGGCATTGCACTCAATAATGGTTCTTGTAAAGGAAGAATACAGGGATGTTATGACCTCCATGTCCCCGGATGAGGTACCCTTACTACTGAAGTGGGCCATGTAAAAAGCTTTCCTTACAACGGAGACAACGTGGTGGTCAAAAGCCAGGTTTCTATCAACCTGGGTGCCCAAGTACCATACAACTTACTGCGTGCTTACAACATTGTTATTAATGTGATAATTTGTGGGGACATCACTCTCCTCAAAGGGGATGATGATGCATTTTTTGACATTTAGCTTGAGGCCATATTTCTGCACCAGTTATTTGTTTGGGTGAGACCCTCTTGTAGCTTATTCAGAATTGTTTTATTAAGTCAGTAATGTGAATTATTTACTTTATTGCAAATTTGTTGGGTTATTTTTGCGGATTATCGTATTGTAGGACTGCTGATGTTGACATTTTACGTAGTTGGACTGCTGGAATGGTTTTCCCAGTGAGAAATGCTAGTGCTGTAGTGAATATCTCTTTATTTGTAAAAAAAAAAAAAATTATATATATATATATATATATATATATATATATATATATATATATATATAGGTATATTAACTAAGATGTTAGAGTTAACTGTTAGATTAGAGAATTAGAATTAGAATGGGAATTAGAATTTTAAGGCAAATATTAGGCATTTATTACATTTATTCATTGTTCAAATGCACCTACAGTACAGCCAGGAGGTCGACTGTGGTCTTCCGGAGCAACGAAAGAGTTAACTGTATGATATATTTTATATGCGGCCCCAAGACCATTTCTATTCACTCAATGCGGCTCCAACAAGACAAAAGGTTGGACACCCCTGCTCTACAGGATACTTGAGCTGAGTACATCCAGAGTATGTAGTATTTTGTCTTATTTGCTTTCAAATTTAAAGAGGTTACACTAGCAGAACACAATTAATCAGTGAAACAAAAGATATTATGTTTGGTGTGATAAACAGGGGCTACAGGCTTTAATATCTACACCTTATATGCCAATATTTGAACGCACAATGGAACCAAAATTCTAGGATTTGACTCCCACTATTGGTGCCTATTATAACAGAAATTACAGTTGACCTTCAGGGTATATGGTAAGTGTGCATTTTGGCCTTTGGTAATAGTCAGCACCTACTACAGCCAGGTAAGCTCCACAATCCCCCCCCACACACACACATTTCTCACAATGGGTGCTAAATGGTGACTTTCCAAAACCATGTCCTTCCTTCTTAGTCTTCAAGATGCCAGGTAATCAAAACTAACAAAACAGCAAAACAAAAGCACACTTTAATTTTTACCTTTAAAATACACCAGTCTTTAAATATTTAAATGGTAGCAATGAGCAATTGTCATAGTAAGGAAAGACACTGCAGAGTCTGGAACACTGATAAAATGTATAAATCCTTAAGCTAATAAATAGAGCATCAACCACATAAATTTAAATCAGATAACATTCTTTACTTAAAATAAATAAGTTTAAACATTTTATTTTCAAGTAAATATGCAGACAGTAAAAGGCATACACAAAAACTGAAAAAAAAAACATTTAAATAGCAGAATACTATCAGAAAAAAGTCCAGCATCTAGACTAGAAACCACATGTTTCTTGCTAAATAATTAGTGTGCCCTCACTTCTTCTCGCTGTTAAATCCAAATGGAATTTCTGAGTCCTTACTGGCAGCATAACTCTGACTCCACAGGTATCATTAGCAAGCACAGCAAAATTCCTGCAGCTCCTCTACTTCTAGACAAAGTTATGCCACAAGAAAAGAAAAAAAAAAGTTTTCAGGAAGGAAACCTTAATTGATTAGTCGGTTCCCTGGCAGGCCGCAGCAATACTTGTTTCATTTTATTTAAACCCTAGGAATGCTAAACCTCTTAGAAATTATTTTGCTGTTTCTTCTACAGAAATGCATGGAAACAGTGATACACAATCAGAAACCAAACCATTGAAAGGCACATTTTGACTACTGAATAAAACAAGACCGTCACTTACATGTCCATTCGTGGTCTGTCCACTGCACTGTTAAGATGTCTTCAAAAATTCAAATTTCATGCATGGAAGGTAAAGACGTAAACAATTGGTCATACAAACGCAGGAGACTGTTTTTGTCTTCTGCGTCTGTGTGAGACCGAACGCAAAGGGTGTTCTTAAAGAAGAACACCCTTAAAAAAAGTACTATTTTAATTAAAAGAAAATTAAATGTCTCTGTATTTTTTCCGGACAATATGCTGTCCGGTCCATTTTCCGGACAGCTTCCCTTAATTCTGGACAGTCTGGAAGGATTCCAGATGGTTGGCAACCCTAAAATCACTATACTAGCTTGGCATGAGGATTTCACCTGTATATTTTTATTTATCTCCTATGGGATGTTTCAGCAATGCTGAACAGAGGGCCATAACATGCACACCCGCTCAGCTATGCTTACACATACCTTAGAATGGAAAAATATATATAAATTCATAAACCCACTTTATTTACATGTATCTGTACTCCTTGTCAGTCACAGTAAGAGAAATTGTAAAGGGGCACATAGGGACAGATTTTAATTATTGGTCTTACAAAGTTAGGAAGTGTAACTGTGGTTTTCTAGCAAATCATTGGCAAATCACTCGAGGTTTAAGTCAGAACATACTGACAGACATTTGGATTTCAGACTTCATACCATTCAGGAAATCTGTGCTACTGCAAACCTTTTATTCTATCAACTTTCTGGGTTTGTCTGTGCAATATTTAAAAAGTGTCCCTATTTTTGTGCCTTTGTCCCCCCATTATTTATGGCTTTGTACAGCTTTCTTGCTCTAGGAGGTTGTGAAGTATGTGAAGCAGGCATCTGGGCATTCTGCAGAAACCTGTACAGTTGATGGCTATGGCCGCACAGCACTTTCAAATGGCAGACATTTGTGTTTTAGTCTTCATACCCTTCACGAAGTCAGTGGTACTGCAAACTTTTTATTCTAACAGCTTTCTGGGTTTGTCAGTGTAATATTTAAAAAGTGTCCCTATTTTTGTGCCTTTGTCCCCCCATTATTTATCACTTTGTACATCTTTCTTGCTCTAGGAGGTTGATAAGTATGTGTGGCAGGCATCTGGGCATTCTGCAGAAACCTGAACAGTTGATTGCTATGGGCGTATGGGACTTTCAAATGGCAGACATTTGTGTTTCAGTCTTCATACCTTCAGGAAGTCCATGCTACTGTAAACCTTTTATTCTATCAGCTTTCTGGGTTTGTCAGTGCAATATTTAAAGACTGTCCCTGTTTTTTTGCCTTTGTCCTCCCATTATTTATGGCTTTGTAGGCAGGTATCTGGGCATTCTGCAGAAACCAATGCAGTTTACAGCTATAGCCGTACGGCACTTTTGCAATGCAAGGGTGTGTGACAGAATCTGTCCCACACACACCTGCATTGTTTCTTGCTCCCCTATCAAGTTCAGTGCCCACGGACACTGAAATAATCATTTTATTTCATTTCAGTGTCCATGCTTTTCAAAAGTGCCATATGGCACTTTCTGAATGCAGGGGGCATGTTAGATGTGCATGCATGGCTTAGACATGCCCCCTGCACTCATTGGTGTTCGTATCCACTTAGCTGTAACAGTAGCATGTCTTCATGAATATGCAAGATGTGCTACTTCTACGGCTGTGCTTACACAGACAAGGTCCACTCCATGTCAGAATAACACAATTCCGACACAGAGTTTAATGAATCCTGGGGCATGACTTTTTCTTTTAAGTCTATTTATGAACAATTTCAGGACAAAAAAAGCCAAACCCCCACTAACTGTGGACATGCACATGTTTGCCTTATTATGGCATCACCAGCACAGCATAAGTGGAATGTCTGGCTAACAATTGGAATCACAGGGTTTTTGTACTCAGCTGATATCCATAAAAATCAGGGTGATTGCAACATATCCCAATTAACAAACTAAAACAATAAGTAAAATGTCACACAGAAAACACAATTGGTTAAAAACCAAAAAGAAAAATCTAGCAAAGCCAGACTTTCCACTGTGTGATATCTTAAACCTTTTGTCATGACATCAGGTGTTTCAGCAAAATGGCAATTCTGAATGTCCATAGCTTTTTCTTTTAAATCTCTTTAGGCACAATTTCAGGCAAAAAAGTCAACCCCCACTAGCTGTACACATACATGTTTCTATTTTCTTATGGCATCATCACCACAGCATAAGTGGAATATTTGGCTAACATTTGGAAACACAGGGTTGTCTTACCCAACTAATATCCATAAAAATTAGGGTGATTGCAAAATATCCCAAGTAAGACAGTAAGTAAAAAGGTCACACAGAAAAACAATCAGTTAAAACCAAGAAGAAAAATCTAGCAAAGCTAGACTTTTTACTGTGTGATACCTTAAACTTCTTGTATTAGAGACAACATGGGATATATGCAAACTGCCCTTTAAGAACATCAGGTGTTTCAGCTAAATAGCAATTCTGAATGTCCATGACCTTTTCTGTTAAGTCTATTTATGGATAATTTCAGGCCAAAACTGCCAAACCCAACTAGCTGTGGATATGCATGTTTCTGCCCTCTTCAAAAACAGACTGAAACTTTTCCTCAGAACACACTGGTTATGCCCCTGTACTAAACCTGACTAGTCATCTATCTCTTCAGACTTGGCCCTCCCTACCCTGTACTTCTCATTAACTGTTCTACCTTCCTTATTAACTATAAATACCATTTCCCTCTACATTACATTATTTCCATCCTCTGTGGATACTTATTATTGGGTGAACTCTTTATTAATATACCTATACAATAACCTGCCTTCCTTTTTATTATGTACTGTACCTATATGTTTTATTGTACCTGTATTTCACACTGTGATGATTTTTGTCCACTCTGAAAATTCTGTGTTAACCTGTAATATGCATTGTATATATGCCTGATGTTGTTATTTGTTATTTGTTGTTTTTCTTGTTTCTTTCTTGAAGCTTATCTCCCCGGGCCTCTACTGAAAATGGACATATATCCAGTTAGACTAGCCCAGTCAACAAATGTAAAATAAAAATAAAATAAATAATAAATAAATAAATAGTTTGTTAGCTGGGATATTTTGCAATCACCCTAATTTGTATGGATATCAGTTGGGTATGACAACCCTGTGTTTTCAAATGTTAGTCGGACATTCTAGTTATGCTGTGCTCATGATGTTGTAAGAAGGCAGAAATATGTATGTTCACGTCTAGTGGGGTTTCCCTTTTTTGGCCTGAAATTTTCCATAAATAGACTTAAAGGAAAAAGTCATGGATATTCAGAATTGCCATTTAGCTGAAACACCTGGTGTCCTTAAATAATCGTTTGCCTATATCCGATGTCACTTCTAATACAAGAGATTTAAGGTATCACACAGTGGAAAGTCTAGCTTTGCTAGATTTTTCTTTTTGTAGTAGTATAGGGTGGGAAATGGTATTGAAGGCCTTGAATATATTGAGAAATATTACAGATGTTGTAGTTGTACTATGTGAAAGTCTAAAGCCGTGCTGGGTAGGGGTAAGTAATTTGTTTTGTAGGGTATGATTAAATAGTTGTTTAAGTATGCATTTTTCTAATAGTTTGGATAGGGTAGATAGTATAAATGGGGTGACAGTTGGTAATGTCATAGGATTTACCACCTTTGTGAAGTGGGGTTATTATGGATTTTTTCCACTGGGTGGGGATGTAGGACTCTATGATAGATCAGTTGATGAGTATACTGACTGAATAAGCAATACATCTGTGGCAAGCTTTAAATACTCTGGTGGGCAATTGTCTGCTGTGGGACAGCAATGTTTTAGTTTGAGGAGTAACCTACGTATGTGGTGATTGAGTACTGCTTGAAGAGTAAGGAGAAGTAGATGTTGGAGAGTAGTGGTAGTATCCTGAGGGAGATGGGATGAAGAGGGGGATTCAGTAGCAGGTTGGGAGGGGATGGGGTTTTGACTGGTGTGGGGAGTATGAGGGCTGGATGGAGGAATTGAGTAGATTGAGAATGATGTAAATGAAATGTGAGTTGAATGCTTCAGCTATTTGGGATAAGGTTTTATCGGTGGCAGAGGGTGGGTTTTCTTTGGTTCCAGGATTAAGGACCTGAGAGTTGGTATGCCAGAAATTTGTTGGATTGTTTTTGTTGGAGCTTAGCTGGTATGAGAAATAGTGTTTTTTGTCATTGTTAACCATTTTTTTTGCTTGGTTGTATAGTTGTTTCTCCTTTTGGTACTTTGGTTCAGTTTTTGTTTGTTGCCATTTATGCCAGACATTGTCTATTGTTACTAGTTGATTTTTGGTGTCCTTGGATAACCAGGGAGCATGATTTGCTTTTATTCTTTTATGGCAGAGCTGGGCTAGATTGTTAAGGGTATCTACGAATGTTTTGTTGAAGTGGCTAACAGCATCATCTGATGGTTGGGATTTTAGTGAGGACCAGTTCATAGATTTTAGTATTGCATTAAATTGCTGCTGGTTGAAGTTAGACAAATTGCGTGAAGTTTTATAAATATGGTTATTAGAGGTATAGGTTATAGTTCTGTTCATATAGGTGGGTAGGTGGTCACTTAAATTATTAGGTAGGGTTCTGAAGTTGATGTATTTGTGGGGATCTGAAACAAGGATCCAGTCTATTGTAGATACTTGGTCTTTATTTGTAGATTCTAGTTGGGACAGAGATAAGTTGGGTAAAACCTCAAAGGTTTATACTGTTGGTGGCGTGGCTGGACTTTGCCAATTTATGTTGGTATCTCTTAGGATGATGGTTTTGTTGGTGACAGTTAGGGAGATCTAGGAAAGGAAATCTTCTAATATGGGAATATTATTCCTTGGTGGAATATATAGTATTGCAATGCATGACTGTTTGGTATTACTGGTTTTTAAAGTGGCTAGGAGAATTTCAGCAGTACAGAAGGAGGGGAAGGGTTTAGGATAAGGGAGTAGGGTAAGAGTATTAGGATACATTAATGCAACACCTCCTCCATTTTTGTGAGTTTAGTCTGCTCTAATTATGTTGTAGCCTGGTGGGAGTAGTTCAGCCACGCATGGAGTTCAGTAGTTTTGTTACAGATGCTATGCAGGTTAAGAGTGATTAAAAGTAGATTCTAAGTACAAGAAATGTTGGAAGATGAGGAATTAGAGGGCAGGCCAGGGCAGGAGAAGATGCAACCACATTGAGCTTAGTAGGAGTATATTATTTGTACTGGCCAGGCAAGGTTGTTTTAAATAGATGCTTTGATTTTGTTGCACGTGGGGGTGATGGTTTAGGAGTGTCTTGTATTTTTTTTAAATTTGGTGAATAGTGCTATGCTGGAATTGTAAAGTGCAGGTGATGTATTAGAGAAGGATGTGGATTTTGTTCATAAGGAAGTGTTGGATGTGGAGCATTTTAGTGGTATGAGAAAGGTCTGGGGGTTTACGGTTGTAGTGTATATAAAGAGAGTGACAGCTAGTGAGATGAGAGGCGGGGTGGTGGAAGTATGGTGAGATATTCTAGAGAGCTAGAATCATGGAAGGGACTGTTAAGAGTGAATGAGGGGGTTAGGTGGGTGGGGTTGTGGAGTAATGTGGTGTAGGATTATATTTGATTGGAAATGAGTGGAGGATATAGACAGAGAGTAAATGTGATAATATGATTGGGCAGAAGGTGATGGTAAGTGGTGATTGGGTGCAAGAGATGCTGGGGAGGGGTAGTTGAGGTATAAATGTAATTGATGTGGGGGTGGGTGAGAATGGGGTTGGGTAGGGAAGCGGAGTGAGCCCAAGAACAGTGAGGTCAAATGGAGCGGGCTGGCCCTGGTCTCGTAGATAACAACAAAGAACAATCAACCAGGTATGTTTACTGATGGAAAGTAGTGCAGTGCGAGGATTAGAAGAGAGACATTCTGGCTGGTTAGAAACAACTGTTGAATGTTAGGGTAGATAACAGTAGTCAGAGAAAGGAAATAATAGTACTGCGTGGGAGATAAAGTGGGGGTGAAGGAAGATAAGGACTATAGAAAATAAATATCAAGAGACTGTAGTTCTAGACAGATATAAGGGATAGACATCTCGAAGGGGACACCCTTTAATAACCTGCTACAAGGTAGCTAGACATTAGCTTAGAAATATAAAGAAAAAAAAGTGGGGTGGGGATGTATGAGAGGTCATTCAGTTAGAGTAGGGTAAAACAAAGTAGAACACTAAACTGCTAGCTGTACATTAGGGTGTCTTTTCTTGAAGAGGAGATTGGGTATCCAGTGACAATAAGGTGGTTAAATTTTCCAGTTGCACATAGATTTTCAAGAACTTAGGGAGCTCACCTGGAATAGCAACAGTGGTCAGAGATGGGTGTGTTACCTAATAAAAAATGGGAGAAGGGTATAGAAGGGTATCAGTCAGCCAGAAGACAATTCTAAGTTGTGCTGTCTGTGCAATTAGAAGGGTAGAAAGATTATAGACTAAATGAGTATATGGTAGTGGAAGTGAATGTCAGTAGGTATGTATTAAATGGATAAGGCAGAGAGAGGTAAAGTAGAATGTATGAGGGGTGGAGGGAGATTGTAGGGGAGACCAGATAAGGAAAATAGCAGGGAACTGTTAAGAAACAATACATCTAACAGGCTAAATACTGTGCTTAGAAGCTGATTTACAATACTTATGCTATATCACTTTCAGCAGGCATATTATCATAACAGTTAAATACTGAATATCATTTACAATGATAAGTCACTGCAACTTTTTGAGAAAACTCAACTAAAAACTGGAGTAAATGACAATTATGTTTGTTTAGATGACTGTTAAACAGGACTATACACTAGCAGCAAATAAAGTGAAAGCAGTAATCCAACTGTACGTGATTAGGGAGCAGGCAGCACCAACTAGGATAATTTGTTGCCCAAGGAAGTGTGCGATGTGTGTGAATATGCTTCTCTAGTACAGTTTGCATTGTACATATTGCAAACAATCAGGCTACCTCATTCAGTACATTCTATACACAGTTTGTTAAATGGATGCAAGCAAACTAAAAGTTTTTCAGTGTTAAACTGGTCAGAGTCGACTAGAAAAATAATTGACACATATCACAATAATGGGTGAACAAATTAGTTAGAAGGTGCAGTGTTCTGACTTGCAAGTGAAACCAGGGCTATTATCCAGTACTGTGTTTTACATAAAGGATAGTGTGCACATGACAAAAACAGAGGAAAATTATTGCATATCATATAGTGCTCATGTTTTTAATCTCAGGGGGTGTACTTGTTTAAATTCTAGCTAGATGCATTACAATAGAAAGCTACCATACCAAATTACTGCCTGAGAAAGAGTGCTACTGCCAAATAATGTGAAGCAATGTCTGAATCTATCTGGACAGAGAAACACGCAGGCAAAAACAAATCCAAACACTTACATAGAGCTGTAAAAGTTAGGCACAAATCAAAGTAAAACAGATCCTATCTTGGGACAGCGTTCATACATCACCAAAAGTAGAGATATGTAGTAGAGGTATAGAAGCCGACATGGAGGAAAAGAGAGCTCCAAATGCTGATACAGCATTTTAAATGGCACAAAGGATCATGGCAGATAGCGGAGGAGTAGAAAGAGCTTTATACAGGATAAGGGAATAGATACACACATAGAGTATAGCAAAAAGCTAAGGAGCTGGCCCTGGTCTTGTAGATAGAGACAGCACTTATAATCTTCCAGCAGAGAAACACAGAACACTTATAATGTTCCAGAAGGTGCTTCTTATGTTGTATGTAGCAGGTGTAAAAACATGCTGTACTTCTGGCTACATCAAATGGGAGCTTTGCCAGAATCTGACCCTACTGAGACCATGCTCACTCATCAGGTCAACTCCAGGATCTAAATTAGCAGCTGGGGTTACAGGTGCACACTGCAGGCAGCACATGATGTGTATTAGTGGGCAGCATCACCACCATCAATGGTAGCATAATGCAAGTGGTCAGTAGCATGATGAAGGGTGACAATATTATGACCAAGCTACACAGCTGAGCACAACCCAATGCATGGGATAACTGTCAGATGGGTGAAATAACAACCATGCTCATTAGCTTGATGCAAGCTGTAATGAGCATGGCTATGATCCTCAGGATTCACATCCCATGTGACTGCAAAGATCCATAGCTTGAAATAGGGGACAAAAGCAGAAGTGTGTCCAGGTCTGCCTGTATTCTCTGTGCCATATCTGGATAACTCCTATCTCCACAAGACTGTAAACTGTCCTGGTTATGTTCCTGTAGCCTGTCTTTGGAAGTACCTTCCCCACAGCAGGACTGCTACCTGCTCTGCCTGTGTTCTCCATACCTTGTCTGTTTGATCCCCCCACTCCAAGCACCCATGGCTCACAACCCCATGGCTGCCACATTATTGCACAGTGTCAGAACAGTTACCTTACAACAGCATAAAGAGCTTTGCCCAGCACATGGGATTGATGCAAAGAGTTAATGCTGTGAGCTATAATTCCTGTGGTGCAGGGTTTGATTCCTTCAGCCTTCACTTGCCTACTGCGTGACCTTGAGGCAAATCCTGATCGGCATGGGCTAGCATGTGCACGCACACACACACACACACACACACACACACACACACACACACACACACACACACACACACACACACACACACACACACACACAACACATAGACATATGCACACACACACAAAAAAAAAATGAGTAGTAATCCCCTTTGGAAAAAACAGAGTACCGCAAACTACAACATAGGAGGTAATCCCCTGAAATCTGAAGAAGAAATAAGGGATCTAGGGACCCAAGTAGATATCCAGCTTTCCTTTGATAACCATGTTGCTAACGTGGTTAGAAAATCCTTCTATGTGACCCATCTGATCATGAAAGGGTTCGCATCAAGATCTAAGGATGTAATGGTGCCCCTCTACTCTTCCCTCATCAGCCCCATTATTGAGTACAATGCACCAATTGGAATGTACCTGGCTAGACATCTCCAGCAGCTGGAGAGACTACAGAGGTACCTAACCAAGAGAATTACTGGCCTCAAACAGTTGCCTGATGCAGCACAATTGAGAAAGCTAAGACTGTTCTCTGTTGCATACCGCTTTCTCAGAGGCGATCTCTGTCTAACATACAGAGCCATGTCCAACCCAGAATTGTTGAACATGCTCCATCTTAGCAAAACCAAATCTACTCAAGCTACATGCTCTAGGGATATAAACCTCAACACAACAATGAATAGAACATGCTGGAGGGATAGATTCCCTTTGCAGAGACTTCCCTTACTATGGAACAGGGTCCCGATCTACATAAGACAGAGCCCCTCACTATCACTCTTCAAGAGGAACCTTGATGAGTGGATGGGTAAAAGAAAGTTCACACCGGGGATCACATCAACAGCACTACTACATAGGGGCCAAGGGTACTAGCTGCTAGGGAACTACTAAAGGGGCAGTGAATACCACACAACGTGGCTGGGCTAATATATGCCTTCAGGCAGATAGCTCAGTACCAACCTATGAACCTATGAACCTATGTGTAAGTCGCAGGTGTATGTATCCTGGTATGGAACCGAAGGACCAGCAGCTGGTGACATTCTTCCACAGGAGACAGATGTGCTATTACAGGGCCTATACATGTAAGACAGGTGTATTCTTGAGAAGGACAAAGCAGATGGATTCATGGCGATAGAGGACACAAATATGACCAACAGTTTGGGAGCAAATGGGAATTTAAGCTAGACTCCTCAATGGTCTCTTGGGCTGCAAGCTTAGTAACAGCCTATGAGCCTATGTCAGCCCACCCCAATACACAGTCAGTATCCCCAAAGACAACATCAGAGAACTGCATTGCCTGTGACATATGTACACTTAGCACTGGCAAGAGGAGGGCAAGTGTCTGCCACTGACGTAACTCCAGAACATTTCCTGACCTGAGCATTACCCTTGGTATTGATCAGTGGATATGCACCATTAATCAGACCCAGGCCATGTCACTGATGCTTAGTATACTGCATGGCCTGGATGTAGACCTATAACCATTACAAGGACTACAGAATATTCTTCAATACATGTAGAATGACATAATGTATAATGATCAGGCGTAGACACACCTGATAAGGATAGTGGTGTTCCTTGCTGTCTCACTTGGTATCAGTCTGTGCATTCCTGCAAATGTGGCATACCAGCTGCTATGGTCATGCTATAACATGACTATTCAGGGCAGGATCACACAGCAGGCTTACATGCACTCTGTCCATGGCTACCTTCATCTGTGGCTGCAGATGCTGTCAAAGATGTGACTGGCACTTTTCTCACTCCATCATGGACACACTGAGCAAAGACACTGTGGATCTCACAGTTCAGTATCAGCCTACTTCTCCATAGCCTTCCATCAGGTACCACATAGTCATAGCTGTTTAAGAGATTATGGATGACATCATTCTGCCAGTGTACCACAGTGAGGGCCAAAATAACATTTCTGCTCATGTATCTGACATGCTACACCATTCTGTGGGCAAGATTCCTCTAGTCTTTACAGTGCAAGACCACACAGTACACCAAGGCAGCATTCTGTCCATAGATGCCCCATCCCATTATTCGAGGAAGTGATCCCTGACTCCCCAAAACCCTTAGCCATGTTCATGGTTACCACATACACCAAATATGACCCCACTCACCTATGCTAATATTACTGCTGCCAGGTCACTTTGCTCCACTCCTACCTATGCAAATGATGATGACCGTGCCCTTGCCATCCTTTTGGCTTATGTAGGTATGCCATACCTCTCCACTACTTTAATTAGGAATTTTAAACAAATCCAATTACAATAGAGGTAGAACAGTTTAAGCAAGGAACAATTTTTAAATATTGCTTTTATAAAAATTAGAAAGTCACTAGGATAACTGGTTTTATATTACCATGCATTTTCTGCATGATATGAAGTCTGAAACTCAAATGTCTGTCATTATTTAGTGACTTCAGTCTTCAATAATTTGTCAGAAAACTACAGATTTTAAGAGGAGCAGACCACAATATGAGGTAGAAATCTGGATACTTGTGAAGTGAGAAGTATGGCAATGTCTGATGCACAGCATGTCCAGTGACTGCACTGGAGGCCAAAAACTGGATCTGTTATTGCATCCGTTAGATTTATTCTGTGTTTGCCCGCAGCTATGGACAAAATGCCACCTCTTTGCTACTACAATGTTGTATTGCAGCAGCTCTGCCATGCATGAGTACCTGCTGCAGCTGGTTACTCTGATGACTCCTCACCTGGCCTGTATTATGCTGCTATCACATGCATGTCAGGCAAAGGCAGTGCTATGAACTCCTCTTGTTGTAACAGTTTTAAAGGTTCCATGTAATGAAGCATGGAGAAGACCACAAATATTTTTATGCAGGTATCTAGAACATATTATAGTGACCCAACAGAAGTATCCAGACAGAGGAAGTGAACTTTCAGCAGGCTGAATACACTTTCAGTGATGTTGTCTGTCTGTGACAATCTGGTTTGAATGCTACCTCTGCAGGCAGCAGTCTAAGGGTCGCAGATGGTGGTCAACAGTCATAACACCAAGGCTCTGTTAATTACATTGATGGGATCAGATTATCATGACTTTGGTGGATGTAATCTATGCATCTACAAACCAGATAACCCTGAGGAAAGTCACCTTGAATGAAAGGGTGGTACAGCTTGCATATGAGCTAAATGTGGGAATCATAGAAAGTGCCTAGATGGTACACAGACATATTGCATATAATATCCTGTTAACTGTACACCACCTGGATGATGATGTAGTGAAGGTTCTTCTGGGTGATATATCAGATGCCATGTGGACTAGTTCAGGTTTTGATAACAATGTGGATACAGACAGTGGCCTCCAGGACCTCAGGGAAATGGGTAGTTACAGAATGGGATTTGCAATGTATAAGTGGTTTAACAGGTAACAAGTTTGCCTATGATGCTGAAACATCAAAAGACTATCAGTTCTATTCACACACTAGGTTCTTTGGCTCATTCTCCTGGGGTAACCCAGAAAATGGTTCATTAGTATCAGTGCTTTACCCTGGTTTACAAATGAAAAATAAAAATGTCCACAGAGTGGTAGTTCTGTCTTCTTCAGAGGAAACCAAATATCCTTCTCTGTATGCTGCAGCATCACATCAAACAACTGGTGTAGGAATCATAAATGTGACACATGCAAAATTCCTAATGTGCCCAGTACTAGTACCTGAAAGGTATCTGTAGCAAGAATGACTAATGCTGCACATACTTTTGTGCCTGCTGGGATAGGTGGTTCACACATCCCCTTAATTCCCTGTGAGAAGTGCATGTATTTCCTAACTCTGGCATGATGTCTCTATCCACATAATAGCAGGCCACTATGTCCTAGTTATGAAGATGATGGTAATTCATCCACTGACATGCTCTTCTGGGATATTAAGGAGGGCAGCACACAACACTATAAAAACTTAATTCACAATCACAGACATTGGCTGACCAGCTAAAGCAGATGCTTCTCTCAGCATCTCAGTTCAAGAGATGCACTTGGACACTGGAACATGAAGGTGCTAAGAATAACTGATTGCCATGGCTCACTGCACTAGTTATACACATTTCTGAACTGTGCCACTATGTTTGATTTCATCATCTGCATATATGATGGCTGGCACTCGCTTACATGTCATGATGCAGTCATTTGCATGCAATGCTTACCGAACAATTTTCCTGGTGGTGTTGTTGTACTATATGTGTCTTTGACTTGCTTTCTCCCCACACCCCAACTCTCATTATGCTATTTCACTTTATGTAATCCACTATTTGTTTCTGAACACCTCCCATTAAAGTACAGCTTTGTACCTATTATAAGACAAAGGGGATATTAGTAAATGTTTGATGAACAATCAAGCAAGATAGAGTAATTATTTTTAAACAGTGCATGTGTGTTTGTGTGTGTGTGTGTGTGTGTGTGTGTGTGTGTGTGTGTGTGTGTGTGTGTGTGTGTGTGTGTGTGTGTGTGTGTATACATGTGTGATAGCAGTTTTTTCCAATAGAGTAAACTTTCTAATAGTCTTTTTTACCCATATAATTAAGTTTCTTTTTTAACAATTGTTTCTATTTTTTTCACTATCAAAGTATATATTTATTGAGGTGACTTTTTATTCCACATTCCCAACTCTGATGGAGCCTGCCTAATTCTTTCTCTACCTGCAGCAACCTATGCCGTCTGTTCCATGGAGGTAGGAGGTACGCCACTCCAGGCTAGGGGAGAGCCATGCAACCTATTTATTCCTGGCATGGAATGCCTAATAGCCAATCTGTACAACCAATGATGAAAACCAAGTAGTTGAGAGTGGATCAGCTGGCAGATCCCTTAAACTGGCCTACCCCTAGGCTGCTTGCAGACTCACAATTGCTGCCTGGCTGTGAAAGGAGGTGTTTATGCTCCATATACACCTCCTATTCCCTGAATCAGCAAGGAGGTCTTTCCTCAGTCTAGAATGAGCCAACACAGCCACCACAGATGGGAGATAGACCCACATGCCAATGCCACAGGTGTTATAGCCTCCCATCCTCTAAATACTAAGACTAAGCTAGTGTCATCCACTCAGAATCATCTTCTTCCATCTAGTCACTGACATCCTTGCAGCTAGTCAAACACTGGTTGTCTAGTCAGTATTCAGGGATGTATCCCCCTACTCAGGAGCTGGATTCAGACTGAGAATCTGCAAAAGGAAAACTTTAATTCATATTGTTATAACATGCATTAGAGCATTTACTGTCACTAGGGAAAACAGTGGGTAACAGGATTAGAAACAGGAACAGTTATACCTAATTATGGTGGTTAGACAGCACAGGTTTGTCAGTTGGTTGAAGGACAACATTGTTGAAACTCATATGGTCAAGAATTTGGTTCATTGAACAGTTCTGACTGAGACTGCAGTACAGTGGGGATTGGGGAATTTGCCTTTTCCCCACTGTAGTGTGATATCAGAGCTGCTATAGATAATTAGCAAAGAGCGTGGGGAGCCGGAGAGCTTTCCCCTGCAAAAACATAATTTGAGTTGTTGGCGAGTGTATGTCAGTTTTTCGATTAACTACATTGTTGACCATATGGTCTCGACCATATGGGTTTCAACAATGTGGTTGTTCAATAAACTGACATAGATCCAGACAGCACATGGTCTGTCATTATGAATATTTGAACTTTAATATCTACTTCTGTTCTGAATGTTCAGTTAAGGTAGATCAACTGTTGTTATAGGAACAGATTTACTAAACATTGAGCTGGTTAATCTCAGCTCAGCTCAGTTCGGCTGGTTTATTGGAACACTGCATTCAGGCTGACAATTATCAGGAAGCATCTGGATACTTCATCTATTTCTCTGAACTATGGTACCATCTTTAATTTGCATCATGTAAGAATAGGATGCAATAATTTTCTGCACTCTTACATCTGTTGTGTCCCATCTTTTCTCCCCTGTAATTTTAAGAAGACAGCTTGACCAGACTGTAAGACTGGTGCTAGATATGTAGAATGATGTCAGTTGTAGGTTCATAGGTTCCTAGGTGTGTACTAGCTAATGGCCCTGGAGCCTTTACAAGCCTAGCCCATAGGATTACTCTGGTATTGTGCCACCCGACCTTAGTTCCCAGTGCCGCTGTTGAGTAGAGACACTGGAATGATCCCTGGGGTGAATTTTCTATTTTCCATCCACTCATCAAGATTTCTCTTGAAGAGGACCAGTGAGGTGCTCTGCTTGACATGTATGGGAAGTCTATTCCAGAACATGGGCAGTCTCTGGGTTATGAACCTGTCCCTCCAGCTTGTTCTGTTGATTGTGGTAATGAGGTTGAGGCCTATGGAGTGTGTAGTGTGGAGGGATTGGGATTTCTTTAGATGTAAAGTTGAGTCATACATGGCTTTGTAAGTCAAGCAGAGATAACCTCTAAGTAGGCAATATGAGACAGAGAATAGTTGGAGTTTTTTAAGTCTGTCCATATAGGACAAATGTTTAAGGCTTAGAATCCTCTTTGTGGGGTAGTTTTATGGCCTCTCCAGTTGTTGCAGGTGTCTAGTGAGGTACACATTGTACTCAAATAATTGCCTAATGAGGGAAGAGTAGAGGGAGACAATGACCTCTTTCTTCCTGGATGCAAAACACTTAGTAATGAGATGTGCCACATAGAAGGACTTTTTGACCACAGTGGCAATGTGGTGGTCGAAAGAGAGGTTGCTGTCAACCTGTGTTCCCAGATCTCTTGTAACACCTTCTGTGTTCAGTGGACTACCATCAATGTGGTAATTCATGGGAAATGGGTTTTTCCCAAAGGGAATGACGACACATTTTGTGACATTGAGCTTAAAGCCATGGTTCTGACACCAGTCATTAGTCTCAGTGAGGCTTTTCTGTAGGATGTCAACATCACTTGGGGAGTTAATAATAGCTCCCAACTTGCAATTGTTTGCATACTTTGTCAGCCAGATTCCCTTCATGTTGGCCTGGACTTCAAAGAAGTAGATTCCAAACAGAAGAGGACCCAGGACTGAACCCTGTGGGACTCCACTCGTGACTGGTCACCAGTCTGACTTGGAGTCATCTACTTTCACACTGTGGGTTCTATCTGTGAGCCAGTTTGCAACCCACATAGTGATATGGGGTTGATGCCTAGATTACTGAGTTTTACTGTGATTCTTGAGTGGGGAATGGTATCAAAGGCCTTGGCCAGATCAAGGTAGGCTGTGTGAACCACCTTGCCTTCATCCACAGCTCTGGGGACTGACTCAAAGAAGTTGACCAAGTTGAGCAGGCATGATCTACCCTTCACAAAACCAAACTGTGTGGGATCCAGAGTTTGGAGATTCACTATATCCTTGTTTGTTAGGTCCATGATGATGCATTCCATAGCTTTGCATAGCAGGCTCATTAGGCTAATGGGGTGATAGTTCCCAGGGTCTGTAGTCGTTCCTCCTTTGTGGAGAGAGATGACTGTAGCAGTGCGCTATTCGGTAGGGACAAAGGCTGAGGTGAGGCTGTGATTGAACAGGGCACCCAGGTGAGGTGCTAGTTCATGCTGTAGTTCATGTAGCACACAGCCAGGGATATTGTCAGGTCCAATGACTAATCCCTGAGGGGCTCTGCTTGTGACTGGCCACTTTGTAGAGGTGGACTTCCCAATTTTAACTTCATGGATCCTGTCTGTGAGTCAGCTGGCTATCCACTGGGTGATATAAGAGTTTATACCTCACCTCCTGAGTTTGTCAACAATGCTGAGTAGAATATTTTGTCAAATACCTTGGCCAGGTCAAGATATGCAGTGTGAAACATCTGCCCTCATCCATTGCTTTAGTGACTGTTGAAAAATAGTCCACCATGTTCAGTAGGCATGATTTGCCCTTGACAAAACCAAGCTGGGTTGGGTCCAATGTCTAGAGGTTTCCTGTGTCATTACTGATCATTTCCATGATAATTATTTCCATGGCATTGTATATGAGACTAGTGAGACTTATGGGTCTGTAGTTTCTAGGGTCTGTAGATCACCCACCTTTATGCAGAATGATGACTGCTGCTGTTCTCCATTCGTGACACATGAAACCTGTTTGGAGGCTACAGCTACACAGCAATTCCAGATAGCTTGCTAGGTCATGTTTCATGCTATTAAGAAAGCATCCTGAAATATTGTCTGTGCCCACTGATGTAGTATTCTTGGCCTTAGAGAGACCATTAAGGATGTGTTCTCTTGTGATAGCAGGGAAAGTGATATTTGATGGTATTTCCTGGGGGAAGGATGATGGGGGAAAAGAAGGTTAAAGTTGGAGCTGAATTTATCTACCAGTAGGTTTGCTGTATCTTCTGGCTCAGGATAGGTGGCTTCATTAACAGTGACCTCTGTACACAATTGTGTATTGCCCTTGAGATTACAGACATAGCTAAAGAACGTCTTGTGGTTGTCCTTGACCTGGGATGTCAAATTTACCTCAAATTTGGATTCGGTAGACTTTATTTGTCCTCTGAGTTGTTTGTCTAGTTTAATGAGGGTGCTTTTATTTTACTGGGTGCTGCACCTCCTAATTTTTGCCATAAATTTCTTCCTTCTGTTATGTAGTCTTGTTGATGTTGTGATTCCACCAGGGTGGCTTGTTTTTTGAGTTAGTTCTGTACTTCTTCCTGGTGGATAGAGCTTCCTCTATGCAGCTATTAGCATACCTGTATAAGGTTTATGTGAACAGTTGTGTATAGGCAGCTGTGTTCTCAGGGTTTATGGGGGCTTGAAATTTTGCCATGTTATCATTTAATAGTAGGAAGTTAGCCTTGGAGTAGTTCCTGAATATTCCAGGGTTAGCTTGGATTCCAGGTTTTATTTTTACTTCAAAGGAGACAACTTTGTGGTATGACCTTTCCAGACAAGACATTACACTAGGGGGGTATGTAGCACTCTCCACTATTTGTGATCCAGATCCAGTATATTTACAACTCTGGTTGGTATACTGACAATCTGGTCCATGGAGTTTGTGTTTATAAAATCCAGGAATCTATCTGACTCTACATTTGGCATCATATATCATTCCCAGTTAATAGTGGGATAATTAAAGTCACCCATGAATATGATACTGAGTTGGATGGTGAGTGTTTCCAATAAATTTAAATATATGTTATGGGTTTCCTATCCGCGGTAGTGATGCTGCAGTAGCGTTGTTGCCTTACAGCAAGACATTGTCGCGTTCGATTCTCAGCTAGAGCGTCTTCTGTGTGGAGGCATGCGTGAATGGGCATGCCTTCGTTGAAGGTTGTGCATCAGGGCTGGTAACTCGGCACGTAAAAATCCACTACCAAACATTAGCGGACCGGAGTTCCGCTGTGGTGACCCCTAACCGGGATAAGCCGAAGGAAACAACAACAACATATGTTATGGGTTTCCTGGGTCACAAAGTGGGTTATGTAGTTTCCAAGGATGTGGTATGGAATTTTGCCTATGGTGACTTGAACTTGGAGAAGTTCAAGTGGATTGTACCATTTGACCAGACTTGAGGTATATTTATTGTTGTAGTTAATCCAGATAACTCCATCTTTAGTACCTATCTATCTAGAAGCTGGTCTAAATGTGTGGAAGGTGTTATAGCCTTGAACTGCTGGTGTGCTCTCCATAGCTCTAAACCATGTCTCAATTACTACACAGACATCAGCATTCTCTATTGTGAGGAGAACTTCTAGGGAGTGGAGTTTTTTTTAGACTCCCAGCATTGAGCAGTAACACCTTTAGATATTCTTGGCTTTGATTTGCCATGTTGGAAGCAATTTCCATTTGGCATTGCCTAAAAAAGGCAGTATGGGGAGAGGTGCAGACCATCCCTGGCAAAGTAGTGTGGTCTGTTAACTATCTCATTCCATGCTAGCAAATATTGCACCCCCTTAGAATGACACCATAAAGCAAGCAAATTATTAGTCAGTAATCTTCTGTTCTTATTGTGGCATCATCCTTGGAGAAGGTAAACTGCTTCTCAGTGCTAGGCTCATACCAATCTGGGACATGTATTGTGAGAGCTCCATGATGTCTCTCTTCATATAGTCTAGGAAGGTACATCTCAGGTCATTTAAACCCACATGGACTATGACTGAGTCATATTAGTACTTGTGGTCCAATGACCTGAGTGCATGCCTAATGTGGCAGATCCTTGCCCCTGATATGAAACTGACTGTAACTTTCTTCTTACTCAGCCTGATGAGAAAGACATTAGTCTGTCTCAAAATGGAATCTCCAGTGACCAGAATGTTGGATTGTGTGGTGATTTGCCTTATGGGCTTAGAAGTAGAGGCTCCATGAGAAGTAGCTGTATGTATTGATGTGAGTGTTGTTTTGAAAAAGTACATTTGGGACTGCTGAGGGTATTTGTTATGTGTACTTTGTCTAAGAGGTCTATGGGGTTTAAGAAGGTTACATTTAAGTGTCGCATATGGGGGTCTGTGTGTCTGCTTTGAACTGTATCGGATGGGTGCAGTGTGTGTACTATTGTCAACCTGATTGATATTAGGAGTGCTTTTACGTCAGTGCTTTGCCTGTAGTAACATTGTGTAAATACATCTCTCACATACCATATCAGTTTGTTTGAGAATTAACTGGTTGTCAGGAAACATGAGTCAATTTCTACATTGCCTCAGTATGCTCATATCCATCAAGCTGGCAACAGACATAGTGGAAAAGTTCATATCCATGGCAACAGACCCTTTTTTATTGATTAGATATTTGGAGTGAGAATATAAAGTAATGTTGCGAGTATCTGGTTTGCAACTATGGGGGCAGTGCTTGTCATTACAAACTAGTTGCCCTGTGAGTAACCAGCTGTTAGTGAAAATTCAAGGGTGCTTTTACAGGAAAAATGTCAACTCAAGGTGTCTGCATCTATATAGGGAACTGCCAAACACTTGAGAGGAAACTAATAAGTAGATCCTGATGATTTATGGATGAAGTATTTAGGGAGATATTCTTAAGTTAACTTAGACAGCAGCAAATCAAGCAGTACTTACTGGAAAGAAAGAACTTATCAAGAATGATGAAAAGAGGAGATTCACATGAATGGCTGCTGCTTGGCTACTACTAGTGCTGGTCTCACCACAGCTTCGCTCACCTGGGATGTAATTCATCTTTGCTTCTTCTCTCACCAGAAGCAAAACACTAACACCAGTCCTAAGATGACAAGCAGGCCACAGGCTCTTTGGTGATAAACAGCCTTGTCCCAGACGATGCAAGGGTCTGTAGGCGTGTTGTAATGTTTTCCTGGTAGATGCCCTGAATAGCAGCCAGACCAATCAGGATGGTCAAACACAGATACTATACATTCAGAAGCAGTCAGGAATAAATGCACTCTGCTCCTTCTCTCATCAGGAGCAAAATACAAGCACAAATTCCAAGCTGGCAACTATGAAGCAGTCATTAGGCTTTCTTGTAATCGGACTTGCAACTCGTGCAAAGTCTGTTTTTTTTTTTTCTACTTTAGACTTACACACACTTTTCTTTTT
The DNA here is from genome assembly GCF_019279795.1 of Protopterus annectens. Classification (NCBI taxonomy): domain Eukaryota; kingdom Metazoa; phylum Chordata; order Ceratodontiformes; family Protopteridae; genus Protopterus; species Protopterus annectens. The sequence goes on from NC_056735.1 coordinate 204,619,586, forward strand.
TGGTTTTCTTTCTTGTAATCAGCAGTCTCCAGAAAATAATGTTCCAGTGATCCTTCTCTCACCAGGAGCAAAGCATAAGCATTAATTCAAGATGACTACTAACAGGCAGAATGTGGATTCTGCAATAATTGGTGGTCTTGGCAAAGATATTGCAGATTTTAAAGGTAAGATGGAAAATGGGTTAATATCCTAAGAGTTGATGTGTATTAAGCAGTTAGATATGAAAGAGGGGGTAACTTATGCTTAAGCTATCTAAGTGGAGAACCACTAATTGGAAGGAGTTAACATTTTGCATTCTGGGTCTATGGAATATAGTAGGATGGCCAATAAATTTAAATAGCTGAAAGGGAGTGATTTCACAAAAATGATAATTTTGTGCTTACTCACAATAGCCAATGAAAGAGGAGAGGAAGGAAATGTGCAGTCAAATTAACATAACAGCCAGGCAACTATGAAAACAGTTGAGTTAAAAAAACACAACAGCACCAGAGTGAGAGGGTGGGATAAAACTTAATTTCTGTGTAACTCACAAGAGACACATCTGTGGTGTCTCTCCTAGTTTAAATATGCAATTAAAAGCAAAACACAAGTAAGACAGTGTAAAGAAAAGCAATCACTATATACAAAATAAAAGAAGGCAATGAAGCAATGCAAAATTCAAGAAAACAAAACAATCTAAATGTTCTCTCATAGCAAGTTGTGCCAGAGTCACTGTAGTTTGCCTCTCCAGATCTGAGATATGATCTCTTCACTGTCCTGAATCAGTGGTATAACAAAAGTCAATAACTGTTCCACTAGATGCATATGTTGACACATTGGCAGTCTCATGTGGTCTTCTTGTGCCGTGTCATGTACCTTTATATGTACACTGAGTTCCAGGTGTAGCATGTCTTCTTCCTGTTCATAAAATACATTGGCTTCCATTATTCTCTTCAGTGCATTTTCTTTCACACTATAATCCCCTTCCTTACAGTATGACAGTGCAACTGGATTAACTGCATGTTTTACCATGGTTTCAGAATAATCCAGTGATTCTGCATCCTCATGTGGTATGTTTTATGCATGTCCAATGGTAGACAGTAAACAATATTACTTCATACGTTACTTATTTTTAACTCTGATGTGTCTCATTTTCTCTCTTTCTTTTCCATCTGGTTTTAAATTCCTAGTTTGTATTTTATGAAGCCATCCATGATACTTGCTTGTGCATCACACAACAGGGACCCAAAACAGAAATATTTTAGCAGTATTGCCCTGCAGAAGTTTGCATTATAACATGAAAACCCTAATTGTGATTTAAGTCCCCCCCCATGATTTTCTTTCTGTTTATTTTGTTGCAGATAGTGGATCGATGTGTTACAACTTAAGTGATACAAGTTTATATTTTGTTACCATGAGATCACCCTAATATTGTACATAAAGACTACAGTGTTAGCTTATGAACCATTTTACTTACTTTGTCCTACATAGATGGACAGATGAGTCAGTAAGATTAGGATTGTATTTTCAGATGCTTTCCTCAGACCCTGTGCTGCCACAGTTAAACCCAGTCCTAGTGAATAAAAAACATGCTGACCAACTCATCTAGACCCTACAGCTCAAACACTGAAACATCTCAATCTGTTAATGAAACCTTTGAAAGCAACAGAAATCGTGATGGTAACTGGTAATTGGTTGAATTGTCATAGACAACAAATGAAATGTCTATACCTTTTCAAAAAATCGAAAGAGTTTCACCAATGTTTCCTTTTTTATCAATTATTTTTTTAAAGAAAGATGCAACAAATAACATAATCAAGCCCACTGAAATTAAAACACAGATAGAACTCAGAATCATAGCTAACTACATTCCTCAAGCAGAACTATCTTCACAACAATATTCTTTATATTATGAATTGCTAGCAGTTAGTTAAGGAATAAAAAATCAGAAATAAAGAGGCATCCTGTCAGTATGATGATCCCCACATGTTTAGATACCTACACAGCATGAATACCACATATCTCAGGCTTGTATGGGGGACAGAATTAGTCATGTATCACAATCATGGCTCTTAACCTTAAGCATCTATTAATGGCTCAACAAGTAAAATGCTTGTCATTAATGTTGGCTGATCAGAGCTCTGTGGATTTTATTCCCAAGTCAGGTGCTTGGATTCATTTTCCAGCAGTGACACTGGTGCATATTCCAAGGGAGATGCTGTACTCATGAGTGTACTGTCTGTTGGCTGAAATGCCAAACTAAGATCCTATCTGCCTGAGTTAGTGGTACCTCAGGTTCATATAAAAGATCCTATGATACTTGTCAAAAAAGTAGGTGCTGCTTTGTTAGTAGACAGCTTTGCATTATTTTATACATAATCTGGATCCCACCCAGTTCAGGTTTGTAAAAGGCAGATCATGTCTCCTAAACCTGATAGACTTCTTTGAAGCAGTCACCAAAGTCGTAGAGAAGGGTAAGGTGGTTCACACAGCCTATCTAGATCTTGCCAAGGCTTTCAACACCCCCCCCACTCTGGAATTGTAGATAAACTCACTAAACTAGGTGTAAATCCCTATGTCACAAGATGGGTTGCCAACTGGCTCACTGACAGAACCCACACTGTGACAGTAGCAGACTCCAAATCCGACTTCAGACCAGTGACAAATGGAGTACCACAGGGTTCAGTCCTGGGTCCTCTCCTGTTTGGTATCTACTTCTCTGAAGTACAGGCTAACACAGAAGGTCTTTGGCTAACGAAGTTCGCAGATGACTGCAAACTAAAAGAGCCATAATCGAAACTCCTAACAATGTGGACATCCTAGAAAAGGGCCTCACTGAGACAGATGCCTGGTGTCAAAGCCATGGCCTCAAGCTCAATGCCAAAAAGTGCATTGTCATCCCCTTTGGTAAAAACTCTGTACCCATGAACTACAACATAGGCGGTAGTATACTTAACACCGAAAGTGTGATAAGAGACCTTGGGACACAGGTGGACAGTAGTCTCTTCTTTGATAATCACATCGCCACAGTAGTCAGGAAATCCTTTTATGTGGCACACCTCATCACAAAAGGTTTCTCATCCAGAAAAAAAGAGGTCATTGTTCCCCTCTACTCATCACTCATTAGACCCATTATAGAGTACAACGCCCCTTTTGGTATGTACCTCACAAGACATCTGCAACAATTGGTAAGGCCACAGAAATACCTCACAAAGAGGATTACTGGCCTCAAACAGATGCCATACGCAGACCGTCTCAAAAAACTCCAGCTTTACTCTGTGACATATCACCTACTCAGAGGTGATCTCTGCCTAACATACAAAGCTATGTCAAACCCAGAGCTGTTGGACATGCTCCACTTAAAGAAATCCCAATCCCTCCAAGCTACACGCTCTAGGGACCTAAACCTTGTCACCACAATAAACAGAACATGCCAGAGGGATAGATTCCTGTCCCAGAAACTTCCCATACGCTGGAATAAACTACCTATCTATATCAGACAAAGATCCTCATTAGCACTCTTCAAGAAAAATCTTGATGATTGGATGGGAAATAGGAAATTCACCCTGGGGATCACCTCTGTTGCTCTGCTCGACAGTGGCACAGGAAAATCATTTTCTTGGGTGGCAAAAGCCAGGGTTCCTTTTTGGCTGGGCTTGTATAGGACCCCAGGCCGATAGCCTAGTACCTACCTATGAACCTATGAACCTCTATTTACAAATTATTTTGCTTTATTATAAGATATACAAAAATGTAAAAAGAAAAAGGTGCAAAAAATTAGGAAAAGACATATTAACATATTTACCTTTATTTTTCCACCACTCTTTTGCCTCAACAGATGTTATCTTCTCTATCATTATCTGCTAACTTTCCTTGTCCAGAATAAGAATGTATTATCATATTCATATTCATTTTTTTCAAAAATTTACAGTAGTACCATAGCTATGTCGATTGCAACCCTATGCAATTCCCAGGGTTGTGCCTCCCTCAACAATGTATTGAGAACCCCCAAAAAAGGCATCTGAGGATGCGTATATGCTCCTACTACAGTTACTCACACAAAAAATAAGGGAGCACCTTCACTGATGTACCTGCCGTATCCACTATGACTCCATATATGAAAGTCACTACTGAAATCATGCTTAAATGGCAGCTCATCCTAGGTAGCAATCCACTACTAACAGCCCCCCCCCCCAATCCTAGCTCTGATGCTACTTTACAGCAATGTATAAACATCCCCCCTCCAAAATAAACTCTCAATTCTTTTACATTTCAAAACCATATTCAGATGTTTCCTCCACTCTACCAGTATTACATCTTTTTTCCTGCTGGATTTTGTATTTCACATTTGTTTTCACTGGAAATTTATCCAGTATCAGCCTCCACAAAAAAAAAAATCCCCTCTCTCCTACCATCTCAGAACTTTTCTCAATCTCTCCTTAAATGCTACCCTCTTCATTTCTTTGAACACCCTCCACAGATATACATAATAACTGAATATCATTATCCTCTCAAGCCATATTCATCTTATCCGCTCTTTTTTTCATATGCATACTTTCTTTGCTCTACTTTTCTCTCTATATACGCTTTAATTTCATTATTATCTGCTTAATGTAAAAAACGCTCAACACCCAACTAATACTCGTAATAATCCAAAAGTTCAACCTTGAAACCACAGATGATCCAATGAACAAAAGCCCTGTTAAAAAAACAATCTTTTTTTATTATTAAAACAATACACTGCTCATATCTTGTTTAGCGCTTTCACCCACTATATGTGGGCTTCCTCAGTGTTCACTATCCTGTGAATTCTCCTTCAGAGAGTGATGTTTTGTGTAACATTCGGTTGAAAGTTTCCGCACTCAGAGGAGAAGTGAGTAGATTTATTGCACTGTTTACTTCTGCTGCTTTGCAAGCAGTAGGTAAGACTCATGCGGGCATTTCTGCCACTTCAGTGAATGGAATTGCATCAACAGCTGATTTAGTTAAAGAGAATGGCAAGTCAAATGAAGGTGAGTGAAGGGACGTTCGGTCGGAGGTCTCACCGGTTCATTCAGACCTATACAAGAAAGTTCAACGACCCACATCTGTTTGTGACAATGTTTCATTGTTTCAGGATATTCCAAATGGTCAGTGACCTGGATTCAAGGGAAGTACAGAGATTGACTTGACTGACATGCGGGCTTTGGGTGAGCCACGGGACAGTAGTAAATTAAATTCAACTGGATTCACTTTTGACTTCTCACTGTATGAGTATGATGACGAAGTGGAGATAAATCGCATTGGTACCAAACCGAAAAGGACTCAACCTGGGAGAACTTATTCACATGTGGTGGGGAAAGCCACTAAAAATGATAAAGGTACTGTTATATCCAATTCTCAGACTGGACAATGCGATAGAAATGTTGTCAATGGTGACAAAGATGTACGTTTGCAAAAGTTTTTTTCCACAAATTGTGATTTTGAAAGTTATGAATGGGGAAAAAGTGTCAAAGTCAATGAAAATGTTTTAACCAATTACACGTTAAGGGATTATATTTACCTCATGGGTAAAAAGATAAATGCTATTAATGGTGTAAAGTTGGATAATGCATATTTAAATAAGTGTCTCACTTTAGAAATTGTACCTATGGGATTGCGTTTTTTTAAACAACCGATGGGTTTAACAATTACAGGAAACAATAGAAATTAATTTAATCAATTATTTAATCAGCTTGGGTTTAGTTATATGAGGTTGTTAATCAAATTTAATGATGAGAAACTTTCCCAGTTGACGCATGAAGTAGAAGAACTTAATCAGAAAATGTTTAGTGATTTATTGTTTAAGCAATAGGAGAAGTTATATGACAGTTTTATCTAGCAGAGAAGAAGATACAGAAAAGTTATGATAAAAAATGTAAGAAGATTAATAGGGATGTTGCTCAATATAACTGTGATCAAGTATATACATGGAATGACACAAATCATGATAGTTTTTACAAAACTAAGAGATCTTTTTCAAATAAAAGGGTCTAATGAGAAAAAAAACATATACTGGAGAGGTGCAGGAATATTATGATCAACATAGTTTAAATTTTCAGAAGGGTTGGAAACAGCAACAGCAAACAGCAACAGCAGACGCAGTGGCAAAAGAGAAGGGGATGGAAGCAGAATACAATACATCCCCAGTATGTGCAACACAAGGGTTAATACAGGAACCGAGTAAGACATTGGTAGAATATGAGGGTAGTGACGTTCACAGCAAAGGTGAGTAGAAGGGGTAGTACATAGTTTTAACAACTTCAAAATGTACAATTATTCTAATATGACATTGAACAAGGCACATTTTGATTTATTGTCTAAAGGGATGAAATTTATACCCACACCCTATTTCCAGTTGTGGACAGCCTTAGCGAAATTAAGATTTTTTTTGAGGAAGATCAATTTGGCCATTATGTTTAAGGACAGGCCCAATATTGTCAATAGCTCAATAACTAGTATTTCTCCTAAGTTAAAGAAAAAAAGCACCTATATACCTCTGATGCATTCATATGTTGAGGTATATGAGAAACAGGTGACTAAGGAGATATATAAACTTCAAAATAAAGCAAGAAAAGAGAAATTAATAATAATCTCACTGTAGATGAGAAAAGAATATTAAGAGAATTAAAGGAAGATTCTAATATATGTGTTATGAAGCCAGACAAGGGAGGAGGAGTGGTTATATATGATGCTTTGGAACATACAAATAAAATGTTTGATATTCTTTTACAGTCGGGTAATTATGAAACTGTATCTACCAATGAGATTAATATTGCTTATCAATGCATAGATTCATATATAGAAGAGTTTTTGATCGACAACAGGATTACACTGGATATGTACGATTTTATCAAGGTACATTATCCGGTATTAGCCAAAAATACATAAAGATTTAAATGATCCCCCCTTTCAACCCATTATTTCTGGAAGTCATTCAAAAACCTTCCCATTAGGGGAGCTGTAGATACATGGCCAAAACATATTTATACACATATCATATATGGTGAAGGATTCCTGGGAATGTTTGGGTAAGTTTCCTATAGAAGTTTGGAAAGAAGGGTATATTTATGTAACTATCAATGTTATTGACCTTTTTTCTTGTATTCCCAAGGATTTAGGGCTGGAGGCCTTTTGCAGTAGCATTAGAAGACACTCACATGTAGGATGTGATATGACATGTTTGATTATGGAGTGTATGTCTATTGTGCTGGACCATAATTACATCTATTTCGAAGGTGAACATTACCGACAGAACAGGGGAGTAGTGATGTGGTCAGCTCACGCCCCCATCTTTGCCAACTTGGTTATGTTGGACTGGGAAGAGTCTGTAGTCTTTCCTAGTACTTTGTTCAAGCATGTGAGGCATTACTCCAGATTTTTAGATGATATTTACATTTTATGGGATGGAAGTCCAGCTGAACTAGATTCCTTTATTACATTTTTGAATACTAGTAGTGAGTTTCTCAAATTCACTCACTCTGTTAGCTATAATGGTATAGCATATTTGGACATATACATATCCCATGATGTAAATGCATTCAAATCACATATATATAGAAAGAGTACGTTTTCAAATGATTATTTATAATTTTCTAGTAACCATCCTAGAAAGCAGCTGCACAATATTTTCAAGGGCCAGTGTATTAGAGCAGCCCGCATGACCTCTAGATATGAGGACATGTTAAATGAATTGGATTTTATCACCGATTTATTTAAAGAGAGGGGCTACAATAGGGAAATGATGTCAGGTATAAGACAGTATGTTATTTAAGAATGGGGAAGAAAACACCCACCACTTCTAGGAGCCTACCAGGGAGAGAACAGACCTAGGAGTATGATTAAACAAGTGGATAGTTCTAAAGGGAAATACCAACGTGCATGTGTCCTAGAGTATTATCCTCAGATACATAAAATGAAGAGAATTATGTATAATAATTGGAATATATTATTGGCGAATGATGAGTTGAAAGAGATAGTAGGTAATAAGCCAACTTTTGCATACAAAATGGGATGTAATTTGAAGAAACATTTAGAACAAAATGGCATAAGAAGAGATTTGAACATTAATAATAACAACAAAAAACACACTAGTAAGTGTGGAAGTTGTAACCAGTGTCATGCTATAATGGAAGATGAAAGCATAATTTTGGAAAATATAAACAGCAACATCATAAGGTTCAGACATGGCAATTGTAATTCAAACTTTGTGATTTATATGGTGAAGTGTTGTGTATGTCCTGGATACTATATATGAAAGACTGAAAGATGCTTTAAAAAGCATATTTATGATCACCTATATAGTATAAAAAGAAAAGATTCCAACAATGCATTATATAGGCATATTGACAAGTATGGGGAGACACACAAATTAAAATTTGCCATTTTAGAAAATATAAAACACAGTCCAAGGGGGGTAATAGCAAGACAACCCTAGGATATAAGGAAGTATGGTGGCAACTATTTACTGATGCCTCAACACCACCAGGTTTGGATGATTATATATCAATTAAACCTATATTGGCTATTAGATAATAAGTGAGAAGTCATTGGTATGGAGTATAGGAAGAGGGTATTATTTAGAACAAAAACAGTCTTGGAAATTCAGTAATGAGAAATAATTAGTAAAACAAATACCTTATATAAAGTTACAAGTTAGCACAAGTTTTCTGCATGATTTTTAATATGAATTTTTGACACATGGTATTTTTTTAAGAAAGGGAATAAATGCCTATGGATGATTTTAACATGCACATATATATATAACATTATAATAAATTTTTTTTTTTTGAGTTTAAGTTTTTATGTGTAGAATTTATTATTAGTATGTATGTATGTAATTCAACTGTTTTAGTTTATATTAATTAATGGAAACAGTAACATTATTTTATCTGTAACATAAGGCACTAACAAATACACTAACACATGTATATGAGTGCTATCACTTTAAGGGCAGATTACAATGAAAGTTTTTGGCGCCTAAAATTCTATTTAAGTGGTTTTGAATCATTAAACTAATGTTCTGAGGAAGCCCACATATAGTGGGTGAAAGCGCTAAACAAGATATGAGCGGTGTATTGTTTTAATAATAAAAATTATTATCTGCTTCTCTTTTTCTTTTCTTTCTACTTTCATGTTTCCGTATTTCTACAAATCTTTTATGTAACATCCAGCCTGTCATTATTTCATATTTTTCCCTATCTTTTTCTGTCATTAAAAGCAGATGCTTCCAACCTTATAAATATTGGATTTATCAGTCCTCATCTTCTCTTTCGATGTGCACTATACCCCTTCATTAAAGCCTAGTGACACCTCCAGACATTTCTCTCGGCATTAAATAATGACTGTTCAAGTTTACATTAATAAATCCAAAACCATGATACATGCAAACTGCTGAAAGATTTTTTCTTAAAACCTAAATGATAGACAACATTCTGCAATGATACATGGCCTCTGTATAGTACAGTTAAAGAGATATTAACTGTTTCTTATATATTGTCTATATTTCATAATGCTTATAGTTTTCTAAATATCTCAATAACCACATGATGCAGATGGAGCAACTTAACCTCATATGAAAGCTCAAAGAAGGATTATGCTGTTGACAGTACGTGTGTAGCTTGAGCGGTTACTGAGATATTATAAGTTGTTTACAAAATATTATAAAGTTAATATATTCTTAGTTTATTGTAACTTATAAAATACAGGTTAAGACCTAGAATCCATACAATGCTTTCATTGTAAAGATTGCTTTGTGTTGAATAGTTTGCCATTTATACTTCTTTAGTAACAACTACGTTTACGGAGATATGAACATTTGTTTGAAATGTGGGGCTATAACTTGATTTTGTCAAAAAGTTCACAGTGCAGCCATTGGAAGTTAGAGAACAAACTTCCAGAGCTTCATTAGAAGAAATAAATTGATAGAATTAAGTATAGAAACCCAAAAGCAGCTACATATAATCCACAGTAACTAATTTTCTTTTGTCTCTGGATATATATATAGACCCATCAATATGTGCCAACTTTACTATTATGCACTTATTCATTATCTATACTTTCTGTCAATACGATAGCACAAACACCTTCCAACTCATTGTTACCTTTGTTATTTCATGTAACATCTCTTTTAACTGGTTTACATTTAGTTCTTCTCTGATATCTCATGACAAAAATACTTATCTCATTTCTAGTAAAATAAACTCTACCATCTTTATTATATGTCCATATCCTTTACTTTTTCATTATGTATCACTAGTCGAACTATCCACAAATGTTTTTCTAGATCCACTATCACTTATTTCACCCATATCTTCCTACTCACTATCATTAGACAATAGCCCATTTAGGATGTAACAGTGGCACTTTCACTTTCTGTTACTTCCAGTTTTGCTCTCTCTAATGTCTTTATACAATTCCTTATCACTACATTTATTATTAATGCAAGAACTAGCACTTCCTTTTTTACCCCCCCCCCTTAGTTCTTATCATTTCACTCAAACACCCATTCATGTCTGCTCCTGATTTTAACAAACTGACCATCCTTTCCTCTATGGCATGATATTTCAGGGTCTTTCATGCTTGTTTATGGTCAGTACTGTTAAATGTTTTATTTATTTATTTAGTCATTTATTTATTTATTGATATTTGATAATTCAGATGATTCTTGCTTTCCTTCTTCTTTCTCTCAGTTTGTATCATCTTTTATTACTAATATTAACTTTTCCTTTACTTGTTTTCCCTTTGTGTGATACCCCCTCATAAAACACATTCTCTAGCACCATTTAAATTATTTTCTGCTGGATTCATATGACAATGTTATAATCATTGTTACTTTCAATGCTCTCTCCACTTTCTATCTTTTTTTTCAGATAAATGTTAATACTTTTTTACACATATCCTCACTTTTGATTTATCTCTCTACCCTTTCAAATTCTACCTTACCCTCTTCCTCCCATCCAGTACTGCAACTATCATTATCTGATCAGCAAAGAGAATGATTACGCTCTCTTTTTCCTCATGTCTAACAGAAACATATTGGGTGGTGCAGTAGTGCAGCGGTCAGCATTGTTGTCTTCCAGCAAAAGGTTCTCCAGTTTGATTCTTGGCTGGGGTGCCTTCTTTGTGGAGTCTGCATGTCCTCCCTGCATTTACATGGGTTTCCTCCCACATTTCATAGATCTGCATCTGGAGCATTTCTCTCCAGGCCACCTCTGAAAATGCTCTCTTTCCCAGTAAACGTTAAATAAATCCATTCATTCAGTCATGACCTCTATAAATGTATAATTTTCTTCATCTTTCATCCCTTTATAGAATTCAGATCATAAGCCATCTGGTCCTGAACTATATTTTTACTATTTACTTCTTCTAAAACTGTCTCTATTCCTCTTTTGCAATTTTTTTTTTCAAAAAAAAAATCAAGTTGCGTCTTTTTTCTATTTTCTTAGAATCTCACTTTATTTCAGCTTCACTATTTTCCTTAATGTATTCTCCTCATATAATTTAACACTATCCAAAGCATTTCTTCCTGTTTATGCCTGACCACTCCTTCTTCATCAAATAATTCTGTTAACCTCTTTCCATCGGGCTTCACTTTCTTTCAAAAAATGGATGCCCCCCCTCTTTTTTTTTCCTTTCAACAAAATATTAGCCTATACAAATAGCCTTTATCCTTTCTTTATTTTTTGTATGAGTCCTTTTAAATTCCTCTTCCAAAAATAAACTTTCTTATCTTCTTTGATACCCCTGATTTTCTGTCTTTGCCATACTTTTGGAGTTAGTGGTGCTGTAGGAGCAAGACTGTAAAATTGAAATTCAGCATGATTGAACTGTGGGACACAGAGACTTACAGTAAGAGGGACAATGCCAGAGATTAGGACAATGGCTACTGGCATACCATGCAGATCAGTCATGCGTTTAGTACTCTTTTTGTCAAATGTGAGGAAAAAGAGAGCGTAATCATTCTCTTTGCTGATCAGATAATGATAGTTGATGTAGTAGAGGGTGGGAGGAAGAGGGTAAGGTAGAATTTCAAAGGACAGAGCAATTGGGCAGAAAAGCTACACTTGCTGTTCACTGCAGATATATATAATATAATTTACTTGGGCCACAAAAGCAATGGTGTGAAATAGCAGTTTGGATAAGTGAGATTGATGGGTATCAAAAGGGTCTCTGGGGTTTTATAACAATGGTACAGGGTCACCAGGAGCAGAATGAGAGGGCAGTTGTAGCAGCAATCAGAATGGTAGTGTCTGTCCTCTGAGGGATAGACTACAGAAGCAAATAGGAAAGGATCCTACTCCACCAGACTGTAGTCAGCTCGCAACTTCAGTACTCCCCATTTCTAGAAGACTTAAAAGGAGAAGGATATTAGGCTGCCAGAAGTCCAAGGGAATGCCTCAGAAAAATGACTATATTGGAGAGGATTAGATACAGCCAGACAATAGAAGAGCTAAGTTCTTCTTATTGCAGACTACAAAAGCAAGGTGATACGATATGGATGTCAGACAAGTATAAAAAGGCTATCCTAAGAAAAAGAACATAGTGGGATGATGACAGCAATGGGCAGCAGATTGCAGATTGCCTGGGTATCCAAAAATATTTCTTCACATTGATGGCTGTGAGCCCATTGAACAAATTAACAGAATGGATGAAGGGACTGAATCTATAGAGGTATTCAGGATTATATGTCACCAGTAAAGAAAAGGTGAATGGATGATAGGGATGGATAAATGGAATGCTCTTAGACAGAAGAATAAGGGGACTTTTTAACTCTGCTAGTAATCGATTGTAGTGTAATGTCATTTTGGTTTCTAGAATATTACAGCAAACGTTACACAATTTGCAGAATATTCTGTATATGATAATCATCAGGGTTATATTAGTTTAATGAACTGCACGTACATTGCAAGCAAGTCCAGTGAAGAAACATGGAATCATCAAGGTTATATTAGTTTAATGAACTGCACATAAACTGCAAGCAAGTCCAGTGAAGAAACATGGAATAGTCATCCCAATCTATAAAAATCAACAAATCAAAAGTAAAACACTGTTTCTTTTGGGGCAAGCCACCCTGCACCCCATACATGGGGGCTGTACCGCACATGTGAATGCTTACCACACTAATTCTGAGATTATGCAGCAGTATCAAAAAAAGAAAAACACCACTGAAACACTTTACTAACATACCATGACTAACAAAAAAAGTTTGTGCCTCTAATTATACAAACTCCAGAATCGCATAATCACACATGGGGTAAAGCAAAGCTTTCTTAGGATACTAATCAAAGAAAGTCATGATAATGAAAGAAACCAGTTTGCAACATAAATCAATGATATATATCTTAATTTGCTCTACAGATCATGGAGGCCAAATTCACCAGACCTTCCATCACATGAAACAAAATGGTTCAAGCTCCTGCATGAAAAAAAAATCCAAAACAGCATCCCTGAAGGGGCTAGTCCCAATTGCATACTGTATTTTTTTTGGTGGGGGGGGGGGCTCACACGTCTACCCATTCACCAATATATTCTAACAACTATGTAGTAAGAAGAAAAGCACAAACTCTTTAAATCAGTAAATGTGTGAAAAGAGAAACCACACGAGAAATGAATTTCTGTGTAAAAAGCCATCAGTATGTTCTACATCAGAGAAAAGGAATGGCATGGTTAAACTCATCCATTTTACAGTTATCCAAGTGTAGATAATTAACATTTTCCCAGGATACTTCACCAAAGTGTACACATTTCAGGAATTTTCTGTGTATGAAAACTATCTCACTGTATGAATAAAATGTGACAAGATTCATGTTAGTCAGACGTGGGGCTGTATTCTGCTTTACTGGTGCATGTAAAGCTCTGTTTTATGTGCAATACCTGCCATTTCACTACTGCACCAGGAATGCTTAACTAAAGAAATAACTGAGTGCATGCTATGTGGATAAGTAACTACATGCCTGTATACATGGTCAGTGATTAAGTAAATAAACATAAATAAATAATTAAGTGATTGCCTCATCAGTACTTAACTAAATGAGTAACTCAGTGCATGCTCAGTACTTAACTAAATTAATGACTGAGTAAATGCTTAACACTTAAATAAACGAATGACTGAGTGCATACTCACTACTTAATGAATAAACTACTGAATTCTTGGCACTAAAGTAAATGAATGAATGAATGCCTGGTCAGTACTCACTAGTCATATATTTGGAGAAATGGTGGGAGATCAAGGCATCAACTTCAATATCAACACTATCCATGTAAAATGTAAGTTTTAGAAAGAAATATTTGCATCTCTGCATTTATCAGCACTTTGACAGTGCTAAATTAGTGAACAAAACTTAATAAAGCAATGAAACAATGACACTGAATGCTTTGTTGAAAATAATTCAACATTAACATTTTTATATCCTGTTACCCTAGTCATCTAACCAAAGAATCCAGTGCATGTGGTTTACTTATGAGTCAGTTGTTTCAAAGCCCCAAATGAGAAGAAATATGGAATGTGCCGGTAGATAGATAATGCAAACTGACCATTTGTCCTACACAGAATTTTTTTTTCTCTGTCATGTTTCATTTCTCCAGCGTGTGCTGGTCAGCCCATTCCTCCCACTCTTGCTGACAGACACTTGAAGAAGACAATGTTCAATCAAATCCTGAGGATTATATGCTGCACCTCTCCCCCATCCCCCAATCCCCAAGGCAGCCTGACATGGCAAACCATTGACATTATCATTCTGATGAGTCTTGCGCACGTCCATTCATGAGTTGTTTGTGCTTACTGTGCAGATCCACAGGTTGGCAGGATGCATACATCTCAGCCATTTGTAGTGCATGCCTTACACCCACCTTACCTGGTGTCATTTATGCAGTGGATCAGGTGGCCTATCTCAATCCAACAGACAAAACAGTTCTAGCCATTCACTTTTCCTCTGTATATTGGCTTCACCGCCACCAGTGTCAGTAATCAGTCTCAGGTCATCTGTGTCACAGTCACAGCTTCATCACTCTGTGGCATTAGCTTCATAACTCTCTACCAGGTCTATACTGAATGTTCGAACATTCAAAAATTCGAATGTCATATGGTCGACACTATATGATCGGATTTTTGAAAAAAATATCATTTAGGTAACTGTACTCAGTTTGGATGGCTTTAGTGTACAACATGGCATTGAATGCCTCAGGGTTTTGGATGCATACTATGCCCTAGAAGGAAAAACAGCATAGTTACAATAACAGGGATTTTTTATGAAAAATAGACTTAATAAAATACATCAGTGTGTAATATCTGCATTTTTTGTTAATATGTTCTAAAAATTTTAATGAGGAAGATCAAGGCAACATCATCTGTTATGGAGGATTTCTACTTCCTTTGTTCTGCTTAGTTAAACTGTCCACTTAGCCCAATATTCAGCTGAAGGAGTCAATTGTGCTCACATGCAGTCCTGCATACAACAATGGCTCTGGAGCCCAAGTACTTGACACAAGAAGCTATGCATGTCTCTTGACATTCAGACCTTAAACACTCACAGCTGGTTTATAAGCCTATATGTTCTTTTTCACCTTCCTCCTAATTATCTATGCATGATTTGTAATCAAGACTTTCTTCTTTGTCACCCTCTTAACTTGTCTGTTGTTGTTGTGTCTTTTGGCTTTTCCCAGTTAGGGGTCGCCACAGCGAAACTCCGGTCTGCTAATGATTGGCAGTAGATTTTTACATGCCGAGTTGCCAGCTCTGATGCACAACCTTCAACGAAGGTACGCCCATTCATGCATGTCTCCACACAGAAGACACTTTAGCTGAGAATCGAACAGGACAACATCTTACTGTGAGGCGACAATGCTACCGCAGCTCCACCACTGCAAATAGGCCCTCTTAACTTGTCTGTAAGGACTCTTAATACTATGAGCTTGACATTATGAGTGAAGAGAGTAATTCAGTTGAAGATACCAAATGTAGCCTCTTCTCTAATGATACCATTTGGACAGGATTTTTATTTTTTTTTGCTCTACACTTGCTCTAGCAAGCAATTATTTCAACTAGTTCTTAGTAAGGATTTTTAATGTACTTTTGTAACTAACTTTAAACACTTCATTAGGTTGAATGAAAAAAAAATCTGGCCTGTCTTCTACAGTGACCACAAATTAGTTACACAACATATACATTAAAATGGCACCTTCCTTTTGCTGGTATTGTTAAACAATGTTTAACTAGAAGACCAAATACAGTACCAAAAGTAAAATGGTAAAAATGCGAATATACTTAAAATCATTAAATGATATTGAATGCAGATCAGAAAGTGCATGCAAATTATGGTAATATTAAAGTGATCCATGCATATGGATTTCTCTGGACAAAAAAGGAAAAATAAATGTGAAGACTTTTTCTGTCATACTCTGCAGTCTTTCTCTCTCTCTCTCTCTTTCTCTCTCACACAGCACACACAAAGACACACACACACACACACACACACACACACACACACACACACACACACACACCATGGTTTATGTTGGAAATAAAACTATAAATAATCCTTGTTTCATTCTATATGGTTCCTTAGTCTGATATAATTTTTAATATTCTAACAGAATATGTTGCCTTGTAACTAATAACAGCTGTACATTTCATTTGCATTACAAGCCATTATATCTTCTGTTATAGGCCATGGTGAATGAGTTCCCTGAAACCAATCAATTCTGAACAAGATTCAGGAAATAAATTGGTATATCAGCCTGGAAAATTAGCTTTAGCATAATAAAAATGCAACTAAATGCAAAACTAAAATGGAAGCTAATATGCAATTTAGAGACAGCTTGTCAAGTCTTGCTAGTAATTTGAACAAGAAAAGTGCATGAATGCCCATTAAAAAAGAAGCACATGGAATGTGCTCAAATGAATTTGAGCTCTGTGTAAAGAACCAGAAGCTATACTTACAATACATTTGATTAGAAATAACTAAATAAATGAAGTAAAAAATGCAGCCACAACAGCTGCAGTAAAAAATAATTACAAATGCAATGCAAACAACCATAGGAAAAGGCATTAATATTGAGTAAAGCAGTGAGTGATAAAAATGATTCAGTGTACAAGAAATGAAATTCTGTTGTTTGGGCATTAGAAGAGCAATATGCCACATGTATATGGAGACATGGCATTTTTAAGGCATATTTTTGGTGATGCCTATCTCAACTTTTCTAAAGATGTAGGGCTCTCTGAAATAGTATATTTCAGACAAAATATAATTAGGCAACTGCAATTACTGAAGTGCTATACAAGCTATAGGTCACAAAAGATATCCAATCTGTCCAGATAACAAAGAATATGGCAGAACAGATGTGGCAGGTTTCCAGTCTTCCTCTAAATCTAATATAATTATTTTATGTTGCATATAATACATTGTTCATAGGTTCATAGGTGTGTACTAGACTAATGGCTCTGGAGCTTTTTCAAGCCTAGCCCATAGAAGTTCCCTGGCATTGTGCTGCCCAGCGTTAGTTCCCAGTGCCTCTATCAAGTAGAGCCACTGGAGTGATCCCCAGGGTGAACTTTCTATTTCCCATCCACTCATCAAGATTTCTCTTGAAGAGGGCCAGTGAGGTATTCTGCTTGACATGTATGGGAAGTCTATTCCAGAGCATGGGCAGTGTCTGGGTTATGAACCTGTCCCTCCAGTATGTTCTGTTGATTGTGGTAATGAGGTTGAGGTCTCTGGAGCGTGTGGTGTGGAGAGATTTGGATTTCTTTAGATGTAGCATTTCTAGCAGAGCTGGGTCAGACATGGCTTTGTAAGTCAAGCAGAGATCGCCTTTTAGTAGATGACATGAGGCAGAAAATAGCAGGAGTTTTTTGAGTCTGTCTATGTAGGACATGTGTTTAAGGCCTAGGATCCTCTTCATGAGGTACTTTTGTGGCCTTTCCAGCTGTTACTAGAACAAGCTATTCTTCATTAGTTTTTAACTTCAGAAAGTATAACTCAAAAAACCCAAACCAGAAAGAAAATGCTTTTTGCAGGGAGGCGTCATGCTTTGCATTGAGAGGAGATTGTCCTCTTCATACTTGTCTTACTTATGTCCTCTAGCTCAGTTTTAGTACAAGAGCATAAAAAATAAGAAACTCCACCATAGTGCAATTTTTAAACACACAGTATAAGACAATATGGTTTCAAAGAATGCAAGCAAAAGAAAAGTGAGTAAAGCTGCTTCCACAATCTACACTTATTGAAGTATATGATACCCTTTTTTTTTTGGATGTGACCATATATTTTTAAATCTTATTTGGTTGTTAAACATAGTCTGCTTCACAGAGTGAGGCATATCAATATTTAATTAATGAGATATTGTTTGTATCTAGTAACACTGGTATATACACCAGCATGCTATAATGATAGTGGTTCAGTGATTTGTGGATATAATACAAAACATATTTATTTGTATTAGACTGCTAAACAACAAAGAAGTAGCATGTGCGTGTGTGTGTGTGTGTGTGTGTGTCTGTGTGTGTGTGTGTGTGTGTGTGTGTGTGTGTGTGTGTGTGTGTGTGTGTGTGTGTGTCTGTGTGTGTGTGTGTGTGTGTGCTTGTGTGTACCTGTATGAGTGCAGTGCATGTGTATGTGCCATAATTCAAATTATGTGTTTAAATTCACTAAGCATCTGACTCTTTAGCTACCTTTGATCTACACAACCATTCCACAGAAACAAGCTCCACCTTCAAATACATAGGATTATGGTTTGATCAGTCATTAAATTTCCATTTCCATATAGATGAAACCCAGGATTTAATAAAGTCCACGTAGGCACAGTATAGAGCCTACACAGAATGTATCCATGTACATGGCCACGGTTCGCCCTCGGCAGTGCACCATGCATATTAATGATGGTGCAATACTGAGGGAGAGATAAGGAAAACTGATACTGGATCAGTATAGGTAGAGGTGTAGTGACTACCCATGGCTGCAGATGAGTGTGAGGCTCCCTGTAATGCTCTCCACCACTGCTGTAATGTTGTGAAGTACGTCAACTGTATAATATGTCATTTTTGTGATGTGTTATGATTTTTCTAATTTTTTTTTTTACTGCATGTTTGTGCGGGGCAGAATGCAGCAATGCCAAGCTGTGTTCACATATAGACAGATGACACCTGGCAGACATCTAAAAATAGAAACCAGATGTAATTAATTATTTAATTATAGTTATGTTTAAGCATGTTTACATGGCACAGTGCGGTGCTCAGCAATGCTAACTGGTATCCTAGTAGTATATGTGAAGGTATACTAGTTTTTATACCATTTGGTTAACTACATGGGTAGAGTTATGGTTATATGTGTAGTAGGTCCTGGGTTTTAGTCCATAGCAGGCAGAATATATCTGTAAATGAATGTACTATTTTTCTTTAATCTCATTAAACTATTGTAAATTTTGGCACTGCTGTGCTTTACTAAGTACTGATCATTCATGCTAAGCAGTGCATAAACATGCTAACAGCTACCAATGTTTGCGTAGTGCTAAACCTCACTAAATCCATGGTTCTGCGAGTTTTCATGCTGCCTGGCTTTGCTTAGCTGATTTGCATGCTGCTAAGGAATGTGGAGGTTTTTTGAATGTTGCTCAATGATGTGTAAGGGTGGGAAAATAGCCTATATTAAGCCCAATAGGCAGGAATTCTGCAATAGTCATTGGAGTTCAATCAATTGTTGGTATGGCTGGCAGTGCTGGTGAAGGTGTGCGCTTTTGTGTGCAGATGTGGGACATTCAGGATTCTGAGGTCATAGTCAGGCTTCTTGTTAAAATCCATGAACCCCGACTGATGCGGGGTAGATTCCAGGGCTCAGAGTGTAAGGAGGAGGCCTTGGACCATTTGGCCGGGGAACTCAACAGTGTACTGGTAACCCCCGCACAGGTGAGTAGTGTCATCACCCTTTTGATGACCTGAAAAGGAGAAAGAGGCGAATCCTGGACACTTGGGTCCAGAAAGCTTGAGATGGGAATGCCCCACAAGTATGTAAGTACATCTTCCTCAGTCTAACCAAAATGCAAGCTAAATGTCTATAAAACTGGTGTGCATAATGGTGTGTTTCTCTCCCAACAGTTGCAGCTGAGATGGCTTGCAATATCGAGTCCCATGCCAGGCACCTGTCCAAGTTGCATTCTGAGCGTGGTAAGTAAGGATTTAGTATGCCAACTGTAAGTGCAATAAGCATGAAAGAGTAAAGCATTTACTGCAATAAAGTATACACAAGAAAAACTGTAGTGCAATAAATGGGCATGTAGAACTGTAGTGCAATAAATGGGCAATTAAAGCTGTAGAGCTGCAGTGCAATAAATGAACAATAAGAACTGTATTTCAATAAAGTATTAGTAATACCAATAACAGTAAGCAAAATGTTGTTCAGAGGGATTGTGTTGTCCAAACCATTGCAGTAGAGCTATATGCAGTGATTGTCTATGGTAAGGTTGCTGCAGTCAAGTGTAACACTGTAATAGCCATAGCCAGCAAATCTCATGGCCTGCAAACTGTATCGCTTAACTCATAGTACTGTCCAAGGCTGCCTCCAGGCCAATGTTGGACACATAATGCTCTCTCTTTCTCAGACATCAGTAATAAAGGTATATGAGTGAGGTAGGCCAGTCCATGGGCAGATATTGTGTGTGGACTTCACAAATATTTCAAATCATTAACAATAAATTATGTTCACTAGCATTGTTGATTGTAAACTACATTTTTTTTCGTATATGCAGTATGGTTGCATTCCATGCATGTGTGTTCTACTGTCACTCCAGTCTAGTATAATACTGTAACAGTACTGTAACAGTACTCAAATGCCAGAGGAATGTCCTGTAACTTGTATTGCTCAGTTCATAGTATAGTTCCAGGTGATCTCCAGGTAAGTAGCAGTCACTCAATAATCATCGGTGACTCAGTAGCTCAGTCTGTTAAATGCTTTGTAAGCAGTACATTTTGCCACAAACAGTCCTGGGTTCAAATCCAGTGATATGTAGCACTAAATTTTCAGTATCAGTCACTTAATGCTCACATTTTCTCTCTCACCAGGAACACAACAAATATATGGATGAGGTAACCCATACTATGAGCAGATATTGTGTTTAGGTTTCACAGAATGTTAACATCAATACCAAGAATGTGTTTATCAACATTGTTGATATATAAATAAAGCTGAGTAACCCCAGTATGGCTGTATTCCTTGCATGTCTGTACCACATTGCTGCCGTCAATTATTACATCATTTGTAGATGTCCTCTGCAGTCACAGCTATTCGGTTCTCCACCCATGCCTGCCACCTAAGGCACGACGACTGTCTAGTTTACTTACTGAACACACACATGCCTCTCAAGTGTCATGATTTTTATAATGTAATTAAAACTGCCTAATCCATCTGTCACATAATTCGCAGATAAATTATTACCTGGAATGCAATGTATTTCCAAACTGGTTTACAGAATACCTGGGTAGTTATATAAATCCACATTATGTGAAACTGTGCTGGGTAGTGGTGTACCTGCATTTGTTACTGCTTGGTCCATACTGACCCATGCTTACAGCTTGAGAGGTATATATGTGCTACATCAGTTATAGGAGAATTGTAGTCACTGTATTCAATCCTGATACTACACTTGTAGAGAATATATTTCAGTGTTTTCAGGGATATAATCTGCAATATCAGTAATGGAATGTTTCTCTCTCCCCCCACCCCTTATCTTCATTTATTTATTACTGATATTTATTATTATGATTTAATATTAACATATTTTGTTAAACTAACTCTATTTTGGAAAATGTGGTGATTATTGTTATGTTAATATTGCAGCATATTAAAACATATTTGTTAAACTAACTGTTTTATTGGCCCTATGGTTTACTTTGTACTAGCATGCTGTTACCATACTGACTGTTAAGTTACTTAATGTTGTGTTACACATAATATACATTACTATGTATATGGATGAATAAATATGATGTTCAATTCTGTTAATACTAACACTGGTTTAGTTATTACTAACCATAACTTATTGCTATACTTCATTTACCACAGCATGTCATGTTAGGCTGGTTCCGGCTGATCCCCTACCTTGCCTCAACCGGCCATGTCACTGGGGTACCAGCATGTTTGGGACACAGACTGGTGGTGCCCCCTCTGATGCCCCTGCACAACCTGCAGTGTCAGGCAGTACCTCCCCAGGGGATGATGCTCGGCTGCCCTCTGTGAGTGGTGGTAGAGGGGGTGTTGTCACCCATGCAGAGCTGCCAGTCTTGGTGCTCTGGATAGTCCACCATGGTTGTGACTCCCACCAGTGCCAGATTGAGAACATGCTGGCCACCCTGGTGGGGCAGCCTCACCTTGGTGCCCAGCCTCTAGCACAGCCACTCTTGGTGCAGTGATGGAGCAGTGTCAATAGTCTCATGGGTGGGGATGTGAGTCACACTGCTGCTGTCTGGAGGCACATGGGACTGGGATTCCACAACACCCTCCTTATCCAAGGTGTTCATCCCCCTCATCTGTCACACACCACCCCTGTCTGCTGTCTTGTCTGTTGCAAATGCATCCTCACCTACCCAACTTACCTCCCCACATGTACCTATGTCCCTTCCCCAACATTCCACTCTCACCTTAAAAAATGGGCACCTGTCCCCCGCATAAAATTGTCCCATACATAGCTCTCCATTTCACACACATGTCCACTGTACACACATAATTCAGTCTAATTGGCTTGAAAACACAGTTATGCTATCCTCATCCCTCTCTTTGGGGTTTGAGAACTTAAATTAATCTACAAATCTGTCAAAGTGCACAGTTGTAGCTGTACAAGAAATAGATAGCTATGTTTTTTCCTACACCCTTCCTGCATATCCCTTCATGTCTTTCACTATTTTTTCCCCCTGCTTGCCCCCATTTCACCACTTTCCCATCTCCCCCTTTTTTCTTTATATTTTTTAGCGTGGCGCTGCATGACATGCCACATCATGTAGCTTCACTAAGCTCAGGTAAATAGAGCTATAATGACAATGTGTTTCTAACATTGTAAGACACGTACAAAATAAACAACTCTGCCATGTTTCAAACCCAAGCTTATCACACCTGCAGCACACTGCATTAACCCACCATGCCACACAACTCTTAATTCAAACAGATGGGTTGAAAAAAACATAGTAATTGCTTACAGTAATAAGGTGTGTTTCAGTGGAGCACTGCACAAACTGGAATAAAAAGTAATGGAATAAATGAGAGTGTACCTTGGACTCTGGTACAACAGTACACCAATAGACAGCCACAGACATGATAACAGAAGTAACTGAGCTCTACAATAACAGAGAAATGTGCCCTTTTATCAGCAACATGTAGAAAGTCACCTGCTGAGGCATTCATGGTAAAATACATATTTAGCTGGGACTAAAGCCATGCATATACTGATGGGTGTAGAAAATGTATGTCATAGCTTGTATGTGTGCACATATATTTTGCAACTATACCCACTGTAGCAGAGACTCAGTAGCTCAGATTATTAAATGCCTTGCATACAGTACACTTTGCCTCACACAGTCCTGGGTTCCAAACCAGTGTTGTTTTGCATTTCAATTACATTATTGTGAAGACAGCATTTAATGAATGACTCATGCACTCATTATCCACACAAAGCATTGCAAATGAATTAACTGCTTTTCACTGCTGGAAGTCACAGGCCTGCAGGTAGGGACACACATCCCATATCTGTATAGCATTACTATATGTCACCTAGTACTCTGTTATTGACAGAGTTGCCTAACATATGTACCTTAAACATATGCCATAATTGGATTGTAAAGGGTACTCTCACCCTGGCTCTGCCTCTACAACAAGGCTGGCACAGCTGACACAGATACACCTACAGCTTGTTATCCTCTAAAGTGTTCACACTCACTGCCTGTGTCTATTACCTGCAGCTGCAACCTATCATACACACAGCTCTTTGTAAAGGTTTCTGCTACAGACTTACCCTCTGCGATGATGTAGTCTGCTCACTCCAGTGATGTCCATCTGAACCTGCCTCTGTACCCACCCCCCTTAAACACCTTATCAATCCTAACTGCACACTTCTATCTGCTCCCAACCTATGTAACTTTGTCTAACTCTCTAGACCTTGTCTCACATTAACTTCTCTACCCTAAGCACATTATATAATTCTTATCTGCATAACGTAAGATTTTACGTCTGATGACAAAACTATTGTTAGTCCTGAATGATGTAGAATTCTGAATCTGACAGATGTAATGATTAGTTTACTGTAGTAAATCCTTGTTTTTTATGTATATGTTGCTTTGAATATTTTCTGTAAACTAGTTGTTGATTTCGTACTTATTTGTGTAAATTATAATCTGTAGAACCTGAGGAGCTTTTCTCCCTGAGCCTCTGCTGAAAAAAGGCTACTTAGCTCACTCGGACAAACCCGGTCAACAAATGTAAAATAAATAAATAAACAGCTAAGAAAGAGGTCCTGTTCTACGTGAAGGCCTTATATATTGCACAGTGGCTGCATGTCATTGGCTAATGATAGTGCAACTCAGCTGTTTTGGCTGCAATTAGCATATCAGAATAACAGATTGGTTTAGAGGCAATTACCTGCTAATGAGAATCATGTTAAAATGCAAGCAGCTGGCGATGGGCAAACATTCTGTATGAGAGACTTTTCTCACACAGAGCACACCTTTGTGAAGCAATACTAGTAGCACACTTCAATAGAGGAGTACTGCACTCCACCGGGTATATAACTATTTTTTGTGTATAACAGGATGGAGATGGGAGGATAGAGATATGGGAAATAGGGAGTACAGCAGTAAGCCTGTCTTAGACCTGTGGTAATGACATGTCATTGAAACCCTGCTGCCTTGCACAAACAGGGGACGCACAATATATCAGGGTTGCATTGTCTTTTGTTACTGTGGCACCCTGGTGTTGTTGGACTGTCCCAATATAGTGGTCATAATATCAGACTAATATTTGTCTGGCACTGATCTTATGACATATTATTGGGAGGCTGGCCTTAGGGGACATGCCACAGTGGACCAGAGTGTTGATTGTATGATCATACAGTAGAATCTCTCATGGCACCACATTGTCTTGGATCACACATTGCCTGTGCTGGAACATGTGGTTGGAGTTGGGTGCCAGACCCATGGATGTAGGTCAGCAACGCCATCTGCTTAGTGTCCATGTGGCCATGCACAGTTATGCTCCTGGTGTGGCAGTACATCCAGCACTACAGAGGGGAGTGTGCTGTCCACACCAAAATGTGACAGGCTATGGGCTCATTGTCCTGGATGGTTCCATGGGGGACACAGTCCCAGCAGACAGCAGTCACCATCAGGTACTAGTACCATGTCTGAACTTGGGCATGGTGGTGCCAGTGCAACTCCTGGCAGAGCCAGTTCCAGTGTTAATGGCTGGAGATGGTGAACTGTCAACTCTACCATGTATGGTCCAAAGCTGTCCAACATACACATGTGTAGTACTAACACTGAGCTTGACTGTGTACATTCACACACACCACTGTCACTTGCAAGTCACCAACAGACACACACACAGCACCTCTCCATGGTCCATCTAACCTGCTCTCCTTCCTGACTCACACACATTCTGTCAACCTTTTGGGCCAGCCTAAGCCTCCAGCACCCCCACAAAACAACCTGTGCAAGTGATGATACCTGTGCCACATCCCTGTCATCCTTCCCATCGATGCAGGGAAATGAAGCAATGTGTCTGATGCACAGGGTGACTATATCACTTGACATGTACTTGTGTAATGCAGTATTGTTTTGCTGTGCTACTTGTAGTTGTCACCAACATACACTGTATGCAGTCAATGGTCACTAGTACGCAACATACTTTTGTGGACCTTTTGTATGATGTTGTATTGGCAGTACTGTTACACAGTGACAGGTATGTCACGGACCTGTGTCTGTTTCTGTTTTAGGAGTCTGAGGGGGATAACCTATGGGCACACGGCAGCAGTGAAGTTGCACAGCATGGCATGGCAGCACAGTAGAAATATGACTTCAGCAAGGTACATCAGTATACGTGCATGACTCCATAGTTTGACATCTGTATGACAGTCGACCAGTGACAATGGTGGCAGTCAGCATACTCATGCAGTCATACTTTGTGATAAGGTATGGTACAGGGCAAGGTGTGACCTTGATGAAGTGCATATGCTGCCTATCTGTAGGGAGCAAGTAGATGGATGACTCACTGTAAGGATGTTAACCTACTATGTGACGTTAGTACTACATGCTTGTGGGAGACATTTATCAAGCAGGCATAAACACACCCTTGAAAACAGACCCTGCCTAATGGTACACAGAGCACCTCAGTGCACCTCAGCACATGCCACCTGTTTGACTGGTTCTGCGGCCATCATCATAACATACGGCATTTGCTTGAGTCTCTCTTGGACTGCAGCAATATGTGCTAGTACTGTACCTAGGGATATAACGATGTCTCAATTGTGAGAACTGTATGGCCACTATGCTAATTAAGTTCATATGTCCTATGGCTCCATAACATGATGTATACTGCTGTAACAGCCTCACACATAAACATGACCACATTCAGGCTAACACCACTTCCACTCACTGCATACAGGACAGCAAAGATACACATTTACTGCAAGTTGGCTGTATGTAGATTAGAACACTTACCTATGTACCAGTACAACCTACAGATCACACTACCTGATGCACACAATACAACTCATGTCTGCTAGTACCTTCAGTTTAGAACATATAATGCTTGTTGATATCAGCATACCTTGTTGTGGTCTGTCATTTGGGGGATCACATCACCCGCTACATATGAAATGATGCAAACATTTACCTATATCTAAGTTACAAAGGTCATCATGCATATGCCATATGGATACACACACACACACACACACACACACACACACACACACACACACACACACACACACACACACACACAAAATGTTGGGCAGAGGAGATTAGAACCCCTACCTATTTAGGCTTGTACATTATAGATCAAAGTACTTACTGCATGCACCACAGCTTATGTCTGATGCTACACTTTCAGCTGGTAGTTTTAAGGTAGCTGACTTCATCAGGCCTTGTAGAAGAGGGCAGTTTGGAAGCCAGTAGCAAGTTATGGGCTCAAAATGTGCAAAACCATTGCTGCTAGGTAGCCCATGAAGGCATGTGCATTGTTTTGCAGGAGTATATGCACACTGGTGTACTTCAAAACATTGAAATCTCATACTGTTGAAATTCATGACATTGAGACCATAACATCGAAAATTCAAAACAATGAAAACCCAAAACAAGAAACTTCAGAACATTAAAACTTAGCTTCATAACATTGAAAACTACATTGCACATGTAAATAAGAGTCACCCCACCTATAACAACACATAACTAACAAAATACTTTCTACTACATTTTTGCTGGGGGCAAGCCCCCTGCACCCCCCATGTGGGGAGCTCTGCCCCCACACCTACCCAGTAAATTAAATACACTAACTCTAAGATCGCACTACAGTGGAAAAAAGTTAATTTCCTAACCTTAGTGTATGGTGATCACAAAAACAGTGAGGTTAGGAAATTAACTTTTTTCCACTGTAGTGCAATTTTGGAGTTGGTATATTTAATTTACAGGGCTATGGAGCTGTGGGGGAAGAGCCCCCCACATGGGGAGTGCAGGGGGATTGCCACATTGCAAAAATGTAGTAAAAAGTGTGTTTGTTAGTTAGGTGTTATTATAGGTGTAGGGAATATTATTTACATGTGTGTTGTAGTTTTCAATGTTATGAAGCACACTTTCAATGTTCTGAGTTTTCATTGTTTTGAGTTTTCAGTGTTTTGGGATTCAATGTTTTGGTCTCAGTGTTTTGAATTTCAACGTTATGAAATTTCAGTTTTGAGTAGACCCATACACTCACATACATGCACCAAGTGGGCTGCAGTGGGATAAGAACCCCTACCTACCTAGGCTTATACACTATAGATCACACTATTTATCACATGCACCACAAGTTAAGTCTGTTGTGTATGTGATTGCAGGCACAGTACTTGTGCAGTAAACAAACTAGGCTTGTGATGAACAGCATCTGTGGTGTGCAGAGTGATATTGCATTGTACTACCATCTGCATCTAGTATCGTAGCAGTGAGATGACTGTTGTTATCCTAGCTATGTGTGCACAATTACTAGTATGGCCATATGTGGCTGCTTGCATTCAGATTGGCAACACTGTGAGCAGGGACAATGTGCCCTGTCCATACATGCGTTGACACCATTATACATTACACCACCTACTCACCTGCATCTGTCTGTGTGGTGACATCCAGCAGGCATGGGATTTGTAGGTAAGTGGATTATGTACTGTTGTTCTTATAGTTTGGATCCTCTGAGCAACATTATGGTTGTGTGATAGTGCAGTTTGCTCACCATTTTTAAGGTATGTCAGACAATGCAGACATCCATACACATGTCTTTTTATAACAGGCATGTATATATACATTACATGTAGTTGTGTGTGTGTGTAATATGTATATGTGTTATGCAAATATATGGGGGAGTCTATGTATCATTTTAATATATGTATATATGTATATATATATATATATATATATATATATATATATATATATATATATCAGTATATATCTATCTGACACTACATAGCAATAAATATAATATACATGTGAGACAGAGAAAGAGAGAGATATACTGACCAAAGGATATGTATATGTATATGTCTGTATGTATAGACAGTTATACATAACAGGTAATTTCAATGAAGGTTTAACGGAATTGCACTCATTTTTACTAAGTGTACAGGCATGCCCAGTGGGACTGTCAGTACTTAAGTGTACAGGCATGCCCAGGGGGACTGTTAGTGCTTATAATATGACTCCAGGCCACACCTACCTGCATTCCAGTCAGAGATTTTGCATATTACAGACATTAACATCCACTCCTGTTTCTGCAGTGCTGCACTTCACTCCAAATGTCCACAGCTTTCCCCAGCTCTCTGCTGTACTAAATATGTGACTGAGGTTGGTAATATTACACCACCAACAGACTAACAGTCTGCATACCTCTTCACTGTCCTGATTTTTACAGAATGTCCAGAGTATTACCTCATATGTTTGATCTGTTCCTCACACATTTGTGGACTTCTGGTGCTTTATTGAATGTTGACATCAATACATTCTACTCACTACAGACAAGCAATTGTGTGTCAGACTTTATATCCATCAGAAAATATGTACTACTGTAACACCTTTACTTCCAGCAACTGTATAGGTTTATGTGACCAATATTTAAACTCTGTCCCTATGTTTGGGCCTTTATCCCCCTAATCTTCATGGCTTTGTCCAGATTTCTTGCACTAAGAGGTTGGAAGGTATAACATTCTGTGAAAACACCAACATACTACTAACTTACATGCAAAAGATGCAAGTAATTCTAGATTAGCACCATCAACTCAATTGCCCATGCTAGCTTTCCTACTCTATTGAGCCACAGAGATCACTAGACATACAGGGGTCTTTCATCACTCAAGTCAACAGCATACATATGTACATTGCTATCCTCTGTGAAGAGAGACATACAATGTGTGAGCTCTGTCTATGTTACAGCCCTGAGATTGCCTGGTCCACTGATATAACATAGCTGATTTTCTGTTAAGGCAGTTATATGGGTGCACTGCTGTGTTGGGGTGGGGGAACAACAGCACATGATCAGCGTTGGTAGGCAGTAGTCCAAATGTCATGTCTGCTCACTGTTTAACATCTCCCTTGCCTGATTATGTGAATATTCCAACCATGAGCCCTAATGAAAATTAAGGAACACATACTATTGGATTGGGTATCAGTTTTCCCATGTTAACTCTGACCAAATAGCACACTATATTTCCTTGCATAACAGCAGCAGATCCATACAAACAATACCTTATAGTAATCCTTACAATTACTGTGTAGGTTAGAGACTTACCTTGAGAATACAGTAGTTGAGAGAACTGTAGTATAGGGCTGACTGTGTAATGCTAGTGGTACACAGCCAATTCATGAACAGGCACAGGTTGTGTGGATTGCCTGGCATCAGCTTTTTACTATATGTACGTGAGTAGAGGCAAAGTGTCAGTCCCTAGGGACCTAGGCTGTCAGTGAATGTGCTATGTGTTGTCTCTTAGCCAATGCCAGAGCATACTGGGCACACCTATGTCTGCCTACAGGGACATCATCAGGGGGATCCTCCTCCGAGTCCTCCTGTGAGTATGGCTGTGGTGACCTAGGCAATGGTGGGGAGATGTGTATCTCTTCCATATGCTGATCCTGCTGCAGCTGCTTCCACAGGATCATATTGTGCAGCATGGCACATACTGTGAGCAGATGTGCACATGTGGCTGGAGAGTAGTGCAGGGCTCCACCAAATATATAAAGGTACAGGAACAGTGACTTCAGCAACCCAAACACATACTCTATGATGTTCCTAGTTTGTGCATGTGCCTCATTATGGTGTTCTTCCATGGGTGTGTGTGCATTTCTGATGTGTATCATCATCCACGGTTCCAGTACATAGCCAGCATCCCCCAGTAAATGGCCATGTGGGATGTCTCCCATAGCAAACATCTGCTACAGTTGTGATGCGTGCCAGATATGCGAGTCATGATATCTGCCAGGGCTGCCAGCACACATTCATGATAATGCCCTGGGCATTGCACATGACCTGGCAGTTGATGGAGTAGTACCCCTTGCAGTTGATGCAGATTCTACCCTCCTCACCGGGTGGTGCTTTGATGTGTTCAAATGCAATCTATGGCACCCAGTACCTCAGGGTAGTGTGCTACATGGTAGAAGTGTTGCATACTGCTTTCCCTCACCTCAGGGGTGAGGGAAAATATATGTGCTCACTGGCATGTGGTAGCATGGCATCCAGGAACTGATTGACTACCCTGGATGCTAATGCCTGTGAGACCCCCATCATGTCCCCAGTTGGTCTTTGGAAGGTACCTGTGGCTATTATCATAAGGGCTACACATACCTTTGTTTCCACTAGGATGGGTTCCCCTCTGTTGGCTCTGGGCCTGAGTTGAGGGCGGCAGAGCTCAGTGAGTTCTTGTAGTATGTTTCTGTCCATCCTGTAGTGCTTTACAATCTCCAACTCATGTAGCTCCTGGAAGATTACCCTGGGCCTGAAACACTCTTCTCCTTCTCTAGTAGGCCTATTGTCAGCAGCAGCAGTGGCAGTATTGACTTCAGCATCTAATACATACAAATGTAACAGACCTGCAGCAGCCCCTAGCATTATTTCAGTTAAAAATCCCAAGTCTGTACCCCACTGGAGCAGAGTACAGGCATACCTCTCAACTGCACAGATTTTCACAGAATGTCCAGATTTTTGCCTCATATTTTCAGCCCGTTTTTCATAAAATTGTGGTTTCTGTCAAATTAATGGCAACTCTTTAAGGAATGAAGTTAGAAAATAATGACAGACATTTGAGTTTCAGACTTCATATCCTTCAGAAAAGTCATGCTAATGCAAAACCTGCTATTCTCAACTTTTTACATTTGTAAGAGCAATATTTAAAATTTTTTTTTGTCCCACATTTATTTATGTCTTTGTTCAGATTTCTTGCTCTGAGAGGTTGAGCGGTATGAGTATGGAGGAAAAATCAGATTGTAGGGTGTATGCATACTATATAATGCTCTTTTGTAGGTGCTGCCTGTGTGATTGGCTACCTCTGGTACATTGCACCTGCCTAATATATCACTGACATCATTTCATGGCCCTAGTTGAAGTTAAGCAAGGATCAACACTAATTAATACATCATTGGTCTTTTAGATACTGTGAGCACTGCGGTGTACCATGCAAATGAGCGTAGGTAAACACTGCTTAGCAGTCAGTGCAAAACCCCTCAAACTTCCATGTTCAGCACAGTGGTGCACAGTGCAAACACGCAGAAACACACACCCTGTAGATAAACAAAGCTTAGACATCAGTGCACACAAGTCCCCAGGCTTCCATGCTCAGCATGGCAGCATGCCATGCAAACAGGCACAGCTAAGCTCCAATCAGCTTAGAAGTTATTGTACACACCCTTTCCTGATGTCAGCTACCTCCTGTGTGAACACCAGCATGGTTCTCTGCCTACACGGAGGGGATATGTAGACACAGCTACGCCATTTTGCTATTCAGTAACTGCACCTCATTTGCATAAGGATTTGTGCTCACAACCTGGATGCTACATACTTCCAAGCCCTTCCATGTTAGCAAAAGCTCCAATGCACTATTGTAGATACTGAATGCAGGGTCCTCTAATACATTTCTGTCTCATGATATTAATATTTGATATTTCTGCATTTTTTTTAATAAGGCATGTTTGTGCTCTATGACATGCCATGCAAACATGCCAACATTATTTAAAAATATATTTATTTTAACATATTCACTGTAACTTTTGGAAAACACAGAGGATAGTTTTGCTCATATCTGTGCATGCTATGCTATTTATATCTATCTACCAACATTTTTATAGCCCCTTTTGTCTGTCTACAGTCCTGTACACAAAGTTTTTCCATGTGCACTATGGACACTGACATGGCATCTGCAGGGCTGCCTATCAGAGCAATGCATACCAACCATGGACCCCATAGAAATATGCATATCAGTTATGTCAGGAAGAACCTTGAAGGGTTTACAGTACTTTCCTATCAGAAGGGGTATGGATGCCCTATATTGTAGGACAAGGTGTGGAAAAGGTTGTCCTCTGATGGTCCAGAACTATTGTCTGTGTGTAAAGCACTGACATCTGACAGATAGATCTTACCAGAGTAAACCCCTGCCTATGATACTAGACTCACTACAGGCCTCTGTATTGACTGCCTGTGCCACAGCAGATATCAATGGAGACTGTCACAAATAACTGAAATGAAAGTGTGCAATAAGACAAGAGTTATGAATATAATATGAACAATTAGATTTAGTCAGAATGCAGAAAATGAGCTTCACATGTTACTGTCCAGTGTCCACACAACAGTGAGCAGTACAATATCAATGCTTCTTTCATAATGAAGCTGTTTCCATTGTGTAGTGCACACACTGCCCCAGAAGTAAACCACAGTCTATATGTGTAGGTATGCTATACAAGCCAGTAATTAATGTATGTGCACAGCAGCACTCACAGGATGGCATGCCCTGAATAACCATTTCACTGCCATACAATCACATCCTGTGATGTTATATCACCGTCCAACATAAAATGGATAATAGTAACAAGATGCAAAGGTGTTTGTGTATTCTCAATACAATCATATAATATTGTCCTTTCAAGAACTAAACTACAAGCTATGCAACTCTACTGACAAATGACATGTGGGTGAACCACAAGTACCACAGTGGAAGTCTTAAAACACATGTGACACTCCACTATACTAACGTATTGCATCATATGTATGTGTGGTAAACAATCACTTTGATATAAAAGGGATGGGGAGGCCTCACCCGCTGTAAATGTACACATTATAACTGTGGTAGATGCATTACATTGTCAGGCTATGCAATTCTAACAGTCATTGAATGTGGATTTTGAACACCTGAACATTTCACTACTGAAAATACATTATGGTGTAGTGAATGAATGAGCCACAGCATAAGTGTCACCACAATTGTGAGATATGTCGGCATATCAAGGCCTTACATCATGTCATTTATGCAAGGGATATGTGTGCCTTTAACTGTTCTACTGAAGTAACAACATACAGTACAGAATGTTGTCTCAGTCTCTCATGTCAGAGGATAATGCTTACCACTCCGTTATATAAGGAAAATATAATCACGTCACCATTACTAATATTAAAACCATTGTTATGTGAGAAATTATCATAGCTTTTTTTAAGAGGAATCACCATCTATATGGGTACACATTCCATGTGCTAGACAACCATATTAGAGACATGTACAACCACAGTAAGACTGATACAACATACACTGAGCAGTAATGGTTGGATTTGGACTAACTATATAACATCACAAGCTACAGATTAGTGCTTGAATTTCAAGTGCCACACAACCTGTTCTGGTACAACTGGGAGAGTGTACGGTTGAATTGATGACACCATACTGTTTATTAGCTGGATGCTTAAGCTAAAAAGTGGTTGAAGTGCGCAATAACAATGCACAGCTACACATTATATATGTATTTGAAGAGACGTCTGTACAGTATGAGGGTAAAAGGTACACTCACAGCTAGCCTCGAATTGGTCTATGTTAGTTCACCAAAATATATTTTCAGTGAACACCTATTCATTGATACGTAATCAGCAAAAATCACTTCCACGCTTCATGGAATTTTCCCAGGGTAATGAAGTAGTTGGCCAACTACACAACTTTGCCCTTTTCCCCCACTGTAGTCAATCTCGGAGTTGGTATATATTGTGGGGTGTGGGGTGCAAAGCCCCTCATTTGGGTTGGTTTGATTTAGTTAGTTATGCTTTCCATTGTGCTGTGGGGCAGTTGTTTCATTGCCCTTGGAAAATTCCATGAATCGAGGAAGTGATTTTCACTGATTATGTGTCAATGAATAGCTGTTCGCTGAAAATATCTTTCAGCAAACTAATATAGACCCCTCCTCAAACATCTTACATATGTAGTTACACAATGTATACAGCACAGCAGCAAATTCACACAACACAGGAGAATTCACACTCAGTATGTGAGATAGTACAGTTATGTATGGCAGCATTATATCATTATTGTGTGGCCAAAAATTTATTTCCCCTGTGAATGCCAGGATTTGGTAATCTAACACTGAGTCACTGTAAATCCGTCTCATTGGGTGATTGAGAGGTGGCCAACAGTATATGATAGCAATCACAGTCACACTATCTATGTAGGGATGGGCTCAAACCACCTACTTATCTAGTGACACCATCTATACAGCACATTATCAACAGCCAGGGGCATAGAGGAATACTGAGTAGAAGTAAGGCATACAGTATCTATGAAGAGATAATTTCAGCAGTGTATTGCCAAAGACACGTGTCTGGTAAAATAACTTTTACAGCTATCTGGGGATGTAAAAGTTGCCACTGCAAAGGTGTGTGAACCAATCCTGAATTTATTTATAGTCACACATACACTTGTAGAAGTTAAGCATAATGTAAGAAATGCAAGTGCTGCAGGAGAAGTCAGACATTTAAAGTGCAACAGTTAACTTTAGAAAAAAATCACCTCAGCAGTATGTTGCAAAGAAGTTGTAGGTGGTAAGGGGATGGTGAAGTTATCTAGCAGTGTAAAATGTTTTTCAAGAGTGGAAATTGATTGAGTATAACTGTGTTGGAAAACAAGTTCACCTAACTCTGAAAACCCTCATCACACATGCACATGCACAGCCACAGCCACACACACACACACACACACACACACACACACACACACACACACACACACACACACACACACACACACACACACACACACTTCACATATTGAGCCTTGAAACTATTACCTATCTAGTTACACAATATAGAGAGAGAATAGCATTAGTCACAAGCACCACAGGAGAAATCTGACTCTTAAGGGGAGAGAGAGAGTGCACTTTTGTCAAGAAGACCTCATCACTGTGTTTCAAAGAGAATGTTTCTGTAAAAAGTGGAATCAGTGATTTGTGTTCAGAGTTAAATGTATTCTTTTCATATGAAGTGGATACAGCAAAAAGTGTAACATACAAAAGTTTCCCGTGTTGTGCCTTGAACCTCCTACATATCCAGTTACACATTCTAGAAAGCACACTATTGGTGCAAGTGCCACAGGATAAGTTTGACTCTTAAGGGGAGAGTGTACATTTGTCAGGATGACCTCATCGCTGTGTTTCAGAGAGGATGTTTCTATACAAAGTGAGATAAGTGAGCTGTGTACAAATTTAAATGCATTCTTCTCAGGGGAAGCAGATATAGCACCAAGTGTTACACAAACACACACACACACACACACACACACACACACACACACACACACACACACACACACACACACACACACAAACATACACATGCACTCATGTTTCCCATGTTGAGCATTTGACCTCCTATCTATCTAGTTATACAATCTAGACAGCACTGTATTCGTTACAAGCACCACGGCTGGAGAAGTCTGACTCTTAGGGAGAAAGTGCATGTTTTCCAGGCTGACCTCAAACTGTGCTTTAGAGATTTTGTTTCTGTAAAAAGTGGGATAAGAGAGTTTTCTGCAAATTTAACTGCATTCTCTTCAGCAAAAGTAGATACAGCACCAAGTATTTTCACAAACACACACAGACACACATACACACACACACACACACACACACACACACACACACACACACACACAAACAAAAGTATCCCATGTTGAGCACCACACGTCCTACCTCTCTAGTTTAATCAAGAGAGCACTTTATTATTCACAAGCAACACATGAGAAGACTGACTTTAAGGATTTGAAAAATCACATTTAAGGATTTGAAAAATCATATTTGTACTTCTGCGGTAGCGTTGTCGCCTCACAGTTAGACGTTGCCCGTTCGATTCTCAGTTAGAGCGTCTTCTGTGTGGCAACATGCATGAACAGGCGTTCCTTCATTGAAGGTTGTGCATTAGGCCTGGCAAGCCAGCACGTAAAACTCTACTGCCAATCATTAGCGGACCGGAGTTCTGCTGTGGCGACCCCTAACCGGGAAAAAGCCAAAAGACACAAAACTTCTTGAAAATCCACAGTATGGAACAGATGATGCTGTGCATCACAGGTTGTTCATCAAATGCATGTGTGCACAGGA
Organism: Protopterus annectens; assembly: GCF_019279795.1. Classification (NCBI taxonomy): domain Eukaryota; kingdom Metazoa; phylum Chordata; order Ceratodontiformes; family Protopteridae; genus Protopterus; species Protopterus annectens. Next base: position 204,656,406 of record NC_056735.1, read on the forward strand.
CAATGTACCATAACTATGATTGTCCCATGTAATTGTATATTTCTCTACTAACATTTAGATATTGTTCTTGCATGTGCATTCTTTCATATTAATGCCATAGAAATTCACTGTTGTAAACCCGTGGACTATCAATTTAACTTTCCTGTCACTTCATGCCGGGATAATTGCAAATTTGTATTGTCTCACATTTACACAATATGCATTGACAAGGCAAGAATGCAAGTCATACATAGCACAGTGCACTACATAATAACAGTGATGGATTGTGTAAAAATGGTTTAACCAAACTTGTAACACAGTTGCAAGTGTAAACACTGTAGAGCAGACATACATTGACTGAATTGAGCCAACATGAGTTTGAAATATATATGAACTGTTGACAAAATTAATAAATGCATGCAAATGTTGTGCATCATAAAACAATAATTATTTCATTTTTTTATGTTACTGCCAAACTGAATTGTGCTGCTAATGGCAAAGTATTAGCACATGTGTAATCATATTGTAAAGTGTTGAACTTAGAATGAGAATTAACAATACTCTACATTGTTCTGTGTCAACTTTCATGCAAAGATCAATACAAGACAGGCTTCACAATAGCGAGCAATCATATTAATATAGAAGCAGGATAATGATGTGTCAAGGAAACATGTAGCCAACATTTGCAGCCACAGAAGTCAGACAAAACATTCTGAATTTTTTTTTCATTCATCTGGATTTGAACATTTAGAGCATTCCAAGAAAAATATTTATACCTCAGTATTATCTAAGCACACTACATAGGAAGTCATACTTCTGATAGTTAACATTTGATAACATATTTCAGCAAATGTGAATGTATATATTCATCATAATTTTCCTATCAATCACTGTAATCTGTGCATCCAACTCTTCAGTTTGTTGAAAAGTACATTAAACTGAGTAAGTACAGCTAAGTATAGGGCCATGAAGTGCAACAGATTAATGTGGCCAAAGGCAATAAAATCACAAGCCACTGCCATAATCAGTGTAATTCTATTTAGCCTTAGTTGCACCAGGCATTGTACAAATGCAGATGTGAAGAACCATGATACAGAAGGGAGAAAATACATCAATAGGGTGAGACAGAGGCAGCAACAAAGTGGCTTATGACAGAAGAAGCTTAATGGTGGCTTGTAACACTATGTATCCAACAGGTATGTGTAAAATAGTGCTAAAAAAGTCAGTAGCTCTTAGCTAATGGATGCATTAGAACCCTTGGAACTACTTAAAAATATTTATATACATGTGAGTATTAGCTCATTACACCACAAAGGAATTACTACATCACAACATTTAAATAACCAGTTGAAAAAGAGTGACAACTTAATGAAGCAGAATGGGTCAACAGAGAGAGATGGGGACAGATGCAGAGTGAAATATCAACAATATGCTTTGTAGGACATGTAGGAACATCTGTATGGTGTGTCACTCTTACTTATTACATCATCATTAATCTGTCATGCTCTGTACAATAAAGTGCTTGCTATAGGGAGGAATAAGGGGTAGGAGAGAGTAACAAACTAGAAGACATAATCAAGATAAGGTTGGCTTAATGGTTTTCCCTGTTGGGGCTGAAATGCTTTTGCAAATGATGGGCGAGACTCAATAAATCCTACACTAAGTTTACACAATATGTATTCAAGAACATTCTTATCACATTTTTTTTGTTTTCTGGTCACTCAGAAAGATTTAACCTTTATGATTCCTTGTCAATATGTAAAGCTGCAAAAATACCAGTAGGAAAACTAAAATTAGGAGGAAGACGGTGTGACTTATGCCTGTGTTGTCTGTTCATGCAGAACAGTGTTCACTTAGTGTACATTTAGTGTAGGTGTTATTGAATCCCGAGGGATGTCTTGCAGCACTATTCAAAAGGTATGCTTATAAAATGTTGTATATGGACAGAAATATGAACTTTTTCAGCTAAATATATGATATGAATATAAACTCTCATGAATTAGTAAATTGAACTACAGCCATAGTTGAACTCATAACACTATGCAAAAGCATCAGTCTAGCAACAGTTTAATTATGTCAACAATCCACATAGAAACTCCTATATTATTACATCCAGCAACCCAAGAACTATTACATTAACTGTTTCACACTACAGCCTTTATTCTGCCTTTACTCTGTATTCCCATTGCAAAGTGAATTTAAGCACATCTGTGTAAAAATGCATGAATGCGGGTCGAATTCAACTCATCAGCTTTCATCACTCAGCACTGTTCTGCTGCACCACCCTCTGTGCAAATGCTAAGGTCACAAACTGAAGGCTCTACCATGGGCCAGTCCTGGCTATGTGTGTTATGTGTGAATCTATTAGTTCACAAGATTAAACGTGTGAAAAGGGGGTGGATAGGACAATGGTTAAAATGGGTTTGTTAAGCAAAGGGTAGGACATGAGTAAATAATATAGAAATTTGCAGGAGGGTCATGGGAGAAGATCATAGCTATCCACTTCTTCACAACTGTGTTTGTGCACAGCCAAGTGGAGAGCAAATGCAAATTAAAATAACAATACATATTGTGAATTATTGCAATGTGATCTCTAAACAGGATTTGAACAATGCATCATATTCCTTATTTCAGTCAATCCACTTCATTTACAACTTTGGCCAAAGATATGGACATCTGTCAGGTGCTTTCTGCTGCAGTAGTTAATATCCACAGTACTGACGTCCGCACACCAATGCTAGGCATATTTGCACTACATAAGGCAGCCTAAACTAATTTTTAAACTTTTTCCCTTCGGCTGTGAATCATATCTATGCACTGCTAGGTGGAGATCAAATGGGAATGGCATTAGAAAAAAAAATATGATAGGAAAAAAAAGCTGAAAGTAAATTAAATGCAAACAATTGGTATATGTAGCTTTGACCAAAGCAAGAAATGCATTCAAGTGACACATTTATCCTTCTCACATCTCCTTGCAACATTAGAAATGTATTCTGTATAACTCATTATCGGACTTGTAGTCAATGACAATGTGAAAGTGGACACACAGCAGCCCGCACATTATCAAAAATATTGACAATATTTGATTTTTAAACAACATAATGATATCACAAAATGTGGTTAAATATGCATTCAGACCATCTTCTGTACAATTATCATTTAAGTTGATTCAAACCATGATTCAGCAGCCTTTTTTCCTCTTAGTTCACTGCACTTAAACCTTGTGCTACAGAGAAAGTTACCTGACAAGTGTATTTTCTTCATTGAGACTATCTAGAGTGCTAATGGCTGCAAAATGCAGCTAGGATGGTTTGCCATACATAAGACAGCCTAAACTAAAATTTTAATTTTCACACAATTAATATTAATAAAACTGTGGTGGTGGTGCTGCGGTAGCATTGTTGCCTCACAGTAAGACGTTGTCCTGTTCATTTCTCAGCTAGAGTGTCTTATGTGTGGAGACATGTGTGAATGGGCATACCTTCATTGAAGGTTGTGCGTCAGGGCCGGCAACTCGGCACGTAAAAATCTACTGCCAATCATTAGTGGACCGGATTTCCACTGTAGCGACCCCTAACCAGGAAAAGCCGAAAGACGCAACAACAACAATAACAACAACACAATTAATATTAATATCATTTCAAATGGCTTATCTGTCACTTTTAGTTATTAGTCACCTTACTTCGGTTTCCCACATTGACATATTACTACACCAAAATGAGTGTCAAGCCTTACTATGATGTCCCTCATAAAATGATTTGGGAACCAATTTAGAACCCTGCATCAGCTGTACTGTTTCTCCAAGCGCAATATATTTACATATTGTTCCACAGAGCTATGTGTTTAACAGCTTGAATTTCTTTACTCGGTACTGCCCAGACTGCCAATGAAAGCACAACAATGCCAGTATTAATTGCACTACCGATGGCAGTCCAAAAAATATAATGCCAAATGGTGTGGAAATGATAAAGTAGATAAACATTGGAAACAAATACTTTACATGTACATTTCTGACATTTAATTACATTTATTATCTTGAAACAGTAACTTATATGGATTTGAACAAATAGGGAATTAAGAAAAATTATTGAAGAGCACTTCCAGTGTTTGTCACAGACAAAGAAATATATTGACAAGGAGAAAAGGTGTTTAGATGCACTGAAACTGTAACATTGTATACAGTCACACTGAAAGTGCAACAGAAACAAGTCATGAAAGTTGTCCTGTCTGAATTGACAGTAAAATTGTGATATTGCCAACAGTTATGATACCCATGTACTCAGTAATATTAAATGAAGACTGCAAACATTGCAGGTGTATTCCTCTTTTTCTTTATGGTGCCTCATTACCTTATCTGTGTTTTCTTAAGAGCAATTATATCTCAGTTTTATGGTCTATGTTATATGTATTAACATTTAATGTACTTCTTTAAATATGAAAAGCATTTCTTAGTAAGGGGCAGTGACTGTGGTCATAAAAGACAGCATTTGAATTTTAAAAATGCTACTCTCCTAACTCAATGTACTTTCAGACTTTCTGGTCAGTCCATTTTCTCTGACAAATGCTCAGTAAGTGTGCATCAAAGAGAGAAAACTGTGAAACCCTGATTGTTTCTGCATTCAGACTAATCATATATACATGCAAGCCACTAGCAGGTAAAACTTCTCAGCACTTGTCCTTGCAGTGTTGGGGCATGTGGATGTAAGCATGTAGCTTCTTACATCATGTTTACCTTCCTTACACTTAGCACAGATTGTGGTATTCAAGAATGCTAATGTTTTAACACTTCATTTACATAACTCACGGTGCTCACGGGACTGACTCTGCACTATAGAAAGGTAATCATATAGTTAATGTATTTGTATCATGGTGGGGAACCTGTTTGGATCCAGAAAGCTCAGTACTGATAAATAAATACAACTCTTGGAGAATAATCTACTTTATACACTTTATTGCCAAGGTGTGTTGCTATTTTTTACATAATGCTTTTGTTATAACATTAAAAGGTGAATGCCTCCTCCAAAACATTTAATTAACTAAATGTTTTTTTCTGTACCCATTTATGTTTGGTATAGTCCAGATATATCAGTTATGTGTGCATTACAAAAAGCATGATATAGAATGCTGGTTCCCCTTCATATGATTGAATTTCTCTAAACTCGAAAGTCATAAACTCGAAACAAGAATCTCTAATTTAGAGAAACTCGAACATATAAAAGGGACAAAAAAAAATTAACACCTTTCAAATGTTTTCACAGGGGTGCTTCGCCCCCTGCACCCACCACACCCCCCTACTTAAATGTACCTACTCCGAGATCGCACTATAGTGAAGGAAAGGGAAATCTCCCATTCTGTGCTATATGCGTGAGCGCAAAATGGAAGATTTTTCATTCCTCCACTATATTGCGGTCACAGAACATTCACGTTTAAACTGCTAAGGTACAGGGGACCTGGCCCCCTGCAATAAGGTAAGTTAACTTTTTATTTTTTTAAACCTAAGGCTCCCATTCACAATTTTCAGTGAATGGAAGTTTGAGATTCTGGTCCCGAGATTATGAATTTCAAGCTTCCATCCATTCGATCTTGTGAAGGGGAACCAGAATGCTACATGACCTATATTTTGCAGGTTGTATTTAATTGTTATTTGTATAGTTATTGCAGATGAGTGCATTATAGTTTTGTAGCAAGATCTGGCACTGTTTACATGTGTTAGCGCAAAGAAAAGTATGTTAAGTTTGTGTTTGCTACATGGCTGCCCTGCACAGCTGTGGAGATGGCACTTATAATAGTTGTTTTACATTTATACTGTGACATTGTGACTTGTTATTGTTGATGTTGTGATGTATTACTCAGTTACACAATCCTATGTTCTCTGCATTACAGAACAGTTATAGATTGTTGTTAGTATTTTATTTAGAATATTTTTTGTTGGGGGCGGGGGGCTGTCCTAACATATGTGCAGTCATAGGGAATATTACCTTTTAAACCATTGTGTCCATGATGGATGCATACAGTCATAAATAATTGAGTTCACAGCTATCTTGTCTGTGTTATATATTTAATTATGTATCTGCTTTCTGTTTCATCTCATATAGGCACCCAAGAAGAAATCTGTACTCCACAAGCCACCATACACTGCTGCAGACAATTAGGTCATTATCCAGATCTAACATCACCATGGAGCTTTTTTTCTTAAGGAGAGGTAGAGGTGACCAATCTTCCTGAGAGAGAATATGGCAGCAGATGGTGAATGATATCATTGCTGTTGGAGGGCATGGTAGAAGTTACTCCCAGATACAACATTGGGCAAGTGATTTCATAACCTTAGCTTGCCATAGGGTGGCTGCATTTGCCCAGGAACAGGTGGGTATGGAGGATGGTCCTGCTACTGAATCAACACTAACTGAAACAGTGTACTTACTGTCCATTGTCAGAGATTGAGACAGCTTGGTATATGGTTCACACAGAATCCTTGACATTGATGCTGATGTAGACAACAGACCTAGAGTGTCTTAAGCAGAACTTCCAGGTATGCAAAATGCAGGTGTCATCATTGTATCTTTATATGCATATATCTTAGATGTCTGATATATGTAGAGTCAATGATGAGTCTGAGTCAGACAACACATTAATGGAGACACAGAGGTGGGTATCTGGTGGGGAATCCAATTATTTCCTACATTTTTATGAGAATATTCTTAATCTGCACATGTAAAGGGGATTTATCTTTTTTGTTGTTTCAATTGCATTGTTATAGTTATCAGTCTTCTTTTCATTTCTTCCCTCACATATCGGGACATCTGGATTGCAAGCTGACAGCTCACCAGCACATAGTAAGCACACATTTGATTATTGTTTTTACTGTGTATAAGGTAGATTCAGGTCTAAATAGAGTAAAATTGGTGCTGCTTTAGCATCTATTAGAGTTTAACATACATTTTGTATAAGAAAAATATGTGATAAATTTTATTTTGTATTCCTCTGTTTGCTATAGGACGGCACAGTGGTGCAGCGGTAGTGTTGTCATGTCACAGCAAGAGGTTCTCCGGTTCGATTCTTGGCTGGGGTGCCTTCTGTGTGGAGTCTGCATGTCCTCCCTGCATTTGTGTCAGTTTTCTCTGGGTGCTCCGGTTTCCTCCCACATTAGGAAGACATGCGTCTGAAGCATTTCTCCTCGGGCCTCCTCAGAAAATTGGCTTTGTTCCAAGTTGGACTTTCCCGGTTAACAAATGTTAAATAAATTATATTTATTACTTGTTATCATAGGTGATCCTAAATGTGGAACTGTGAAATTCCTGCCACCTGATGCCAGAATATCAGTAGCCTCTGATGATGATGATGGTGGTGTTGAAGATGCACAGTTTGGTGGTGCAGAGAGGCAGTCTGACACTGAGTTTGTGGCTCCCACATCCCCTGACCATATTTCAGACAGTCAGTATGCCTACACAAACCCATGACTTGGAGACCCCTGATATAAGACAAGTTGAAGGTGACACAGTTGCTCAGGGTAGTGTGGTTACTCCAGCTGCAGAGCCAGCTACTTCTCTCCATCGCTATTATGAGAGCAAGGTGTCACACAGGAGGGTTGATAGAGGTGCTCTCAGGAGGCCTGCTGTCCACCCTCCTCCTGATGCTGGTAGATGACTAGGTGCCACCAGATGTAAGTGTAGGGCCATAGCGGTGGCACAGGCACATTCCACCAAGGCCTTAGAAGAGACATGCATGACTCCCTGAACCATGTGGGTGACTCGGACAGGATGAAGGATACACTTGATCTGGGACTGTCTGTGATGGAACTTCTGTTGGGGGAGGGTGGGCATCCATATTGTCAGAGATCGGCTACATCTTCCGGTGTTAGCAGACATGGACATGCAAGATTTCACTCCTGTAGTGACACTACTTCCACTGCTCTGTCAGTGATTGTGATGTCCACACCAAGACTTGTTTGGCCTTGGGGTCGTGGTCCTGGAAGTAGTCATGAGGAGAGCTCATCCAGCAGGCTCCCTTACATTCAGGTAGCACTCCATCCTCTAGACAGGACCATGAAAGTAGCAATGCAGCTCTTGGCAGAGGTGATCCTCATTGTCATGAGCAATGATGCTGAAGTGACTACTCTACCATGCATGGCTCACACATGCTTGAGATGCCAGGATGTAGTGTTAGCACAGTGCTTGATTGTGTTCATGCAGACTCATATATGTTGAAACAAAAAAATCATTGCCGAACCTCACATGCACACATGCAAGCTATTTAAACAGTACAATGAGTGCTACACATCTTTTGTTACTTGCGCTGAACGCTGTATATTCTGATAGATACTTGTGTTTCTTACTCACTCCTACTCACTTCTTTGGTATCAGCCTTGCCCTCCTACTACTCCAACCCCACCCCAACCCTGAGCAAATGATGATGACTGTGCCCAGTCCTATGCATGTCTTTGTGACTTAGGATTGCATATAGGTTTGATGCATACAGTGGGTAGTTAATGCTTGCTTACTCACAAGTTTGCAATAATCAATATGTATTGCAGATTAAGTTTTTAATTTTTGTTTCTAATCATTTGTGAATGATTGCTTATACAGTTGTTGAACCCGATTGCAGTTCAATTAGTATTGTAAGTAAAACAGAGGAAGCATTAGATACTTCAGTCTTGCTTCTTGTTATAGTTGTACAAATGAGCATATAATTGACCTGTTCCACATTTTATAGCCGGTGGTCAATTGAAATGCTTGACACTCGGTACTAATGCATAATTGTATATTGCAAAAATCTGACATCTGAGATATTGCTGACATAAATATACACATCAAATAAATGTTTTGCTTAGGGGCATATACATATTGCCAAATCAGTCATCAGTTTTATATATATATTTTTTTCTTCTTTACAGGTTTAACACTGACCTTGTCAGTATAACAATTGTGTCCTTGGGGGGGCTGTCCACATCTGATGCTATCAAAACACAGCCATTGCATGGTTAAGTAAAAGTTGTAGAGTTTGACTGACATCAGTTTTCCTATATGTATGTGTGTGCGATCCTAGGCTTTGACCTAAATATTGATTGTGAGTGTGGTATCCTTTGCCTCTTGAACCAGGGCATACTGTGCACACCTTCATCTGCCAGCATTATCTGCAGCTGGTGGTTCTCCCTCAGACACCTCATCTGTATCTGCTGCTGCTGCTGGTCCTATCTGTGGTCCTTGAAACTGTGGTGCTGCCCCTTGCTGTCCATATTGAAGCTGTTTTATGAGAATTATATTGTACAACATGGCATAGACTGTATTCATTTTGACAGAGGTGTCTTGTTCATAATGCAGTGCACCTCTTGATATGTCTAGATACTGGAACCTTGATCATACATTTGCATGCTAATATAGGTCATTTCTCTTGGTCTATGAGAGGAAACAAGGGTAAAACATGGCTAGGCTTGTAAAAGCCCTAGGGCCAGCAGCCTAGTAACATATGATCCTATAATTAAGCAATTCAAATACAAATTCTATGATATTTTTAGTTTGAGTGTGGGCCTACTTGTTAATTACCACGTACTTCATCTCCTTATGCTATCATTAGCATATTCTGCTATTCCCCTTTATTTGCCAGCTCTACACATCATGTATATCACATAGCACACTATCATTTGGACAGCATGGTGTGCTACCATCACAGTAGGTACACTTCATATAAGTGTTAATGAATCCTGCCTACAGCTTTTCCTATGTAATTAGTATGATCTACTCTATTTCTGACATTTCTGTATTTTTTGTTTGTGAATTTTTTTTTTATTTCACTTGGGCTAAGCCTGAAGTTGGTCAATACACTGATCAGTGCACAACCCCAGTAAACAAATATAAATAAATAAATAAATAATTTGATTAATTATGGCAATCTGAAAATAGATAAGGGAAGGACACCCTTTCTCGCTGTGTACTGTTTTTAATTTTAAGTACAGTTCTATAGACTAAGATTAATACCACTTTGCATTGATCTTAGATGTCAAAGGACTAGTCTTTATAATACCCATGACCTAAATTTAGCTAATTGTATTCAAATTGCAATCACCCATTATACCATTATAATTGTATATTCTGGTTTCACAGGTCCAATTAAATAAATAAATGTACAAATAACACCACTTTTGTTATAGTTAATATTTAGTCCCCTTTTTCCAAACCATTTATACAACTCCATGAAATAATAATATAGAAAAAAAGCATTCATTTCTTGGTGATAGATCGGCTCAAATTTTAATACTATCAGCATACTTAGAAATACAGTACTGGCCACATATTTTTAAAAATGAGCATGTATAACAAAACAGAACTGCCCATCAAAGACTCCCTGCCTGTTCAACTATTGTCATACTCACAACAATAACTATACCCATCCTATGAGTTGTCTTATTCCTCTTCTTACGATATTATACTGCAGCGCTGCTTAAGCAGCACACTCCATTTACTCATCACAAAGATATCTACTACTCGCCAGTTAAACAATCACCCCTCTATATTTAAACTGTACTAATACATCACCCCTGAAATCTACTCTACCTATGCTACCCCCTTCTTCTAAACACAATACCTGCCATTGGAAATCAGGACCAATTCTCCTAAGCAAACACATCAGTATAAACTAGAACAAATAAATAGAATATCCTAAACACTACTAAAAATTAACTACTGACGTGGTTATATACTTCTTACCTAGGGCCATGTTTTAATCATCCTAACAGAACCATTGCACCATTTCCAACTCCTTCCCTCAGTAAAAACCATGGCTCTACAAAACTTTCAAGCTGCACTATCCTAAAACTCAGAAACTTCAGTATTCAGAGTTTCTACAGCAATGTGGCTACCCTAAATGGATGGACAGCCCTGAAAATCCAAAGATATTAATACTCACAGAAACCTGTTTGAAACCAAGCATAAGAAAACAAGAAAATCTACCTGTAGGTTACAATATACTTAGATCAAACTGAAAAGCAAAATGGAAGTGGCTTATCCATAATATATAAAAATAAAATTTCAAGTACAGCCCTAGAAAGGAGTTATGGCATCCTTAAGCAACACTGAGCTTCTAATCAATCATCTGTGAATCAAACTAAATAAATATATATGCACTATAATTTCTCCATAACAACTCCTCTCTCATGCATTTTATCTTGCCCCAGGTATCTAATAATGTAAAGTATGAAATCCTCATCCTTAGGGACACCAACATAAACTGGTCCAAATCGAATAAGGCATCTCTAGCCTATACTACCAACATGCATAATTATGCATAATTTCACAAACTAATAACTGAACCAACAAGATACAACAAACCCATTTGCTCACTCTTCCTCAACTCTCAGTTTTATAATCACCACCAACCCCAGAAAAATTCAGGAATCTAGGATTCTGCCAGACACCATAGGTGACCACAATCTGACCTTTACTATCTGGACTTATGTCCAAGCCTCACAACAATATAGTGCACAATTTGACTAACTTAGATATCTTCACAGCCATCTGAAGTCAATGCAATTGGCAGGTACTCAAACAACTCTGTCTATATGAAGCTACTGAAACTTTCAACAAAATATTACATATTCTAAATACACAAGCCTCTCTTAGAAGACAATCCATCAAGAGTAAATCCTCCTCCTGGGTATCCAATCTCTCGAAACAGATCATAAGAGAAAGAAACTGAGCCTGGCAATAGTGGTATAAAACGAAGAGACTCTTGTGACCATCACTGTAGTAGGACTCTCCATAATCAAGTAAAATCACTAGGAAATAAAGACAAAAAAATACCAGATCAAGTAGTAAACCTGTCTTAGACACAATCCTAATGGTTTAAATGGTTTTGGTCCTCTAAAGCGTCATCCTCAAACCAGGCAAAAGCATGCTACCTAATCCCTTACCAGAGGAAAATGACTGTAACATAGCCTCAGCACTTAACTCATAGTTTTTTAAATAGTGCTGCCACTCTACCCCAAAATAGTACCACCACCAACAGCCTGCATTTATGAATGTTCAAACAGCTTATGCTTCCAGCCAATGACTATCCTAATTTCCATCAAGAAATAATTCAAAAAAGATAAAAACAATGATTTTATCCACAATAATCTCCAAGCAGAATATATGAATTTGGTAGATGAAACACTATCCTTCTCATTCCTGTTTTCATTTTATTTATTAGGACCATAATGGAAATGTATGTCCTCAAAACATGGAAACAAACCTACATAATGTCCTTACACAAAGGTGACAGCTCAGTAGAACTCAATTACATTAGGCCCATTGCCATATTCTTGAACGTCCTAGAAAAATGTGTTAACATTCAACTGCTATAATACCTTCTAGACAACAATCTACCCACCAGCACCAAACCTCAGTACTACCACTGCCTTTCTGTCCTTCCTCAATACAGTTAATCTGTACAACAACACAACCAAATGGTATTTGCTGCATTTCTTGACTCTATTAAGGCATTTGACACTGTTTCCCACACTAAATGATGTCAATCACTGCCCAAAGTTGACCTATCACCTCAAACTTTACTATGGTTCAGACGTTACCTAAGTGATCCAACCCAATCTGTTAAATGACAATCTGTATCTCTATCAGCCCCCACCCCATCCTTCAGAACTGCAAAATATCACAGAAAATTCTACTCCTTCATTGAGGCATGGCTGTAAATACTAATATCATCCTACCCCCCAAAAAAACTCATGATGTTTCTGCCTAGAGCTTCTACCCCTCCATACATAAACCTCTCAAATACCTCATCACAAAACATCTGAGTAGATATAATTTCTAACACCAAGTTATTAGTCATAAGAATTAATAGCAACTTAAAATTTGAGGTACAAATTTAAGATGTCAATAAAAACACTAAAAATTTAAAACACTACCTAACAGAATATGGATTCAAAACTACTGCATCCATCTACCTGCTACATAGTTTAAGCTATGTCTCCACTGAATATACTACTCTAACCTTCATGTAAAACACCTCATCAAAATGACCAAATCATACAAGAAAATAGTCAAATTCACAACCTTTCTCCCAAATCGAATTCTTCATCATGATGCTCTAAATAAACTAAACTGGTTGGAATTTCCCAGCTTAATTCAATTATCCAACCTAATCTGACATTCCATTATGTGCCAGAACGAAATATGCCTGGCAGTAGAACCTCTCCTGTAATGCTGTGACCATGCTGGAGGTATCCAATCACAAGAAACACTGTTGGCTTGTGTCCATAAGTCTTTAAACTGACACTGATATGCCCTATATATTGACATTGCCTCAAGTCTTGGTAATACTATCCCACTCACTCTAAGGTAAGTAGTATCTAGACTTTCTGCAAACAGTTCCACAACTACCTTCAAAACAGTACTCAGTGCAACTGTTGTTGTCCACTAGGTTGACACACACTGCTAGTGAATCTCTTCTCACCATCTTTGAAATCATCTCTCCATAACAACCTATATTGCATACTAACTTTCATGACCCACTCACATCTATCTTCCTCAGAGCTTCAGACGATGTATAATCTCCTGTTTAGCATTTATTACACCTGTAACCCCATTGTATATCATTGCTTACACTTACATACTTGATATAAGGTAAAATTACTCTCCATTGTAATTTGTCTAGTATTACCAAAAATGTACAGAAAGCTTATAATAACCTATAATATTTAATTTATTTATTTATTTAGTTATGTAGCCTTTACTTACCAGGTCTGTCAGACTGGGTTTAGTTAAAAAAATATTTTTAGCAGAGGCCCGGGTAGAAAAGTTCTAACACATTCAATAATATACATGAATAGAAATTAAGTAATATAGGTAAACAATTGCACATTAATTTGCTAAGGAGATCACATTCATGTGAAATAAAGGCAACAATTCCAGTATAAAAGTACTTATGCATTAGCAGATGTTGAACATTAAACATCTGAAGAAGTGCATTAGTGTGGTTGTCAAACAGATAATAGATAACTGATAACAAATAATGTGACTAGTGCTTATACATTCAATGAAATGAAGGGGGGATAAGTAGGGCATAACATTTAATATTATAGTTAAGAGGAGGGGTATAAAGCAGGTTCATAGGTCATTACATTTATGGCTATCATAAGGTTTATATTAGAATTATAGAGGTGGGGGTGAACAGTGTTACAAAACTGTGTATATCACTGGGATAGGCTAGTGCAGCTATGCAAATACTTGTGATGAGTGACTGGTGGCACAGGATTCTGAAAGAAGAGAAATGGTTTGATGACATGTCAAGCAGAAGATAACAGTGGCATTTGTCCTGAAGATATAGAGCAGCAGATCGATTGATTTGATAGGTAACATTTTAGTTATGCTTTACATGAGATTGAAATGTGAATGGATTTCAGTGGTAGTGGGATGTGGTTCCATAGTTTAGCTACACATGTTTTAAATTTAGAGAGTCACATCCAGTATTAGATGACTTGGTTATACTGATTAGTGATTCTATTGGGGAAGTAGTGCTGTATTAAGTTGTTAGTGCTGGGCAATTTTCTGGCTTACAGTTATGTCTTAGCATTGCAGGCAGCTGAGAAAGTGCTAAGTGATATGGTAGTTCTAACCAGTTTTATACTCTGAAGACTAGGCAGTGGTGTGTTCTAATCTTATAGTTTACTGCAGACTTGAATATTTTATTATAACATTGCCCAGCTAGGGGTAGTTGTGAGACATGAAAGTTAGTGATGACTGGGAAAGCACAGTGGAAAAACTGCAGTAAGAATGTAGAGGCTATATGTCTTCTGATTATGTCAGTGAGGTAGGATTTTATGCAGTTTAATTTCTCTTTGTCTTTTGGGTTTATAATACCATAATGGGAATAGACCTCATTCCTAAGTCAAAATATTATTAAAGTTTGTAAAATTAATGTTGTTTCAGTCTTTGAGGTTAGCCAAAATTTCTCTTCTCAGCACCAACAATGTGCCCAGAATAGACTCCTTCTGCAATTCATAGTGCACCTAATTTTTGATGATTTTTTATACCATGTGTGATATGTGGTGGGTGAAATTCAACTGGTCATCTATAATGACACCCAGCAATTTCATATGGTTTACTTGTTCTATCATGATGCTGTTGGCAGAGATGATAGTGAATACTGTTGTTTTAGTAGAGAAATGTTTTGGGGCAAAAAGCAGTCATTTTGTTTTTTATTGTTTAGTTGTAGTTGTGAATTCCTTAACCATGTTTCTATCGATAATAAGGACTGTTGTGTAAAGTCTTGGAGCTTAATGTGAGATTTGGCAGAGCAGATTCAGTTTGAGTCATCAATGTATTGAATTTGATTAGCATTTTGTGTGTCTGTGTCGAGGTTATTTATGAATATGTTGACCTAGCATAGGTCCTTTTGAAATATCAATATCTATAGGCAAGACAGTGGAGAAATCATTTTTCTGTTTCACTGTTTGTGTTCTGTTTGAGAGGTAGCTATGAAACCATTGCAGTGAATATTTAGTGAGCCCTATGGATTAAAATTTATGTAGAGTTTCTGGTGCGACACTAGATTAAAATCTTTTGATAAGTCGAAGAAGATGGTGGAGACTAGGCTTCCAGCATTTCTACGCATTGACAGTATGAACAAAATTCTGCAAAGCTGTAGTTATGTCATGATGAGGTGCAAAGCCATGCTGGATTGAAGACAAGCTGATTATCTATTAGATAGTTGAGAAGCTGCTATGAATACATTTTTCTAATATTTTTGATAGGGGCATTAACATGGCAATTGGTTTATAGTTTGAAAGATCTTTATTGACTCCAGCCTTGTGCAGTGGAGTAATGAATGATTTTTTTTTCCTTAGCAGGGGGACTTTATATTTAGATGAAGATTAAGTTATCAAAATTGTAAATGGAAATGCAATAGTCTCAGTTTCTGTTTTTTTTTAATTGTCATTCACTAGGCAAATAGTCAAGGGCTGTTGTGGTAAGCTTTAATTTTTCAAAGTATTGTTTGATAGTATCTGTGGTAACTAGTTTGAATGACAAATGTTGAAGGGGGTTATTTGATTGAGTATGAGCCTCAAGAGGTTGATTAGTTTCCTGGTTGGTTAATGACTGTAATATCTGTATAAACTGGGTATTGAATTGGCTGGCTATTGTATCATTTTGTTTCTGTGTGCTTATTGTTAGCTGTATAGCTTATCCTAGATTTAGCAGGTTATTGAATGAGGCCCATGACAGTTTTGGATTATTGGCATGTATGCTTTGATTGTTTGAGTGGTAGACTTTCTTATCTGTGGTGATATATTGTTTTGTTAGGTTTCTTAGTTGTCTATAGGCTAGTAAAGTGGGAGCTGTTTAATTTTTGTCCACATCTGCTTGCTTTGTCTCTGTTTCATTAGTAGTTTAGTTGTTAAGGATAGCCACTGGGCAGAGTTGGCTTTGAATCTTTTTATTCTGGGGGGGGGGGGGATAGTATGTTTAGAACACCTAGGAAGATTTTATTGAAGCCAGTGATACAATCATCTATGTAGAGAGTCATTAGTGACTTCAGGCTAAGGATATTTTGTGTATTAATAAAAGTGTCTTCATGA
This sequence comes from Protopterus annectens, assembly GCF_019279795.1. Taxonomy (NCBI): domain Eukaryota; kingdom Metazoa; phylum Chordata; order Ceratodontiformes; family Protopteridae; genus Protopterus; species Protopterus annectens. The sequence goes on from NC_056735.1 coordinate 204,672,952, forward strand.
AAAGGATTAAATTTTCTTACCAGGCTGTAATGATGTGCTCAGGGGCTGTTGCTTTGGTACCTTCTGGTGTAGATTTATAAGTGATCACTTAGACTGGCAGAAGGTTTTTTGTCTGGTTGTGGCTTTGTTATATTTAGCTGGCATGGTTATAAGTTGAGTGGACTTGTTGTTGTGCCTTTCGGCTTTTCCCGGTTAGGGGTCACCACAACGGAACTCCGGTCCGCTAATGATTGGTAGTTGATTTTTACGTGCCGAGTTACCAGTCCTGCCACACAACCTTCAGCGAAGGTACACCCATTCACGCATGCCTCCATGCAGAAAACGCTCTAGCTGAGAATCGAACCGGACAGCGTCTGACTGTGAGGCGACAACGCTACCGCAGCACCACCACCACAGTTGTATATTATTAGCTGGATATTCAGACTGTATGGTTTGCCTGTCTATAGTAACATCACTCGATATTATGGTTTCATGAGAGATTTTTGAGAAACCCCAACAGAGAATATCGTCCAGTGATTTAGCATTACTACATGGGGATATGTATATACCCATAATTGCAATTATCTTGTGAGTGTTTAGTTTTAGCATGGTTAGTAGGATTTCCGAGTTAGAGAAAGTTGTCAGATTGTGAGGGAAGGGAGATATCTAGTACGTTTTTGTAGAAAATAACACCGCCACCGCCTTTTTTGTTGTTTCTGCCTAATATGATATTATAGCTTGGAGGGGCAGGGTGTTCATTTTTTTCTTTCCTGATGGAGCCAGGTTTCTGTGGTAACTAAGATGCCTGGAGTGTGCAGTGCTATCCATGTGTGCATCAGAGAGTTTGCTATAAATATTACATAATTTGTTATGGTATATGTGCATCAATATCATTTGATCAGGGCTATACTTTTGAATTTGGGATTCTTAGCAAATAGCTTGAGTTGACCCTCCATGTTTTTTATGACTTACCCCTATATTTAAGTACAGTTTCTTTGCATGCACCCCTCTGACACTGATGTTCACTTCCATGTCTGATTAGAAGAAAATATTTGTACATTGTCTACTTAAAATAAAAATCAGGTTTGAAGCTGAAAGGTATGATAAAAGCAGTTCAAGTATGTCATCAGCCTTGGTTTACTGTTCTGCTCTTCACTTTATATTGTTTATTTTGGTTTCTTATATTTTTTATGTTTGAAAGGAACAGATGCTGCTAAAACTTTCATTCATTTATTTAATTAGTAGTAGTACTCTGAATTGCTTAGTATACAGAACTACATTTTTTGTGTGTTATTTTGCTGTGTCACTTACATGGACTCTATTTTTTGAAGACCTCTCTCTGTTTTACTTTACCAAAATAGATGACACTTTCTGACAAGTGGTAAAAATGTACGACACATGATCACACTTGAGAATGGAAGTTAAAAAGCATCAGAAGTCAAATGCATTAATATTGATAACATTTTAGGACACACAACATCACAGTTATCATGAATTCATACTTCAAATCTCCATTGTGATGGGATCTATGCCAGAATGCTTCTTCATGTTAGTGGTTCTATTACTACCCTATGTCCTTCTGAGTCAGCAAAACAAATGTTATGTCTGAGCTAGAATACCTTCTGCAGTGCACCTACCAAAGTTGCCTGGTAAGGAACACTGTGGTCTGGAGTTTTGAATGTGCCATAAATTATTAGATGTTCTCTTCTTGTGATATATGAAGAAACAACTGTTCAACTTTATTATCCTCCTACAACTATTCCAGTGTGTACTGTTCTGCTTATGGGATGGAAGGGTTCAGCTATACCTGAGTTTAATTTGGATCTCACTGAACATGTCTGAACAGTAAGCCAATTTTAAAAGAAAGAAGAGTGTACTTCAATTCTTAACAGCCTACCTTTATGTAATCTCAAACCATTAAATTAGGATATTAATGTCAAGACCAGACATTTTTCAAACACAGTTACACTCGAAACATATACTGTAAACAGGAAACAAGTTATCCATCAACACCAGGAGATATGTATGAGCTCAAATATGAAAGCGATCATTGTTCAAACAGCATTTATTGGATTTATTTTACAAGATGGTCACTATGAATATATTTGCAATTTGCATACTTTAGTTCCTGGAACTGTCTAGGTCCCAAAATAGCAATTATTTTGCATAACTGGATGATTAACTAATCAACTAACTCAGTAAACCCATGTTACATTAACTAAAACTTCTGTTATTTATTGTGATTGTGCTTTTGTTATTTTCATTAAACCTTGTTTATAAAATATACAGAAAAGGGCTATCCTGCCAATAAAGTTCTAAGAGTCAGACTAGAGTGTTTATTCATTAGCAGCACACATAAACATAATGAATACAGTTGTATTTCTGTCTGTGTTTATCATTTTACCCAACGACTAAATATCAATCATACAATAAGATGAAGGCACCCAGTAGATAAAATAAGCTTTAGCATACCTAGATCTTCTACAACATTCATCAATCTATGTAAGGGAAATGTCATTAAAGAGATTCATAGCAAGAGCCACATGTTAAAAAGGTGCAGGTCCTATATACATTTGAACACCCTTTCAAGGGTGCAAGCAGGCATGCAGTATATAGTCCACTGAGTACATTGTTCTTGTATGTGACAGCATAGCCTTAAAGAGAACAAAATATGTCTATGATGCATATAACTTACTGGCAGATAGGTTCAGTGCTAACTTTACACCCCTCTCACCCCCTAAAGGGCCCATATCTATACAGGAAGAATGCAGGGTCCCTGTAATCACAACTACGCAGGTAAAAGTTGCACTCTCTAAAGCCAAAAACACAGCATCCATGGGACCGGACAACATCCCAGGCTGCATTTTACATGAACTTCAGAATGAACTGGCTTCCCACTTAAGCACCATGTTCAAAAATAGTCTCGTATCAGGCTTTGTGCCCACTGAATGGCACACAGCAACAGTTATCCCACTCCACAAAGGGGGAGCCACCACTGATCCCGGGAACTATCGACCTATTAGCCTGATGAGCCTGGTCTGCAAGGCCATGGAACGTATCATCATGGAACTCATAAACAAAGACATTGGTAACCTCCAAACTCTGGATCCCACCCAGTTTAGGTTTGTGAAAGGCAGATCATGCCTCCTGAACCTGATCGACTTCTTTGAGGCAGTCACCAAAGCCATAGATGAGGGTAAGGTGGTTCACACAGCCTATCTTGACCTTGCCAAGACTTTTGACACCTTTCCCCATTCTGGAATTATAGCTAAACTCACTAAACTAGGTATAAATCCCTACGTCACAAGATGGGTTGCCAACTGGCTCACTGACAGAACCCACACTGTAAAAGTTGCAGACTCCAAATCTGACCTCAAAGCAGTGACAAGTGGCGTACCACAGGGTTCCATCCTGGGACCTCTCCTGTTTGGTATCTACTTCTCTGAAGTACAGGCTAACACAGAAGGCCTCTGGCTAACAAAGTTTGCAGATGACTGAAACTAGGAGCCATAGTCAAGTCCCCAAATGACGTGGACATCCTACAGAAGAGCATTGCTGAGACAGATGCCTGGTGTCAGAGCCATGGCCTCAAGCTCAATGCCAAAAAGTGCAGTGTCATCCTCTTTGGTAAAATCTCTATACCCATGAACTACCACATAGGCAGCAATCTACTTAACACCAAATGCGTGATAAGAGACCTTAGGACCCAGGTGGACAGTAGTCTCTCCTTTGATAGTCACATCGCCACAGTAGTCAGGAAGTCCTTCTACGTAGCACACCTCATCATAAAAGGGTTCTCATCCAGGAAAAAAGAGATCATTCTTCCCCTCTACACGACACTCATTAGACCCATTATAGAGTACAACGCCCCTTTTGGAATGTACCTACCAAGACATCTGCAGCAGCTGGAAAGGCCACAAAAGTACCTCACAAAGAGGATTACTGGCCTCAAACAAATGCCCTACACTGACCACCTCAAAAAACTCCAGATTTACTCCGTAGCATATTGCCTATTCCAAGGTGATCTCTGCCTAACATATAAAGCTATGTCAAACCCAGAGCTGTTGGACATGCTACACCTAAAGAAATCCCAATCTCTCTGAGCTGCACCCTCTAGGGACCTAAACTTTGTCACCACAATAAACAGGACATGCTGGAGGGATAGATTCCTGTCCCAGAGACTTCCCATACTCTGGAACAGGCTACCCATCTATGTCAAGCAAAGTTCTTCATTAGCACTCTTCAAGAAAAATCTTGATGAGTGGATGGGAAATAGGAAATACACCCCGGGGATCACTTCTGTGTCTCTGTTCGACAGTGGCACAGGAAAATAACTTTTTTGGGTGCGTAATCCAGGGAACCTTGTTGGCTAGACTTACGTAGGACCTTGGGCCAATAGCCTAGCACCTACCTATGAACCTATGAACCTCAATAAGTTTACTAACTTGAAAAAATAGTAATGATCTGTTTTTACATCTGTAGTTGGCACCAGCTGAAAAATAATGCATACTTTATTCATTACACAAAGGATAAAATATGAATAAATATGCACATTTTTAAATGTAAAGTGGTATGAAGGGCAAAAATATGAGTATATAAGCAAAAATATAAATTTATGGCTACACCCTTGTATTTTGTTTAATAATTTATTTTATTGAGAGTTTAGTATTATCAATACTTTCTCAACTTCTATACCACTAAGTAATACATTTTCTGACAGTTGTGAAAACAGATCTATGCTGAATCTCTTCAAACATTAATTGAGAAATTCAAAGACAAAAATAGTGCCACCAAAAACCCAATAAGTGTGTCCAAAAAAGCGAAATATTTGGAAACAAGAACCAATAAGGACACAACCACGGCTGCTTCTTCCGGTATAAAAAGGCTTTACTAGTGCAAAAGGTACACATAAGCCATTTCACAAGATTGCTTCATCAGGTGTAATAAAGGCACACTTCAAAAATCACACCCTTTTAAACAGTCAATAAAATCACATGACATCATCCAATTAACAAACTTAACAAGAACCTACATTAATAAAAAACATACAATACAACAAAGTCCTGTTAAAACAAAAAACACTCACAGCTAATAATTAAAAACTTTAAATAAAAACTACCTTCTAAAAGGTCTAGACTTTAATTTGGGTCTAAGTGGTACACATTCATTTAATCCACTCCGTGCATCAGCTCTCATTCTAACTATCCATGTAGATTCTAATTCCTCTGTTCTTAACCGTATATCACTTATTCTAACATTTTCATAAATCCTTCCTATTACTAAAAACTTAAAGTGGTGCATAGAATCAGTGTTATTAACATGTTTAACAAGGGCATTAACACAATTCAACTTATTAATGCTATAAATGTGCTCCCTTATACGATCTTTAAAGGGCCTATCCGTCTTGCCAATATAAAATTTACTACATTGCATGCAGTGGCCAAGATGTATTACATGTTCTGTTGTGCAAGTGGCTGAAATATTAAATTTGTAAGTCTTCTTTTGATCGGGATGATAAAAGCTGCCTCCAGTGTCCAAATACTGGCAATAGTTACATCTACCACAAGGCATAATGCCTGTATGTTCCAAGTTCTGTGGGCCATCCTTAGGATTACACAATATCCTTAGAAATAGATTTGCTATTTCTAAACATGATTTTAGGCTCAGAATCAATAAAGTTGGCCACATCAGCATCTGTAGTGAGAATATTCCAATGCCTTCTTATTATTTTTATATACTTATCAACATCTGAGGTATAACATAAAGGAACTTTAAGTTTAGTGTTGAATGTACCTTTCTTTTTAGTCCTATTCATGACTCCATCTCTTGCAGGGAAATATGGCTGAGCTTGAGTACATCTTTTATATACAACTGCTGTAACATTAGATAAAATCACTTGATCATTGTAGCCCCGTCCTGTAAATGACTAATGGATATGTCAACTTGCTGAACAAAATCAACATCCCTAACATTAAATCTCGAGGCCCTACAAATTTGATTGCGCACAATATTTTTAAAGATATAAGGACTAAAAAGGGTACATTCAACACTAAACTTAAAGTTCCTTTATGTTATACCTTGGATGTTGATAAGTATATGAAAATAATAAGAAGGCATTGGAATATTCTCACTACAGATGCTGATGTGGCCAACTTTATTGATTCTGAGCCTAAAATCATGTTTGGAAATAGCAAATCTTTAAGAAGGAGATTGTGTTATCCTAAGGACAGCCTACAGAACTTGGAACGTGCAGGCATTATGCCTTGTGGTAGATGTAAATATTGCCAGTATTTGGACACTGGATGTAGCTTTTATCATCCCAATCAAAAGAAGACTTATAAATTTAATATTTCAGCCACTTGCACAACAGAACATGCAATATATCTTGCCTACTGCATTCAATGCAGTAAATTTTATATTGGCAAGACGGATAGGCCCTTTAAAGATCGTATAAGGAAGCACATTTATAGCATTAATAAGTTGAATTGTGTTAATGCCCTTGCTAAACATATTAATAACTCTGATTCTACACATTACTTTTAAGTTTTTAGTAATAGGAAGGATTTATGGAAATGTTAGAATAGGTGATATACGGTTAAGAACAGAGGAATTAGAATCTACATGGATAGTTAGAATGAGAGCTGATGCAGGGAGTGGATTAAATGAATGTGTACCACTTAGACCCAAATTAAAGTCTAGACCTCTTAGAAGGTAGTTTTTATTTAAAATTTTTAGTTAGTAAATGTGAATGTTTTTTGTTTTAATATGATTTTGTTGTATTATATGTTTTTTATTAATGTAGTTTCTTCCTAAGTTTGTTAATTGGATGATCTCATGTGATGTTATTGACTGTTTAAAAGGGTGTGATTTTTGAAGTGTGCCTTTATTACACCTGATGAAGCAATCTCGTGAAAGCGCTTGTGTGTACCTTGTGGTCTTTTTATAGTGGAAGAAGCAGCTGTGGTTGTGTCCTTATTGGTTCTCTTTTCTAAGTAATTGAGAAATCTTCAAATAATTTTATATATATATATATATATATATATATATATATATATATATATATATATATATGGTTCCCTATCAGAAGCCTGAAACACTATAAGCCTGAAAATCAAAATTCTGAAAACTAAAGCCTGAAAATGCAAAATCCCGAAAGCCCAAAATCCTGAAACTCAAAATCCTGAAAACACAAAATGGACATACTGACGTCATTGAGGCTTTGCTATTGTTAGCCCTGTGGTGTTAGGTCATGCGTTGGGTTCAGGTGAGTGTGCGGTTGGTTTTATGTTAGGGTTAGGGGCGGTTTAAGTGAGTTAGGGTTAGGGCGCGGGTCAGGTGAGTGTGCGATATTGACGGACCTTAGGGTTAGGGTCAGGGTCAGTTGGTAGATATTAGTGTCTTTATAGTGACATATTAGCATTATTTGTGTTTTCAGGATTTTGAGTTTCAGGCTTATAGTGTTTCAGGCTTCTGATAGGGAACCATATATATATATATATATATATATATATATATATATATATTCACTTTATATGCGTGAAATCCTGAAATATTGAATTTCAGAATCTCGAGCCCATAAAGTGGAAAACACTGAATGCTCAAAAGCCAAAATCTCACATTTCGGAGATGTTGAATTAGTGGTTCTGGTATTGTGCTGTGTTCATGGATTCAGGTATGTGTTTATGTTTTAAGGGTTTGGGTTAGGGGCTGTAGTGTGTGTTAGTGTGTTTTTTTTACTGTGGTTTGTGTGTGTGTGTGTGTGGGGGGGGGATGTACCTTATGTGGTGGTGTTTTATGTGTTTGTTTATGTAGTGTGACTTTGGAGTTAGTATATTTAAGTGGGGGGGGTGGTGGCGGGCGCATCTCCCCACATGGGGGGGTGCAGGGGGGCTTGCCTCCCCTGCTTGTAGTTAGGATTGGGTTGTGTGTTTGTTTGTGGGGAGGAAGGTGTGTTTATGTGTATGTGTATGTGTGCGATGTGTTTGATGCATAGAAGTCGTGATTTTGAATTTCGCTCTTCTACTTTAAGGGTTTGAGATTCTGAAATTCGATATTTCAGGATTTTGAGCATATAAAGTGAATCCATATATATATATATATATATATATATATATATATATATATATATATATATATATATATATATATCATTGTGGAATAGCTGCAAATGCATGTGTATATATTGTCATCCCTACACAGGCTCAGGAAGAAATTGCTCAAACGTCAGTAGCCTGCAGAAAAGAAGGATGAATAACATAATGTGTTTTTTCCCATAGGAAATAATTGTTGGTGTGAGTTTGAATTGTGTACCAGCAATAATTCACTTTTTAAGAAGCATTCTTCCTTCTAGTTTTTACAATCATTGAGTTTGTATAGGTAAATTTGGGGGTGTGGTGGGGCTTGCCCCCCTCATCAAGGAATGCACTCAGCATTGCAAAAAACAAGAAAATGGGAGTTTTCACCTTTTTGGTTTTAAGGCATTTTTTCTTTGTTCTTTTGAAATGTCGACTTTCAGGAAACCAGCATTTCATAGTAGAGGCATATATCATAAGGGTATTTGAGCCGTTCAGCACTTGCGCAGATAAAATGACATTTCTGCCTGTACACCCTTTGCCGTAGTCTGCATAAATAGGTTAACAAAATTCGTCTTCTTCTTAAATAATTGAGCCAGGAAATGTGTATTTTCTTATGGTTAAAAAGAAATCATCTGCACATGATAAAATAACATGTCTGGTTTGCTAACTGGCAGAATAAATTTTATTCTTTCCTCTGACTGCAGTGCTAGAGGCAAGATCTTATACTGTCTATTAGGCAGAGTTTAATTTTTTTTTTAGTGTGTTTGGATTCCAACAGAATGCAAAAATTGAAAATATTGCTTTGGAATGTCGCATAATCTTTTAAATAATAGCTTTTTAATTTGTAAGTTCATGAAATTAAAAGTAGGGACATCTGGCCATAAAAAAATAACAGTGTAGTCCCTCTTTCCAACGTGTCTATTGTTTCTGAAAGGCAATATTTCCATATCACTAGAAATCTAATGCTGCTGTTTATAATATCATGCCCTATTAGCTAACTGTTACATTTGAATGTTTTATTCAAATCTGCAACTTCAAGATGCCTGTTTTGTTGAATTTATTATATGTAGCCTGAGGTGTACATATCAAGACAGCATTCATTCTGCACATAAAAACAAGTAAATCACTATTAAGGTATGCAGCCACGATCTATGCCAACTTTAATCTGCAAACAAACTGTAAGGAAGACTCCAAAAATATATTATGGGCCAGATTCCAAAAGGCTTGCTCTCCATGTAAGTCTGTTCTTATTCTGAAAGGCTTGCCCTCAGTGTAAGTGACTTACTTCACTGTAAGACCTATCTATAAACAGGCTTACACCAGAGGCTAGATTCCAAAAGACCTGCTTACACTGAGAACAAGTCTTTTGGATTTGAGCTCTATGTATTGGTAATGTAATTAAGCCATTGAAAGTATGCATTAAGAATGATGTTTGTGGCAATATTTAGCAAGGACAGAACTCTTACAGTAACATTTTTACAAACACAGTGACTCCAGTACGTGAATACCAACAAAGATTGCTTCTGTCACTTCTTTCTACTATGAGGATTTGTACCCTTTCTGCCTGAGCCCAAAAGTGCTTAATATTCAGGACTGTATGAGATTTAATAAAAGCCAGGGAATTCATTAACGGTGTGCGCACATTACTATGAAGCCAATACAATTGATAGTGTTAGCGCAAAGAACAGCACTGTTAAAGCTAAGCCTGACAATACAACAAGCACCCTCACCTTCAGCTCACAGCACAGAATTGCAGCCATAATGAAGTAAGGAAGTCTGCAACCTATGGGGCATTAGGGTAAGCTTGGCTAGGCTTAAAATGGCTCTTGGGGGTGATAGCCTAGTAACCACCTATGAACCTATTGGTGTGCACAATGTAAACAAAAGAGTGTACATGACAAACCAGAGATTCAGAAGTGAGTGTATGTGCACTTTACAACATCAGATAGGTAAATCAGGAATACATGAGCAAGAGGAAAGCCTAGCAACAAATGGACAATAAAGGTTGATACTGTTGTACAGTGTACTGAGTGAATTCATGGACATGTGGTACATCACTGGCATTGTCATTCTCTACTGTTTTAGGAAAATGTGGGCATGTCAGAGCTTTTCAACTCCACATGAGCAAATTTTCCAAACTTCCAATGTAGGAACACTGGACAAACAGACATAAATGTGTAGACAAATACACAAATATAGGATGAAATTGTGCTTAATGCTCCTACAAGTTGTGACAGTGGATACATTAACAGCTGTAGTGAAAGCATAAATGCTGTGAGGGGAAGAAAGTGAGACACAGGAAAGATCATTCATTACTGACAGAAGGATATGTTATAGAAACACAAATGTCAGGTAAAACAGCAAATAACTTATTATGAAGTATAAACTGAAACAGCTGCGAAAATCGTAACAGGTGAGATGCCTCTACACAGTAAATGCACGACATGTCGTTAAACTTACACTGTAATGGAATTATTGCCACAAAACACTCATATGGAGGAAGTTCATTAACAAATACATCTGTGAATGAGTATAGCCATGATTAAAAGTGAGCAAAAAACACCAATGAAGGGGTCATATACAAGAAGAATTAATCACAGTACATCTGGTCATTATTGTCTATCGGCAATTGTTTCATGCATTGCTTCAAGGTATATTAGATGGGACTGGAAAGCCCATCTATGTAAGTCACAGGCATATGAGGTGTGTATTAACTAATGCTGTGACATAAAAATTGGTACAACACTAGTGAGAAAATGCACGTCTGAAGAAATAGTGACAACATTATTGAAAAATGACTGATAAATTGAGCACTGTGCAACAGACAACAGTAATTGTTGGATCACAATTCTCAACATACCTTACATATAGCCAGAACATGACATCAGGGTTACAGTGAACTATGGAAGCTGCACTACTCAACAAATTATATCTATATACAGTTTTGTAACACTCCCTTTGTCATCCATGCATTGACCCTAACTCCCATTGCATGACAGTCAGCAAAGTCATGCGGCTGAGGGTAAATTCTCGGGATTTTATGCCATAGGATGAAAAATAACAGTTACTAATTCCTACCATTGATTACTAATGCTGCTTTTTGCAACAGCCATGCAATGGAAGATGCAAAATATACATTATTAAACTGGGCATGCCTACAAGGAACTACAGCATGTAGGGGATCAAAATCATCCACCTATCCAATATCATATATATATATAAATATATATATATATATATATATATATATATATATATATATATACCTGAGTGTGTATATGTATACATATATATATATATATATATATATATATATATATATATATATGAGTATATATATATATATATATATATATATATATATATATATATATACATATATAGGTTTGCTATGACTTACCTTAATGGCAGTCAATCAATCGTCAGATGGTCGAAATCATGGTTTGCCAGAGGCACTTAATAGACCCCCGGTACATCGACTATGTATGGTCGAATCACATGGTGCACTCAACATTTGATAATTGATGTACCCATACTGTGAACCAGAGTTTGCACTGCAGTGAGGAACAGGGAATTTGCCCATTTCCTTAGTGTAGTGCGATCTTGAAGTTGGTATTTATAATTTGCAGGGGGTGTGAGTGTAAAGTTCAACGGTACGTTAATTTGCATAGCAGGAGGTGACTGACTTCACCTTCTGCTCTGTTGAATACATCGAACGATGTATTAATTTTCGTTTTAGTTTACTATTTGGGATTTTGAATTTGATATTTCTTTTACATAAAAATAAAAAAGCGAAGTACTACAAAGGAGCAGGTGTCAAGCCTTCATTCTTTATTAGTAAGAAGAACTTCATCAGATAAACTGTATAGTGTCAGAACAATGGTATAAGGATGTTTGAAAAGGGGCTGTGCCAACAGTTGACATGTCCAATAATTAGTAAATGAAAAGATAACAATATATAACAAGTACAAAAAGTCCAATCAGCATTTAAATCACATTGGTTGCTGTGGAAACCAGATGGTAACTACAGATCACCATTAAGCTTTTGACAGATCAAATATAGCAACAGTGTGCAAGTGAAATATGAAACCATACTGAAAGAGAACAAGGTATAGAAACAAACTCAAACTACAGATAGAATTAATGTTTAGTGTCTCCATTTGAGTGCACATTTTACATTCAGCATTTCATGTAATCCATGGGGAGCTTCCACATTAAGTCGAAACTACCAGCGGAGTTCCTTAACCTCCAGCAAAGTGTTAATGTCCCCCAAAAAAGGATCCACAAAGTCTAACACTAGAAATTGAAACTGAAAAGTTATGACAACCTATGCTATGTTTCATAAGTGCATTTCTCATGTCTCCATTCCTGACTGCAGCACAGTGCTCCTTTATACGAGCAGACAATTTACGAGCGGTTTTACCAACGTAGAAACCAGGACAAGAAATGCAGACAGCTGCATAAACCACATAAGATGATTTGCAATCAAAATGTTTTCTATGTTTTACTGTAAAATTATTATGTGCAAATGTAAAGGTATTTCCCACTAAAATATAATTACAGGCTACACATGAGCCGCATGGGTACTTTCTGATGTTGTCTGCCCTCAGTGTTATGTCAGTGTTAATATCAGAGTTGGATAAAAGAAATGGAGGGTCCCTATTTTCAAATGAACATCTCAAGGGTTTAGATCGTTTGTGTGCAAATAATGGGTATTGACCAAGCCTAACAGCTGTTTTCTGACTGTTCGTGATAATTTCCCAATTAGGGTATAAAATGTGTTTAATATCCACTGAATCCCTGCAGACAGGGACGGGAAAACTAATATTCCAGTCTGATTTCGTATTCAAAGAGAAACCTGAAGTAGGTGAAAAAACGCTGGGTGATGGAGGGCTGGGGAGTATAGACCCAGTAAATATGTGTGTGTGTAGGTTGGTGTGAAGAAGGTGCTGCATGCTGACTATTAGGAGTAAAGCCTTTTTTAATTATAGGAGGAAACTCAGTCTGTCTCTAAGCAGAAATTTCATCAATAATAGTGTCTAAAAGTGTGCTAGGATAGTTCCTGTGTAATAAAAGGTTTTTAAGTATTTGACACTCGTGTAAAAAAACTGCATCATCACTAGTTAATCTGGAAATGCGGATAAATTGACCTCTGGCAAGATTCTTTTTCATAAAAAATGGATGCATGCTCATATAGTCTAAATAATTATTATGGAAGTGCCCTTTCTGTGAATAGAAGATTCCCAAGTTAAATTATCAGTGTTAAATGTAATGCAAGTGACCAAAAAGTTAGTCTGTCTATCAATGCTAGCTATCTTAAACTTTAAGAAATGGATAGATGTGGAAATAGAATCAATAAATTCAAGTAACTGTTGCTCACTACTCTCCCACACAAAAAAAACACATCATCAATGTACCTCCTGTAAAGGCGAGTATGTTTAAATCCAGGCAAGTGGACTAAATAATTAGCTTCCCACTCTGCCAGGATGAGATTAGCAAATGAAGGAGCTATCCTGGAGCCTATAGCTATGCCTTTAACTTGTTGGAAAAGCTGATTGTTAAAATGAAAAAAATTGTCTTTTAACATTAAAGAAACCAGGGGACTAATCCTGTTTTCAGCAGAGAAATTAGTAACAAGTGTAACCCTTCAGAGTGTGGGATATTCACATACAAAGCTTCTATGTCCAAATAACTAGCAATGAGTCTTTAACACTGGGTGGATTACAAAAAAGAACATTAAGGAAGTCCCAGGATTCTCTGATGTAAAATTATATATATATATATATATATATATATATATATATATATATATATATATATATATATATATATATATATCTGGGCCTATATATAGCTATACACACAGACACACACACACACACACACACACACACACACACACACACACACACACACACACACACACACACACACATTTAGACAGGTAAAACTTAAGTTACCTACTTTCACATTTAACTTATCTAGTGCACACTGCAGTGTATAGGATAAACCTTTTTTTTTCATCTTACCTTTAAGCATCCCTGTGACTAGCACTTGTCTAATACATGCTGGAAAGTACTAGGAAGCCTTAAACTGATACAAGCACTCAGCTCTCCTTGTTAATAAGGAGAAATTAATCGTAGCCACTAAACAGCCTATAATTGCAAAGTACCTTGCTACGGCAAGGGAAAACAGCTCCTGTACTTTACAAAAAAAGTACCAAACCAGGCATGTCCAAGGGTCAGCTTCCGGTAATTTCTCCTGTCCACCTGCTGAATCTGGGCAATCTGGGGCAATGCAGCAATTGCCTCATGTACAAAGACAACCCTCTCCACCTACCACCCAACACTAGAACCTGTGAGAGATGCACTTACATAGACAAACTGGAAGCAAAGCTCTCTCCACCCAAGATTGTGCTCGACAGTCAAGAGGAGAAGGTTAACACCCTCACTACACCTCAAGTAACACATAGCCCTTCTAAACCCACACCACCAACACCCATACATAGCAACATTAAATCCACATATTTGGAGGCCCTTAACTGTAACCTACCCAAGCAACAAGGACCTCTGAAGCTGAAATGCAAACAAACACCAATCACAACCAAAGTGTCACATAGCTCACAACACCAGTGTGCTACCCAGCAACAGCCCCTAAGGCAAAACAACGTACCTAACACTTTAGTCGTAGGTGACTCTATAGTCAGGCACACTGATGTCCCATTCACCAGGCTGAACAAGGAGAAAATTACAGTCAGCTGCCTGTTGGGTGCCAGGATCTCCCACATAACACATGCACTCAAGTCACTCTACAACAAGTACAGATATGACTCTGTCATTGTCCATGTTGGAGTGAATGACTTGAGATGTACCTCCCTGGACTACATGAAAAGAGACATGGAAGAGCTCTCGGATCATGTGACCCAGGCAGGTATGACCCTAGCCCTGAGTAGTATCCTGCCTTTGCCCAACATTACACCACAATATAAGGACAAAATGATTGACTTCAACAATTGGCTAAGCTTCTGGTGTCATTCAAAGGGGATCCAGTATCTGTCTGCCTGGGATGACATGCTCGACAAACCACGATGCTTTGCCGGAGATGGTCTGCACCTGTCACCCCTAGGATTCAGGTTACTGGCTAAGGCTCTTGCCACCCCTATAGTGCCTTTTTTAGGCAAAGTTCAAAGGACAAAACCACCACCGTAACAGGTACAAGCATGCAAAGTCTGAAAGTAATGCTACTCAATGCTAGAAGTCTAAACCTCAAAATGCACTCTCTCGAGGCACTCCTAAAAATGGAGAACATCGATATCTGTGCAGTAACTGAGACCTGGTTCGAGGCTTCAGAGAGCACCCCTGCAATACCAGGCTACAACTCTTCCCACACTTTTCTGCCACCAAACCAGGACCGAAACACTAAAGGTGGAGGACTGTCCATATTCACCAAGGATATTCACACCACCAGCCTAGTTGCCCAACACAATGCATCTGAAATTCTCCAGGTGCAACTAACACTAGGTAAGACTGCAATCCAAATTTTAGCTTGCTACAGATCCCCCACCATGCCCCAAGATTCTCACTACACCTTTCTAAATATTCTGGAAAATATTAAGATAAAACCAAACACCCTAATACTGGGTGATTTCAACTACCCTGCCATTAACTGGGAAAACTACTTGTGTACCAACACCTTTGCCCAATGGTTCTTGGAATTCACAAATTCCAATGCCCTGGATCAACTAATCCATAGTCCCACCACGGGCTCCAATATCCTAGACCTGGTCATTACTAACATGGGAAATTGATGCTCCACACCTATGGTCACCCCCTCGTTGGTCAGGTCTGACCATAAGATAATCATGCTTAAAATCCACATCCCACCCCCACCCCCAGTAAGGAAACCTCCATAAAAAACTTCTCCAAAGCCAACTTCATGCTACTCAGGTCAGAAGTGACAAACTTCATGACACCCATGCAGACAGGAACTGAAAGTTTGACTGCTGAATCCTACACTAAGGCACTGTATGAGCACATCCACTCATGCATGAATCGTGCCATCCCAAATAGAACCAAGATGCTCTCCTCCAAAAAAAGGAAGCCAATCTGGTGGTCCCCTGCCATAAACAAACTTTACAACAAAAGGAAGAAACTGTTGCAGAAAAGAGGAAAATCCCAGGATGCAAAAAACTCCCTTACCAGCCTCAGTAAGAAGCTGGGATCCCTCATAAAATCCTCCAAAGCTAGTTATGAAAATAAAATTGCCAAAGATTCTAAAGACAACCATAAGGCATTCTATAACTATGTCAAAAGTCTAAATGGCAATGCTCCCATCTGCTCTGAGCTACAACAGAATGGCATTAAATATACTGATCCCAAGGATATTGCCACTATCCTGGCAGATCAATTCAGTGCCAACTCCACCCCCCTCTCACTCCCTAAATGGCCCATCTCAATACCGGAAGATTGACAAATTCCGGTAATAATGGCCACACAGGTAAAAAATGCACTCTTCAAAGCTAAGAATACAGCATCCATGGGACCAGATGACATCCAAGGCTGTGTATTACATGAACTTCAAAATGAACTGGCACGTCACCTAAGTGTCATGTGTAATCATAGCCTCACCTCAGGCTTTGTGCCCACTGAGTGGTGCACAGCTACAGTTATCCCACCCCCACAAGGGGTGGATCCACTTTGGATCCTGGGAACTACCGCCCCATCAGTCTGATGAGCCTGATCTGCAATGCCATGAAACGTATTATCATGGAACTTATAAACAAAGACATTGGCAACCTTCAAACACTGGACCCCACCCAGTTAGGGTTCGTGAAGGGCTAATCTTGTCTCCTGAACCTGATTGACTTCTTCAAATCAGTCTCCAAAGCCATAGATGAGGGTAAGGTGGTCCACACAGCCTATCTGGTCCTCACCAAGGCCTTTGACATCATCCCCCACTCTGGAATCATAAATAGACCTACTAAGCTGGGCATTAATCCCTACATCACTCGATGGGTTGCCAACTGACTTACTGACAGAACCCACACTGTAAAAGTAGCCGACTCTAAATCCAGCTCCAGACAAGTGACAAGAGACAAGTGGAGTACCTCAGGGTTCAGTCCTGGAACCACTCTTGTTTAGCATCTACTTCTTTGAAGTACATGCCAACACTAAGGGACTCTGGCTAACAAAGTTTGCAGATGACTGCAAACTGGGAGCCATTATTGAATCCCCAAAATATGTGGATACTGTACAAAAGGGCCTTACAGAAACAGATACTTGGTGCCAGAGCCATGGGCTCAAGCTCAATGCCAAGAAAGGTATAGTTATCCCCTTTGGGAAAAAAACATGTACCCGTGAATTACCACATAGGTGGTAGTACACTAAATACCGAAAGTGTGATAAGAGACTTAGGGACAGAGGTGTGGCACACCTCATCACTAAGGGCTTTTCATCCAGAAAAAAGGAGGTCATTGTCCCACTGTACTCATCCCTCTTTAGACCCATTATAGAATACAACGCCCCATTTGGTATGTACCTCTCAAGACATCTGCAACAACTGGGAAAGGCCACAGAAATGCCTCACTAAAAGAATCACAGGCCTAAAGCAGATGTCCAATACTGACCACCTTAAAAAACTCCCACTATACTCTGTCGCATATTGTCTACTCAGAGGTGATCTCTGCTTAACATACAAGGCCATGTCAAACCCAGAGCTATTGGACATGCTACACTTAAAGAAATCCCAATCCCTCAGAGCCACATGCTCCAGGGATCAAACCTTGTATCACAATAAACAAAACATGCTGGAGGGATAGGTTCCTGACTCAGAGACTCCCCAGACTCTGGAATAGACTGCCCATACATGTCAAGCAGAGCGCCTCTTTGTCTCTCTTCAAAAGGAACCTTGATGATTGGATGGGAGAAAGGAAATTCACCCTGGGGATTACGTCAGTCACCCTGCTAGACAGAGGTCCAGGGAAGTAAATAGTGTGGGAAGAAATAGCCAGGGAATTGTTATGGCTAGGCTTGTATAGGCCCTAGGGCCAATAGCCTAGTACCAACCTATAAACCTATGAACCTATATATATATATATATATGTATATATATATATATATAGATATATATATATATGTATGTATATATATATATATATATATATATATATATATATATATATATATATATATATATATATACACATACATATATATATATATATATATGTATGTGTGTATATATATATATATATATATATATATATATATATATATATATATATATATATGGGTCTACTTTTGTTTGTCAAAAGCTCGTTATTTTGACAAACAAAAGTCTGACCCCATTTACGCTAGAGTACACTTAAACGAAACTCCAATTTCGCGAATACCGGTTGACCGAACCAGTAATATAAAAAAAAAAAAACCACTGTAGCACTGAAGCATGCTACAGTGGGGATAAGGGAATATACCTCTTTCTCCACTGTAGTGCGATCTCGAAGTTAGTATATATAAACTAGTGGGGGGAGTAGCCCCCCACATGGAGGGTGCAGAGGGGCTTTGCAGTGTGGTATTTGTTTTTTTTTTTACCGGTTTGGTAAACCAGTATTTGCAAAAGCGCACTTTCATTTAGGTGCACTTTTGCATAAATGGGGTTGGACTTTTGTTTGTCGAAATAACGAGCTTTCGACAAACAAAAGTAGACCCATATATATATATATATATATATATATATATATATATATATATATATATATATATACACATCACATCTGTTGAGTAAGCCATTGAAACATGTTACTGATGTCCTTTTTTTGCACATGTGTACAAGACATTTTTGGACGCAAGCACATGCCCATGTAGCTCACAGCCTTCAGGGCTGTTCTCTACTAATAACACAGAAGAAATAGAAGCACAGTTGTTAGAAGGCACACAGTTGAAGAGATACCTTGATCATTGTGTAAGAATGCATACAGCCCCCCAAAAGGGAGTACAACACTTGATGGATCAAAATCAACTACCTGTGTAAATGAAAATGTGACCACTAAGTAAAATCATGAAACAATAATATATGTGAAGTAAGCTAGTCCTGATTGTGTTCATTTTCCTTTGGCAGCCACTCATACTGGGCACACACTGTTGGATTCAAAAACCAACCAACTTAACTCTCCATTCACTAGAGCTGTGAAGTAACTGCTGACAACACAGACTAAGTCATATCACACTGACTAGACATTTGCAGCGATATCTTGATCAGAGTGTTTATATGTATATCATCTTCTTTAAAAGGAAGAACAACATTTTTAGGATCAATACCCTTCACTTGTGTTAATGTTACCCCAAGTAGAATGGCACATATCACATCTCTTGGGTAAAAGAATCCTGCTGTTACTATTTACTTACCCATTCATACCAGGTACACATTACCAGATTTAAACACCTGTCTTCTTTACCTTGCATTCTCTACACCTGTGTACTAACTGTTGATGGCACAAATGAAGTCATAACACAGTTTTCAAGAAGCAAAAATTTGAAGGGTTATCATTAGTAGGGTTTTGAATTACATATGGACTCCTTTTAAAGGGAGTATGAGATTTGTGAGATAAAAATCATCTGCCTGTGTAAATGTTAACAGTAAATAAAATTGTACATATCATACCTGTTGAGTAAGTAAACCAGTCCTGCCTGTTACTGTTTTTTTACACACTCGTACTAGTTACACATTCAGCAGTGTGCTGTAAAACATATGGCTTTCCTACAAAAGGGGATTTGAGTGATCAAAACCCTGTAGACATTTAAATGTTGTCACTAGGCTGAATCTGCCTGGTACTATTGTTTGAAATGTTCATAATAGTTACAAATGACCAGATTTGAACACCTGCCATTCAGAATCCACAATTCTGCAGAGCTGTGTATTAACCACTGACACCACAGGAAAAAGTCATATCACAGTTGTCAGAAAGCAAACAGTTGAAGGAATAACTTGAGCAATTTGTTGTAATGCATATGCCTTCCCTAAAAGGGGTTTGTGGGATCAAAATCCTGCAGTCATTTGAATGTTATCCCTAGGGTGAATTATCAACATTATATATGTTGTTTTAGCCAGTCCTGCCTGGTACTGATGTCTGAACCATTCATACTAGTTACACATAGTGGGATTGAACAACTGCCCATCTAATTCCACATTCTTAAGAGGTGTGCATTAGCAGCTGATACTGCAGAAGAAACCGTAGCGCGGTCTTTCAGAAGCACACAATTGAAGTTTTAGCTTACGCCCTGTGTTTGAATGCTTATGGTTTCTCTAAAAGGGGCTACAACACCTGGGGGCTCCTTCTCCTTGTGTAAATGCTGCCATTAGGTTACACTATGCACATCAGATCCATTAGATAAGTCAATCCAGCCTCTTGCTATTTTCCAATACTCTCATACTAGGTACCCATGTCTGGATTTAAACACCTGCACCTCTAAGTCAACATTCTCAAGAGCTGTGCATTAACTGCTGATACCTCACCAGAAGTTATACTACAAGTCTCAAAATGCACATAGTTGAAGGAAGAAAAACATATGTGAACGAAAATGGGCAATGTGTCAAGCAGACAGCATCAATTTTTGGATCACAATTTACAACATCCTATTATATAAATAAGCAAAACATCCCATCAGGAGTACATTAAACCATCAAAGCTGTTATAATAATAATAACTGTCTTCTCATACTTTTATCAGTATTGCATTCTGTCTTGTAGCAGGGCTAAGCATATTAGAGTGAAAAGCACCATGAAAGAGACCAAAGACAAATTTTCATCATTTTTGCCACAGGACATGAGTTGTCAGTTACAGTTACCTATGTATGGGTAGCAGTAATGCTCAATGCCAAGCTTTGCACAATGGTGATAGTAGAAAGAGTAATTTCAGGTCTTATTCCAATCTTTCAAGTCCACGTCTGTCAAGTGATTTGTGCTACTTCACATTAAACATCATGGTAGGAAATGATGTATAGGTGAGTCATAGTCAGGGGCATTGATCAGGTAGGTGTTGGGTGACAGCAATATATAGTCCAAACAAGCAAAAGGGCAAGTTCCTGCAGTAAATGAGGTCTGATATTAATTCCATGAACCACAGCACAAGTTCAAACCAAGAAACGCTTGTAGCTTGTAAAAACTTTAATAAAACGTACAAATGTGCAGGGCATACAGCTTTCTGGTAGAACCCTTCTTCAGTGCAAAGACATATATGTATTTTAATACAAGAACTCATGGAGTGAAAGAAATAATAAAGAGAAACTGCGGAATTTTAGAAAGTATGCCTGAACTAAAGAAGTTCATTACAAATTAACCTAAGTTTGCATATAAAAATTGTATTAATCTTAAAAGAAGACTTTGCTATAAGGATGTTAGGTCACAAGTAATTAAAGAAAGAATAATAAGTAAAAAACAGGGAGCATTTCCATGTTTTAACTGCGTGAGCTGCAGATATATTTCTTCAAATAGTTCAGTTTTTGTAGATCCTAGCTCAGAAAAAGAGTATAAGTTTGATTTACTAGCTACATGTAATACAGTGAATATTGTCTATCTGGCGACATGCATAAAATATCCTGCATTCTTTATAGGTAAATGTAGTAGAAAACTAAAAGACTGTATAATAGAATATTGTTCTGAGATTCATAGAAATAATTTATCAAATGCATTAACCAAGCATATAGTTAAAGATGGCCATGAACATAGCTTTGTGTTCAGAGTGATTGATAGAATTTATAAGAATGTAAGAGGGGTGACTTAAATAATTTATTGGAATTGATAGAGTATGCATGGATAATAAGACTTCAGGCTGATAGTCACCCAGGACTAACCACAGCAGTTAGTATTAAGAAAGTATTGGTTAAGAAACAAATGCAATTAAAGAGGTGAAGGTATTGTTTACATTTATTTTGTGTATATGCAGTTACATGTGTATATATGCTTATAGATGTTGCATAGGTAATTTATATGTTTTTAGGAAGTTATATAATTGTTACATGATGAAAGAGTTTTAATTTGCTTAGATTTTATTGGCTATGAATGTCATGCGATCACTGTCTTTTGATATAAAACAGCTGTTAGAACAGGGTTCCTATTACCTAATCGAACTTCCAGAAGGTTGAACACCACAAGTTCGAACCTGGAAGTTCAAAAGGTGAAAATGTCGAAGCTGCAGAAGTCCAAATTCTTTCCCAGGGAAAGAATTCAGTTGGATGTTTCTGTGGCTTCGACATTTTCTCCACTGTGGTGTGAAGGTTACGGAATGGGTGAAGGTAAGTGTGTGATTGTGACGGACGTTGGGGTTAGGGTGCGTGCAAGATAAGTGTACAATGGTGACGGAATTTAGGGTTAGGGCATGGATGAGGTAAGTGTGCAATAGTGATGGACTTTAGGGTTAGGGTGTGGGTAACGTAAGTGTGCGATAGTGACAGACCTTAGGGTTAAGGCACAGGTAAGGTAAGTGTGCAATAGTGACGGACCTTAGGGTTAGGGTTTGGGTTAAGGTTAGTGCATAGGTAGTTGGGTATGTAAGGTTTAGTGTAGTTTTATAAAGTGTTTGGTGTGCTTGTGTTGTGTGTGTGTTTTTCGGAACAGTGAATTTTTTCCCTGGGAAAAAATTCACTGTTCTGATGTTTCAATATTATTACATTTCGATCTTCCAGGTTCGAACATCTGGTGTTCGACCTTCTGGAATTTCGATAATGTAATATGAACCCATTAGAACACATATATGTCTTTGCACTGAAGAAGGGTTCTACTCAAAAGCTGTATGCTCTTCACATTTGTATGTTTTATTAAAGTTTCTACAAGCTATGAGCATTTCTTGGTTTGAACAGTGGACTGTCACCCATGCAGTCCTGACTGTTAATCTCAAGATCATTGCATTATGCATCATTGTAGGTAAGTCTTCTGTGTATGTGTACATCACTGACAACTCTCTGTGATGTGTATACAATGTGCAAAGTAATTACAGGGCATAAATACTTAAGATATATACTGCACTTGTTAATACCAGTCTGCATATAACAATGCAGTTGTACCACTTCAGTGGTACACCTGGAAGGAATATGTGAGATAGTCCCCCACTCAGTTACATACAGCTGTACTACATTACAATGGAATCCTCATATCAGGGATGTAAGAACCCAGTGACATATACAATTCCCAAAGGCCAGTGGTATTACTTCTAGTCTGTCAGCATCACTTACTGTAGTGAAAGGGTGCCAAGCTCATTTGCTTGACCAATAGCATAGCAAAGTCTTAGCACATACATACATATATATATATATATATATATATATATATATATATATATATATATATATATATATTTTCTTTTTTTTTTTTTTTGCCATAGGATGACAACCAGCAGTAGTCCAAACTCCATGCAAATGCTGAGTATAGAAACAGAAGAGATTTCTGTTTAGAGGCCATTTCTGGCCATGTGTGTGGCATGTGAATCTATGTTTTGACCAAATTAAAGGTGTGAAACAGGGTTGATATGACAATGGTCAAAATGGGGAACAAGCAGAGGGTAGGACACTAGGGGATTAATTAAGGAATAAGCAGGATGATGGTGGAAGAGGACCATAGATCTCCACCTTTCAAAAGCTAACACTGTATAAGTACAAAGGATTTGGGAAATGTGGATACTCATATCACAAAGGATGCCTGACAACTGAATAATATTGATTGACCAAATGGATCAATCAAGTGTGTAATACATACACATATGTGAAGTGGAAAGTTATGTATAGTACATAATTATTTTGCAGGACTGGTGTTTCTTTTTTAAAAAAAATAGAGAAATTTGGGAAAGGTATTTAGGAATAACTGGGGTAGGAATATATGGCTGGTTAGGTAGCAAGTGCACACATACAGGACACATAAGTCAGAAGAAGATGATGATAGACACAAGAGGGTGGGAACACCATGATTGAGGGGAGGTATGAGACTGTGGAGGCACATCCTCATCCAGTGTAAATACAATGGGAATCTAGTCCTCTCTCTCAGAGCTGTAATCACTGTGTCATTTCACAGACACCTAGGGCAGTGCTGGAGGGGGCAGTAATTTGGCAATTTGTTGCAGGATCCTTTCCATATGACCAGTGTAGGCTCAGAGGCCTCTCTCCATGATCTATTCTACCAGCCTTGTCAACTTTTGTCAGTTGAAATAATCACTACCTTCAGTGCCACTCTGAGTGGATGCCATTGCACCAGCTCCCAGGGCAGAGCAACCTGATTCATGTGGTCTAGGTAGTGCAGGTGTTGGGGAGGTAACACTGGCAGGTTGTGACCTAGATGTGCCAGGTGTCTGTACTGCCAATGTTGACACCACCATAACCACAAGTGGAGGAATGACAGCCTGAGCTGCTGTGGCTGGTCTAGCTCCCTGTGCTGGTCATTGTGATGCAGCATAAATGATTGTTCAAATGTAATGAAAGGTGAAAAAAATTATAAATGATAATGGGAAAGAGTGCGTGAGGGGAGGCAAAAAAGAGAAAAATATTCTAAATCTTCAGTAATTTTAACATATCCCAGTCAGTACATATTCTGCATACATTTTTAATAATCTTTACATCCAGATATGAATGTTTGAGGCCATAAATTGCTGTTGCACTAATGTTATCATATTTCTGACTCTCACAATTCTAAACACTGTACAAAAAGTATGACTGCTTTGTTTCTGGATGATGGAGAACAATTTGTTAAATGTATATTGGGACTAAGCACATGTTATTCTACAGTATGAGTGCAGTTAATAAGTAATGAATTGTAAAATGAATATTACAAATATTGTCTGCTATTTTCATTTGTCTTTACTTAACCACTTATTTTATTTATTTATTGTATTATACATTTGTTTACGAGGAAGGTCCAACTGGACTAGTAATCAATTTTCAGTGGAGACTCAGGGAGAAAAGCTCCACAACAAATTAACAATTATAACAAATATTTACTAAGTAATATCAAGAACATGTGTAGACTAAACAGATGCAGTATACAAGAGTGTATGTCTCCAATACAAACAATACAAACAGCATATATCATACAACAGCTCCAATACAAGCATCAGGATCAAAATACAAACATTTAGGCAATCATTTAATGAGTGTTAATAATCTTACATTACATGTAGTTCTCAGAAATATAGGAGATATTTGTATTTAAGTAGGCAAACGTGCGGAGTACGTGGAAAGAGCAGGATGGTAGAGGGGAGAGGTAAGGGGGATTCCAAAGAGGGGGAGAGGAGGCAGTGGGAGCAGAAGGGAGACCAGTTGGTTTAGAGAGAGGGAAAGCAGATGTGATGTAGGGGACACAATAGGAAGGATGGTAAGATCAGCCCAGAGATGTACAGGAGCAGAGCCAGTTGTTGGTTAAGTGTTCCCTGAGACGTTGTTTAAACTTGGATGGGTTGGTGGTATTGAGGATGTGTTAAGGGATGATGTGTCAGGTCCTGGATATTTGATTGGAGTATAGAGAATCTCCAAAGCTAATGTTGGATTTAGTGACTTTTAATAGGAATTTTGTCAGAAGATTTTAAGTTTATATTGTTAGAGTAGATGTGCAGCAGGTAAGGGTGATAAAGGATAATGAGGGAAACGTACTCACAAGCGAGGAGAGTGTGTTGAGGAGATGGAAAGAGTACTTTGAGGGGCTGATGAATGAAGAGAATGAGAGGGAGAGAAGGTTGGATGATGTGCAGATAGTGAATCATGAAGTGCAGTGGATTAGCAAGGAGGAAGTAAGGATAGCTATGAAGAGGATGAAGAATGGAAAGGCTGTTGGTCCAGATGAAATACCTGTGAAAGCATGGAGGTGTTTAGGTGAAATGGCAGTGGAGTTTTTAACTAGATTGTTTAATGAAATCTTGGAAAGTGAGAGGATGCCTGAGGAATGGAGAAAAATTGTTTTGGTACCGATTTTTAAGAATAAGGGTGATGTGCATAGCTGTAGTAGCTACAGAGGGATTAAATTGGTCAGTCACAGCATGAAGTTATGGGAAAGAGTAGTGGAAGCTAGGTTAAGAAGGGAGGTGATGATTAGTGATCAGCAGTATGGTTCCATGCCAGGAAAGAGCACTACAGATGCAATGTTTGCTCTGAGAGTGTTGATGGAGAAGTACAGAGAAGGTCAGAAGGAGTTGCATTGTGTCTTTGTGGACTTAGAGAAAGCATATGACAGGGTGCCTAGAGAGGAGTTGTGGTATTGTATGAGGAAGTCGGGAGTGTCAGAGAAGTATGTAAGAGTGGTACAGGATATGTAAGAGGATAGTGTGACAGCAGTGAGGTCTGCGGTGGGAGTGACGGATGCATTTAAGGTGGAGGTGGGATTACATCAAGGATCAGTTCTGAGCCCTTTCATATTTTCAGTGGTGATGGACAAGTTGACAGACGAGATCAGACAGGAGACCCCATGGACTATGATGTTTGCAGATGACATTGTGATCTGTAGTGAGGGTAGGGAACAGGTGGAGGAGACCCTGAAGAGGTAGAGATATGCTCTAGAGAGAAGAGGAATGAAGGTCAGCAGGACTAAGACAGACTATATGTGTGTGAATGAGAGGGAGGATAGAGAAATGGTGAGGATGCAGAGAGTAGAGGTGGGGAAGGTTGATGAGTTTAAATACTTGGGATAAACAGTTCAGAGTAATGGTGAGTGCAGATGAGAGGTGAAAAGGAGTGTACAGGCAGGATGGAGTGGGTGGAGAATAGTGTCAGGAGTGATTTGTGACAGACTAGTACCAGTAAGAGTGAAAGGGAAGGTCTACAATGGGTTGGAGACAGTGGCATTGACAAAAAGGCAGGAGTCAGAGTTTGATGTGGCAGAGTTGAAGATGTTAAGATTTGCACTGGGTGTGACAAGGATGGACAGGATTAGAAATAAGTATATTAGTGGGTCAGCCCAGGTTGGAAGGTTTGGAGACAAAGCCAGAGAGGCAAGATTACATTGGTTTAGTCAGGTGCTGAGGAGGAATGCAGAGTATATTGGAAAAAAGATGCTAAGGATGAAGCTGCCAGGTAACAGGAAAAGAAGAAGGCCTAAGATAAGGTTTATGGATGTGGTGAGAGAGGACATGCAGGTGGTTGGTGTGACAGAGCAAGATGCAGAGGACAGGAAGAAATGGAAACAGTCGATCCGCTATGGTGACCCCTAATGGAAGCAGCCAAAAGAAGAATAAGAAAATTGTTAGAGTAGGGCTGTACCAGGTTTTGGTCTGCTGGGCATTTATCAGGTTCATAAAGGATGTTATGGGCAGTAGTTAGTTGAATGAAAGATAAGAGATTGGGTAGTTCTAGCCACTTGTGTTTGTGAAGAGCAGTGCAGTGATGGGAGCTGTATGGGGAATTTGTTGCACATCTGGAGATTTTATTGTAACAGACCTAATGTTTATTTAAGTCTGTTTTTTAAGGTTTGTGAAAATTAGAGAGGCATACAGAAGGGTAGACAGTAGATGGGTCATGGCAATTGATGGCCGGGTGGTGTTGGTTAGGTATGGCTTGACTTTGTAGAGTGAGCCTAGTTTTAATGATGAGTGCTAAGTGTTTGTCAAATCTCAGGCAGTTGTCAATGGTGAGTCCAAGTAGTTTGGTATGAAGGACAGGTTTAATGTTGGTTTATTTGGATGAAGAGATGATAAATGGGGGAATATAGACAAGTGTTTTGTTATTGGTAAAGAACATAAGTTTACTTTTATTTGGACTGAGTATAAGTTGATGGTTGGACAGGTATGATTCAATGTCTAAGAAGGATTTGGGGGTTATTTCTTAAAGTTCTCAAAGGGAGGGAGCAGTACAGATGAGTGAGGAGTCATCTGCGTATTAACCAATAGTGGTTAGGTGAGTAGCGGTGTGGAGCTTGTTGGTAAAGATAGTAAAGAGTAGTGGTCCAAGGACTGAACATTGTGGGACACCAACTTAGACAGGTGGTAGGTTAGAAAGTTAATTTTACCACTTAACCACTTGTTGTTGGTCAGATAGGTAGATGTGAAACCATGAGAGAGCTGTTTGGGTTAGGTTTAGGGATGAGAGTTCATTGAGGAGCTTTTGGTGGGATACGGTGTTGAACGGCTTAGACATACCTAGAAAGACAGATGAAGTTGCTCCTTATTTTTGACTTGGTTAATTGTGGTAGTAAAACTTATAAGTGCAGTTGTGATGCTGCGCCTGGGTCGAAAGCCATGTTGAGAATTGGTTAGTAGGTTGTTACATACTAGATAATCCAGTAGTAGTGATTGTATGCATTTTTCTAGAATTCTGGGTAAGGGAGGTAATACGGCTACTGGTCTATAGTTTGAGAATTCTGTTGTGGTGCTGCCTTTATGCAGTGGGATGATATAAGAAATTTTGCAGAGCTTGGGGATATATTACTTGGTAATAGACTGGTTAATTGAGAGAGATGGGGTAAGAGGTGGCATCCTCTGCTAGCCTGAGATATTCGGTAGGGAGTAAATCTGCTGCAAAGGATGCAGGCTTTAGTTTGTTTAGCAGTTTTTTTATGGTGCTAGTTTCGATAGGCCTGACAGAAAAATAATTGGTATTTCTTTCTGCTGTTGTAAGGATAAACAGGGCAGTATTGCTATCTTTTGCTAGGGATAGTATGGAGTTGATAAAAGTGTGAATTAAACTGGGTAGCTATACTATCTGTATTATTTGTTGAGGTGGGGGTTGGAGTTAAGGATTGACCAGGTTGTAGTAGCTTTTAATAGCTATGGTGTTGTTGTTAGATCCTAGTATAATATATATTTTTATCGTTCTTAATCTGTTTTTTTTTTTTTTTTTATATGTTTCTTAATTGCCGATAGCTGAGAAAGGAGACTTGACTTTTGTTGTTCTGATATTAGGACCAGGGTATGGCTATGGATCTCTGTTTGAGAAGCTGTTTGTGTCTTTAGTTAGTCATGGAATGTATTTTAATTTAACTTGGATCTTCCACTGAGATGCTAGACTGCTAAGTATGTCAAGGGACTTGTTGTTAAAGTATTGAACAGCAGAAACTATGTGTAGATGTTTTAGTGGGGACCAGTCACGATGTTGCAGGAGTGATTTAAAGAGATCGGGGGAAGAATATATAATCACCTGTATTGATTGCTATGATGCTGCATGAGATAGTCATACTGGTCTGAACATCTTGGAAATGTAGAGCATGTATACTCATGTAGCTGTCTGACAACCAGTTATAGCCTGGTGCCCAGATACTTGATAAGCTATTGATAAAATCAGTGTCAGTATGAAATGGCAATCAGTCATACCTGAAACCATGAGTAGTCTGTTCCTCTTTAAAGAATTGCAGTCTCTCCTGATGCATGTCCTGGTTTCCTTCAATCTCTGCAGAAGCTACAAATAAAAACAAGAAACAGTAATGAAAAACTGTGTATATTGCCAAGTCTTGGTAGTGTATTCCATGGCGCCATATACTTACACAACTGAGATGGTTTGTGGGACTTATAATGAGCCTAAAACTGGCTAAGGAGGTCTTGTTTTTGCCTTTCTAATTTCCTGTAATGGTGAAAGTATTGCTCACTCATAAGTGGGATGGCAGAAGCATGGGTAACAGTCTTGGCTAAACTATTCCAATTCTCTGCCTTGTACTGAGACCCACCCTGCAGAGCCCATTGTCTGTAGTGTTTGATAAGAAGGTCTGTTCCTTGCACCACCTCTGTGTTCTAATGGAGCGGTACCCTTACCATAACCTGCCATGTCTTCCTTTCAAAGATCTCTGGGAAAAATGGCAGTGAACTAGCACCCAAATCAAATCCAGTGTATATGCAGCAGCCAGTGTGCAATGATGGACACCATGGAGAAATGCATTTGCACAAGAAAAGACACAGAAATGGGCTAGGATTACATATATTTATTTTCTTCAATGTCTAGTTTAAGTGAGAAATATGGCAGTAACATTTGGCCATGTGTGCTGATCACTATATTTACATGTTCCACAGTGACTAGATATCATGTGGGTTACTGCTGATATCTCAGTTACATTTCAAATGATAGCATCCCACCTTTGAGCATACACTCAGGAATGGTGTATAGCATTCATAACATTAACAGTCTGACACACAAATATGTAATCACCTGCAGAACAGAAGATTAGTAAAGTAGAAGTTAAAAAAATAGAAAATGAAGTTATGGTATACTTGCGAAGTGAAGGATTTAGTGTAGAAAATCTAACACAGGTTACATTGCAGCATGATGAAACTAATATGCATAGTAGGGAGAAACTGGAGGAGCAGGAGACATCTGAAGAAGAAATATGGACATGGGCAAGAAAAAGAGATTTAATATGGTGCAATAGTCATGCAAAGGAGGAAGTAACACCAATCATTAAAAAAAGAGCAGCACCAACGATATTGAAGAAAAATACAGGCAAAGGTATCCTGACATGTAAAATTTTACAATACAAGAAATAAGAAAACAAAGAGGAAAAGCAGAAAAGAGGATTAGTAATGGAGAAGTTAAAGAAATAGAAACTGAGGTTATAGATTACCTGTGAAGTGAAGGATTTAGTGTAGAAAATCTAACTCAGATGACATCACAGCAGGATAGAGCAAAGGATCCTCATATTAAAGTGAAACCAGTGATCAGTTGCCATATGAAGCTACTTTGGAGTCTTTCATAGGATACCAGTACAAACATTCAGTTGGAGTTGTACAGCAAGAGAAGGAACAGGAAACTGTAGCAACTCTGACACAGTTAAGGATGCAGAGTGATAGGCCAGTGAGCTCCCATATGAAAGAGCAACAGATGACACAAGAAGAAAAGAATGTGGCACAGGAGGATGCTCTGGAATTTCTTATAGAATGCCTGCAGGAAATGGAGAACAAAGAATGTGCCCTCGGTTTAGAAGAAAATGATCTAAGAGAAGAGTTTCTTGATTAAATAAAAATGGGGCAGACATATTAAGATCAATGAAAAAAATAGACTGCAGAAAGTCAATAAAACCCAAAAAGTTAGAAGTTTGATAAAACAAATGAACACAGGGGAGAAATTGAATACCATTATTATGGAAGTAATGAATAGAGAAAACTATAAAGCAATTAAGACAAAAAGTGTCACTGCTAGAAGAATGTAGAAGAGGGAACAGATCAACAAAAATATTCAGAAAGATAGACATGATAAAAGCAATGCACAGTATCAGAACAGATCAGGATCTATTGTGCACTATCACAAATAATAAACTGAAAATATCAGCACAGGCAGAAGAACAGAGATATGCAGATAAATATAAAGGAAAAGGAAAAATAAGCAATTTACTGATGACCCAAAAAGTTTTATAGAGAACTGGGAAACAAAGCCAAAGGAATTGAAACACCACCAAAATAGAAGAAATAGATACATAATAGAGAAATATCTATGAAGATCCTATGGAACTTAACAAAAATATTAAATGGATAGAAGAAGTAAATGAAAGAATAAGAAGTTTAATTGTATAGGATATGAAATGGGATATAGTAATGGCCAGAAAGATTGAAACAAAGTTAAGAAAAGCTCCTAATTGGAAAACCACAGGACCAGATATAGTACTTAACTTCTTGCCCAAAAGTGTTAACATCTTTACATAAAGATTTAGCCATGAGTAAGAGCTATTTATATGCACACCCTAACCAGACACCAGTCTGGCTAATAATAGGAAAAAGAATACTCCTACTTAAGAGCAAAAATGCAAGTTATCCTAAAAACTATAGACCAATAACTTGCCTTCCAATGACATATGAACTATACACTGGAATTGATGCTGACAGAGTTTATAGTCATTTAGAAAAAAAAACTCAGTCCTGGCAATAGAGCAAAAGGGTAATAAAAGAAAGTCATAAGGAACAAAGAATCATTTGTTGTTAAATAAAATCATAATGGAGAACTGTAAAAAGGGGAAAAATCTAAGTATGGCATGGATAGACTATAAGAAATCATTTGACAATATCCCGCATTCATGGATAAAAGAGTGCTTAAAAATGTGTAAGATACACTCTACACTGATTGATTACATTACAGCAACCATGGAACAGTGGCAAACCACTTTGCAGTTAAGCCACAATAAAGGACAAATTATTATTCCAGGGATAAAATTTCAAAGGATGAAATTCCAGGGTGACCCTCTGTCACTGCTGCTATTCTGTCTTGCCCTTAACTCACTAAGTTGTTTACTTAACAGATTAGGTCATGGCTAAAATTTGGCTCCCAGAAAACAACAAAGTCCAAAGACTTCTTATCTTCTTTTTGTAGATGATTTGAAACTGTATAGTTCATCAGATGAAGAATTGAAAGCACAATTGCAACAACTCAAATCTTTTTCAGATGATATAAGAATGTCATTTGGTCTTGATAAATGTGCAAAAGCATCCTTTAAAGCAAGCAAGCTGAAGCACCAAGAAAACATCAGTTTGGGACAGGAATGTGATATAAAAGAACTTGAGCAAGAGGAAGTGTATAAATATTTGGGAATTGATGAAAGGTCTACAATAGAAAATGAAAAAATGTGAATAAAACTTAGTAAGGAATATTTTAGAAGACTTAAATTAATGCAGAAAACAGTATTGACACCTAGAAAGAAAGTCCAAGCTATAAACCAATTTGCTCTTCCTATCCTGACTTACAGTTTTGGAGTGATTGACTGACCCAATAAGGTGTTGGATAGGTTGGACAGGAAAACAAGAAGGAAGATTTGTGCTCCTCAAATGATTTATAAAAATCCATGCATACCAAGATTATATATATCCCATTCTGAAGGAGGTATGGTCCTCCTCAAAACTGATTACATGTATAGATCTGCAGTCATGGCACTGCATATATATTTGCTGACCTCACAAGACTGAAATGTAGTAAAAGTTTTGAAACATGAGGAGAATAAGTCTAAGATTACTTCCCTGCTTAGTTTAGCAGAAGCATATCGGCATCAAGTGG
Source organism: Protopterus annectens (assembly GCF_019279795.1). NCBI lineage: Eukaryota > Metazoa > Chordata > Ceratodontiformes > Protopteridae > Protopterus > Protopterus annectens. The sequence continues at coordinate 204,705,926 of NC_056735.1, forward strand.
GAATGGAAATCAAACCAGAAGGAGACAAACATCAGGCAGCAATGGAACGTGCCAAAAAAAAGAAAGAATATAAAGGAAAGGATCAGATGAGAAGGCAAGAAATGTGAAACATGCATAAATATAGTTGCAAATATAGAAAACTCTTGGTGCAACCTTATGTTGATCAAGATCAAATGCAGAAATGGTTAAGGAAAGGTACATTTAAACCAAAATATGAAAGGTTAATATTGGGGGCCCAGGACAGTGGACTATGTACATGTTGGTTTACAAAGTCTATTGAACATGTGGAAGAAACTGATAAAATGTAGGTTTAGTAAAACAGAATTCGAAACAGTCGCATATCTCGTTGCTGGTTGTGACATACTAATGGCAGAAGGACTGCATACTGAAAGGCACAATAATGTGGCAAGACTGTTGCACTGGGGATTGTGCAAATATTATAATACTGAAGTAGCTGAAAAACATGAGCCACAAGGTATCACAGAAAATGATGAAGTTTATATTGCATGGGAGCATCCATTACCAACAGTTCAAAAAATAGATGTGAGAAAACCAGATATAATAGCCCATGAAAAGAGGACAAATGTAGTCTTGATCAGTAGGATTGCAACACCCAGAGTCTACAGTGTCTTACATACAGAGAGACACAAAGTCATAAAATACCAGGATCTGCAGGCAGAAACAAGGGCAATGTGGAAGAAAGATACCTAGACAGTTCCACTAGTAGTAGGGTCTTATAAAAAAGAATTTACAATCATACTTAGATATGTTACAAATACATGTAACTCCATATGAATTGCAGAAGAAGTCATTGTTAGGTACATTGTGGGTGCTGCAAAGAGCACTTTTGGCTAACATCAAATAATGAAGCAATACTAATTTCATGAACTTTAATCACACTGATTTATGAATGGGGTCCATTCCTGTCATGGCACTAGAAACCCAAAAGACTTGGAGAAACTGAAAAAGAGGGAAAATATTGGGGAAAGAGACTTACAGTGTACAAGAGGGGATGTCCTCACAAGCAAATTACATGAGAATTCTCATTTGATGATTATGCAGATATGCCATTGAAGCAGTGTGCAGGCCTGTTTTGTAAGATGTTTTGCTGTGCTCTTCATATTCAACTGCATTAATACCTTGCTAGCTATGTTTTCTCATGGTATTGCACATGTACTATTTATTCCATAGCATGCATGCAGAGGTGTGTTATTATAATTAGTGATAGTACCATTCTGAGTGACACGTAGATGACATTATCAAGGTTAACAGCAGCAGTTCACAAATGTATTGCAACATTACTATTATAATTCGCATCTGTATTTTTCATTAATTTATAAAAAAATGATCACGTGTTGCGCCACATAAAAGTTTACTGTCTGTCTCTTGTGGATTCAAACCCTGCTCCTATTGTACAGGACACACACTGAGACAGAACTGCAGTTTTATGCATTCAGTAATATTCAAAATTCACACAACACCAGTCTCATTTGTGTGACTGATGACTAAAAGTCTTTGCAAATGTGAAATTTTTTTTTTCAGCTTTTGCCATATGATGAGAACCATCATCCCCTACAGGAGTATCTCTTACCCCTGGGCCTGATCTAGCCTCGTTGTGCAAAATTTGAAGTAAAAAAATGTATTCGTAAATTTCATTGCAATGATTTCACAACTTTGTGGGTTTCTACAAGTAAAATGTTTACAGTAATCACCCCACTTTCATGTAGAACACACCTTCTTGAAATTTGAACTCTGCTCCTAAGGCATTACCATGAAATATTAACATCAGGAACGTATTGCACCACATAAACATTTAAATAAAAAAGCAAAAAGTTAAGCACATGTTCTGAGCATTGGACTTATGAAATGTGCATTTATGTTTCTTTATACCCAGTGTATCAGACTATTGTTATTTCTCCTTACAGAGTGCTGTTGTGTGACTGGAGGCAGTGGAAATGTGTGGGTGATAAAGAATGTGAGGGTATAAAGAACTGTTAAGACAGAGTTACTGTTAACAGTTGTGCATTACTTATTTGTAGCACTGTTGTAATGCTCAGGCATGTGCATATCATTGTGTGGGAACCAACATCATATTTATCTACAAAGCACTTCATGCAAATTGACTGATACAAAAATGATAATGAGCTGAGAACTAATTAACATATTTCGTGCATCTAGAAGGGTTTATCTACATCTTATAAAGAGAATGTGGGCTCCATGCTAGGGAAGATTGCCTTGTTTCCCAAATGTTGCTGACTGAAGTATTGACGACAGTTTTGATTAGAACTACATAGGATGACATCTGAGATCTTTCAGGGTATATATTCTTCCATACAACTGCTCATTGTTAGCATGTTAATAAATAGTTGCAGTGAGTCCTGTCAACCTACAGTGTTTCAATAAATTCTATACAAGTAATCTGAAATGTACTTTGTGGGTGCAGGGCAACACACATTTATGTATACATAGTTCCTTTGTATTGTTTTTACATGTTTAAAAGTTTACACAGTCACTGTCTGAGCAACTTCTGTAGGTTTCTGGTACATTAACCACAGTTTTTCTGTTTATGATGTTTTCATTTTTTATTAAGAATCTAATATGCTGACATAATATATGAAATGGTGCTAAATGTTACAGTAAGGAGATTCTTTTATAGTATGGTACTGAAATGGACTATGCTGGAAATGTTTTTGGTAGTACAGCAGTTCTGCATTTATATATTGATTATTACTTATATCTGAATCTTCTTCTTCTTCTTTTTGCTTTTTCCCAGTTAGGGGTCGCCACAGCGGATCATCTGTCCACTCATGATAGGCAGTGGAGTTTTACGGTGTTGAGTTTGCAGCCAGGCACCCAACCTTCCACAGAAGGCACACACACGCACACACTCACACCTAGGGCCAATTTAGAGTGTCCAATCCACCTACTGCATGTCTTTGTGATGTGGGAGGAAACCGGAGCACCCGGAGGAAACCCATGCGACCACAGGGAGGACATGCAGACTCCACACAGAAGGCATCCCAGCTGAGAATCAAACCAGAGAACCTCTTGCTGTGAGGTGGCAATGCTAACCACTGCACCACTGTGTACTTATATCTGAATAATTATTAAAAAAGAAAGAATATTTTCAGTTTATATTCAACAGAATGTTTTGCTTAATCATATTGATTTCATAAGAATAAATTATGTTTGCATACTCACAGACACCCTCGATAAGCCTATTCAACCACCTTAGGGCATGATGTCTATTGCATTCAGCTACAGAAAGAATAATAAGAAGGGATGCGTGGTTGTTTTCATATCATATATGTGTATGCATATCAGTCAGGTATGATACATTTTGTAAACAGCACTGTAGGTTTTTATACACTACAAGTAAATTCAAGACAAGGAAGAATGACTTCTGTTCATTTTGTGATAATTTTTTTTTCCTTCAAATTTCAATATTTTCCTAATTTTGTTTACTGCAAGTGCAAGCAAAATGATGTAATGACTTCAACTGCTTCAATGTATTCATTCTGGCTACAGCTTGTCTGCTTTGGGTTCCGTATATCTTATATCTTTTGGTCTGGTATGTACAAGCCTGCTTTGCAGTATGCTCTGTATAGCTTACTTTTTTCCTGAATAACAAGTAAAGTTGCTTTATGGAATACAATCCTTAATTTGTGACAAAAGGTTAACACTTTATCTAGCATTAAGTTGTATGCAGGTCATTCTGTTGCTAATTTGCCCCTACTGCCACTTTGCCTTGTGTTCAGTGGCTAGTCAACAATGTACATTCAGTATTTTGAAACTAATGATTGCCTTACAAAAATTAACAAATGGACACAGACACACACACACACACACACACACACACACACACACACACACATACACACACACACAGAAAAGCTCCACAACAGATTCAAAAACTATTAAACAGTAGTTGATGAGTAATTATCTACAAGGGGAGAAAAGTCCCACAAGAGATTAAATATTATGCAATGAGTTGGGAAGAATACCACAAAAACACAAATAAAAACATTTTACAGTATCTGATAAGTAATTATATACAAGGGCAGAAAATCCCCACAATTAATAAAAACACAAACAGATTGAAATGCATTTACAGAAATATTACAGGATAAATTGCAATCAATAATACAGTATACACTGCAAATAGCAAGACACAATGCAGAAGAGATAGGCCATGTCAGGTAAACTAATACATTATTATACAAATTATTGGCTATATTTCTAAGAATATATGGAGGTGAGAAATAACTGAGTATTCTGAAGACAAAACAAAGGAAAAGAATGAGATGAGGAGGAGTAATGAACAGGAGGGAACATTAAGGATATTGACATTACACTGATTACTATTAGAAAGACGAGAATGTTATAGATGGACATGAGAGAGGAAAATAATAGTAGCAAGTGTTGGCTGAAGAAGTAGAAGACTATAGCAATAACCCACGCCTGGGTGTGGGTAATGCTAAATTTACCCACGGTTGGCGTGGTTTGGTCCCGAGGGCGTTGCTTATTTTAAAGCTGTCTCGCTATGTTAAACCCATTTAACATAGCGAGACAGTGTTTTAAAAAAATGAGTTATACTAATGGAAAAAAGTCCGGGCGACCGGACCTTTTTCCATTAGTATAACTCGATTTACAACGGGCACGCTGGCCAATCAGTGTGCACGTTTTGGGGGGATCATGGTATAATACACATTAGTTGTATGTTATCATTAAAGTGAGAGCTTCTTTTGATGTTGGGCCATTATTACCTGCTAAGACATGGAGGTGTTAGTAAAGTTAGAATGCGAAAAGCATCGTTATAGTGAGTAGGTGGTCATGCATCCATTTTGAGGGTTGTGCATTTACAGTTCCAGGTGTCAGAGGTATACATATATATATATATATATATATATATATATATATATATATATATAGATATGGATTCACTTTATAACCTCGAAATGCTGAAATAACGAATTTCAGTATCTCGAGACTATAAAACTGAATCCACAAAACACCGACAAACAAAAGCCGCGAAACCACATAACCGAAAACACCACACACACTATACTAAACATACAACACAACACCCACATCACAACATAAACAAAAAAAAACACATACACAACTCACACACCCCCCTACTTATATATACTAACTCCGAGATCGCACAAACACAACACAAAAGTTCACTCACACACGCACATTCTCCAATCCCTCACACACACTCTAACTCCCACTCAAAACCCTTACAAAACACTCACTTACCTGACATAACACCTACATCCACACACGATACCACGCACCACCAAAACACAAACCCGGACATTACGTAGCGCATCTTCATAACTTCATAGCTTCGAGATACTGAAATTCGACATTTCAGTACTTCAGTGTTATAAAGTGAACCTATATATATATATATATATATATATATATATATATATATATATATATATATATATGGTATGCCTTCATTTCATTGTAAAGAAGTTGTACAATGCACCAAAGTGCGAAAGTACGACCTCCAGATCTGACAAATGTCGACTGCCACTTTTGCAAATCCAAATGAGCGAATGCACATTGGTATTCGCTCATTTGAATTTGACATTGCAGGTGCAGATCACACTATAGCGGGGATCGGGAAATTAACCCTTTCCCTTACTGTAGTGCGAACTTGGAGTTTGTATATTAAAGTAGCAGGGGATGCAGGGGGGCTTGCCCCCTGCATAACAAGGTTTGGAGACATTTAGAAATGTCTCCTGACATTTACTGTTGTACTGCAATTCAAAAATGGTCGAATCTTGTTTTCAGAATTACCATTTTCAGCCTTGTGTTTTGGCATTTAAAGTCGCACAGTTGTGCAATCGTACAAATGCCTTTCTAACAAATGAAGATATACCATGTACATATATATATATACACACACACACACACATATATAGATATATTATATTTTATATATATATATATATATATATATATATATATATATATATATATATATATATATACATACAGATATATATATATATATATATATATATATATATAAATAGATATATATATATATTTTTTTTGTTCTTTGTGGGTTGAAGAAGCCCTAACAGGGTGAAAGCGCTTACCAATAAATAGTTTGGATTTTACTTGAACTTGGTCTGGAGCCATTGCTTGAGCAAGCATTTTCATCTGCTGCTTGAATAAGCTATAGTAGCTGCCGAATTTATGTTGACTTGCCTTGTCAGCCTTGGTTTGCTCCTGTGCTTCTTTTCTGGATTTTTTTTTTTAGTTTGGTCTTGAAATTAGAAAAGGTACAAAGGTGATAGATTTCCAGGTGTGGTTTACATAGCTAGAATATTGAAAGGTTCCTGCTGACAGGTGTGGTTTGTAAGTAGTGAGGAGCATTTTGTTTCCAGACTGAAGTGGTCTAGCAGAGGTGTATGTGTGCAATATGTCTAGAAGGGTTTAGCTTTGCTCTAGTTTGTATATTCGTTTTTGGACTAAGAACAGTGGTGTGTAAGTGAGTTGGGTAATTCAAACCATTTCAGGGCTAAGCAGTGATGGGTTCTGTTTGATAAGTTAGTTGCATTTTTTTATTTTATTGCAGCACTAGTTTAGTTTAGTTTATATATACAGCAAGAGAGAGATATCTGCATATACACATGCATATTTGTAAACAAATAAATGTTTATGAATATGTATATGTTTACTTTTTTGCAGATGTACACAGATATCTTTTTCATTCACACATACATTTCTAAATGCAGATACCTGCATTTATATAACATACATTTACAATGTTACCCTACCGCTATTTAAAAACCTATGTAAATTGTGGGGAAAAAAAGAAAATGTTAAAATAATTAACTGTAGAGCTTTACCCTTCTCGCTTGAGCCTGGAAACCTGTTTCAGCCAGCTGGTAGGCCCTCCACCTGTGCAGATCATCATAACGGTGCTGTCACTAGTGCCCATAGAGGGTGATTCATGCAGTGCCCTACCCTCTTCCTGCTCCTCATTTTCACCATTGTGTTATTAACCTCATTTCATCCATTTAATCTGGTCAAAACATAAATTCACACACCACACACATGGCCAGAAATGGCCTATAAACAGAAATCTTTTTTATTTATGTACTCAGCATTTGTATATAGTATGGCATCAAGCAGTAAAGCCTACTACTGTTTGTCATCCTATGGCAAAAAAATCAATAAATAATTATATATGTATGTGCTAAGAATCTGCTATTGGTCATGTCTACCAAATGTCTATTTTCTTCCACTCAGTGCCAGCCACTGTATTTTAAATTTCTGCAGATATAATTGCTGCATTGATAGACAAATCCAAAAAGGCTAGCACTCAAGTGAAAGGTTAATACAGACTTTTATTAGGCCCCAAAAAGCATCCACAGCCTGGTTTCAGCCATAAGCCTTTTTTTCAATGCATTGAAAAGGGCTCATGGCCAAAACCGGTCTGTGAATGTTTTCTTTGGACTTAATAAAAGTCTATATTAACCTCTCACCTGAGTGCTGGCCTTTTTGGATTTGACTTTTGTTGTTGGCTGGGCCATTGCACCTGCTGTATGAGTGGAAGCCTTTCTGTTGCTGCATTGATAGACCATAACCTTAGTCTCCTTGTCTTACCATCTGGGAGCCTCAATCTTGTGTCTTTATAGGTGCTACAATCATTAGAAGTGCCAAAACAAAAGTAATGAATGTAAATGCAGGACAGCAGGTTTGAGGGTAGAAGCCACACCGTCTATATTTAGACATCATTATACCCAGCCCATGCAACCATATAGGGGGTATTGCTCATGAAAGTGATAGTAGTAGTGTCAAATTTAGTTTCCTACTTACACTGAAGTAGTCATACAGAGGTCTGGTTTTTAATGCACATGTGTACCTTATATTGGTATAAGAAGGGAAATCATTGATCAATCCATTGATTCCTCATGTACTTATACGTGTATTTGCTTAAGCAGAGTAATGATTTGACTTGAATTCCACAATGTAATTATTGTCATGCAGTACTAAGTTATGTCAGTATGAGTTTTGAAGTAGTAATTGAGCTACTCCTCCCAAATGCCTATGAGACAACATACACCAACATGCATCACTGTAATTCAAAGAGATCAGCTGGGCTTCATATATATAAATGCTCCTGATTTCCTGTCAGTAACTGTAAAGTCACCATTTTTAACTGAGCCCAGTCCAGTTCAGTGGTATTTGCTTTGGGAGGAGGCAAACTTTTTAAAGTATGCTAAAACCAACTTTACACTTACAAAATTATGGGAAAGCTATGCAAATTCAGTTTAATGGATAACTTACTTCCAAGAAAAGTATTTATTTTTTGTGAAGTGAATGTTAAATGCAACTGATGCATGTTGATATCAATAAGAGGAGTGGTAATGACAGGAGTTGTGAATGTAAATTGTCATTTATTAGCTGTGTATACATGGCAATGTAATATGTAATTTATTAACATGAATTTTATCTGCTGACAGGAAACTTCACCATAATTATTACAGTTGTACACATTCCCTATAACTATGATGGTAGGAGTTTGCTTTGAACCATAGGTCTCAGGGTTCTTTTCTCTTTTTCATATTGCTGTGAGCATGGTTTAGCAAGGGTCTTGTGAGTTAGGACTGCAAGTATGTAGCAATGCATTAACATAGGAATATGCTTTCAGTGATTTACTGAAGTGGTGATGAGTGGGTTAAATTTCTGTAAATCAAGCTTCACTAGGGGTACTCCTGTATTTTGTTTCAGATGAATGTATGTTGCAGCAGCAGGGATGCAGACAAAGGGAAGACAATTTCAGCCCTGAGGGGAACAGTATCAGGATATATGGCAAGTGCCTTTTTAGGAAAGGGTGGACAAAACAAGCTGAGTGAGAGCACAATGGCACACAGCTTCAAAGTTTACACAGGCATTTAATTTCTGGCCAAGAAAAATATCTGTCCCTTCTTAAAGTCATTCGAATTTCTTAACAATTTTTATTGGTGTGTGGTTATCAACAGTTTCCCAAATATAAATAATGCATCCAAAGTTTCATTATATTTACACTCATACCTATTAATGTCTGTCACTACTTTTATCTCACCATGAAATTGTTTTATTAACTTTAATTGATGGCTTGGAAAAATAAACAGAATCATACAAGTAGTTGCAATAGCAGTGGCTTTCCCTTGAAGTGGTTATTGTCAAGAAAGTAGAACCATATGGCTTGTGTGTTACAAAAATGTCTACATTTGGCAATATGCATCCAGATTTATTAAAAAGTTGGCAAAAATTTAATTTACAAATCGATATGTAGTATATGAAACATTACTGAATTTTGTTCAGAATCATAAAGATCAACTGTCTGCTGAAGTAAAACAACTTCACGATACCTGTGAATAGTCAGAATGGTAATCAGAGTGAAGTGTCAGATAATATACCAAATGAAGAAGCTGATGTTGTTTCATATGGATCAAATCAAACAGTGAAGCAAACAGTTGCCATTGATTTAGATATTCAGGATTTTCCAGCATTACCAGAACCATCAGAACAACATCCTTTTGTAATAGGCAATGAAATCAGAGGGACACCAGCTGCAGAAGAAGAGACAGAACAAGAGGTAGAAGAAATGCATTTCGACAATGTTGGGTGATAACTTAGAGCATCACTGAATGAGTATAGTTTTAATTTACCATGGAGGATATTAACTGCATCAGAAATATCTGTACTTTCTAATGGCTTAATATTCATATCAGATGATGATTTGAAGCAAAACTAAGCATTGTCTGATCTGAAATTGTTTGTGCATAATTTGGATTTAAGGATGTTTTATAAGCAAACTGTAAGTCATGATGATTTTTTAAACTAGTATGTTTTTTTCTCCCAATCAACTAATAACAATTCATTTAATGTAGGTATGTTAAAAATAAATATATGAAGGGTTCAATGGTCTTCTTCTTTCAGCTTTCCCCGGTTAGGGGTCGCCACAGCAGAACTTCGGTCCGCTAATGATTGGCAGTAGATTTTTTACGGGTGCTGAGGTGCCAGCTCGACACCCAACCTTCAACGAAGGCACACCCATTCTATGCATGTCTTTCAAATGCCACTCGACCATGGAGAGGACATGCAGACTCCACACAGAAGGCAATCCCGCCGAGAATCAAATGGGAGAACCTCTTGCTGTGAGGCAACAATGCTACTGCTGCACCACCACGGAATTCAATATAATAAATAAAAATGTAAGTATTACAATTTAACTAACGATGAAATTCATGCTTTAAATAATTTAAAGTAAGTTAGATGATTCATTCATGACAAGTCCTGTAGATAAGGGTAGATATAGATTTAGGATGTTTTGTAGGTGAAAATTCTAAATTTATTTTTAAGAATAAACCAACTTTAAAACAGAAATCATAAGACAGAAAATATAAACCTAAGCAAAGGTGAGTTGCATACATGTAAGGGTATGTTCCCTTGTAGTAGATGCAGAACTTGCAAATATATTGACAGTACATAGCTGTTAAACATACTATAAATGGTATAGAATATGAATGAAGGTTTTATGCAGATTGTAATACAGATAAATTATTTATTAGACTGTTTAGACTGTCAAATATGCTGGCAAAACAAATCAGAAGCTAAATTATAGAATAATACAGCACTTGTCTATTATAAGATATAAGACATAAAAAAGCAAATGCTTTATTCAAATATGCAGTTTCTGCAGGTAACCATCATAATTTTACGTTTTCAGTACATGAAATAACTTATAGTTTTTTGCAAAAATGGTGACATAGTGAATGTAACTGAATGTAAGGAATATAAATGAACTATATTGTTTAATAGCACAGTTTTACCAGATTTAAATGGTATTATAAGTGTTTAAGCTATTACTAAAACAGTATTCTTTAATACCATAATAATAGATGTTGATGTCATTGTTTTAGTATTTAAGAGGGTCATGTATTATTATGTTTTAAAAGACTTGAAAAAGTAGAAGGAGTTGCATGACAGTTAATTTCTTGTTGAATAAAGTTTTGTACTATGGTTCTAGATATCCTGTTTGTCAGATGTATTGTTCCGTGGATTATTTTCTTTAATTATTTATTGATATTTGATTGATGAGAAAGTCCAACTGAGTAGAGGCCCATTTTCAGCGGAGGCCCAGAAGAAAATCTCCAAATTATTACAAAATATTTTTAAGAACAATAAATTTTACAGTCTTCAAAAATAAAACAAAAACATATACAGTTTAAATAAATAAATATAACAAATTACGCATAATTTAAAAACATTGGTTAAGAACTGATACAATAATATATGGATTTATCTAACTGTTGGGTGTGTTGGTTTTAACCAGAATAAATTACCAGCAATATTTTTTAATACCTTATTGAATTATCACTTAAGACACAGGCAAACATACATTTATATAAAGGAAAAATCACGTTAACAAACATTATACATCACTTACATGCTTTTATACATTTCTTATCAACTAGCCAATGATAACTGGGTCAACTTGGGATAAACATGGCTATGTTTGTAAGGGCTCTAGGGCCGTTAGCCTACTAACCAGCTATGAACCTATGAACCTATGAAGATTACATTACATAAATTGCTCAATTCCTGCCTCTACTTAAATATCACTCTTCCTCTAAAACATTACTCTGCATGTATTATTCCCACAGTTTCCATTTTTTCTATGTAGTTTACTCCCACGTCCAGTACTTTTATCTCTGTTATAATATTTGCTACTTCAAATGTCAGCCCCTCTAAATAATTCTTGTTACTTCTTAACCATTTGTCTTTTTCCTGTATCTATACTCTATTTTTAAACGCTACTTTCATGGTATCTCACTCATCAGCTATAATTTCTGAAGAAAAGTCTATCTTCCATAATAATTCTTGAATAATTGCCACTTCCCATTCGTTAAATGTGTCTCTTTATAGCAGGTAGGTGGGGAAGCACCAGTGTCTCGTTTTTACTCTGCATTTCTTAATATAATTCGATATTCACACCTTTTTGTCTATAGCTGTGAAGCCATTTATGTTTCAAAATTATATGTTTAATGTAGCCGTTCTGATCTTCTTCTTCTTCTTTCGGCATTTCCCAGTTAGGGGTCGCCACAGCGGATCACCTTGTCCGCTCATGATTGGCAGTGGAGTTCTACGGTACACACATGCACACACTCACACCTAGGGCCAATTTAGTGTGTCCAATCCACCTGCAGCATGTCTTTGGGATGTGGGAGGAAAACGGAGCACCCGGAGGAAACCCATGCGACCACAGGGAGGACATGCAGACTCCGCACAGAAGGCACTCCAGCCAAGGATCGAACCGGAGAACCTCTTGCTGTGAGGTGGCAATGCTAATCACTGCACCACCGTGGCCGCCCAATGTAGCCATTCTGATAGGATGTTATTATTCCCACCTATTAAATATGACAGCTTTTTTAAATATTTATTACAAGCTTTTGTGTAACATGCACCCCCTAATGTGTGGCAGGTTGATCTCTTTTACAATTGTTTTTGTTTGTCTCCATTGGAACCTATGTCACATTGTCCAAGTCTTTTTGATTTAATGAAAACCCTTGAACAAAAAATTGAACACACCCCAAAAATACCCCAGAACTTATTAGCCTAAAACAAACACAGAAAACTATGTAAATCTTCAAATAACAAAGTTTAACCCTCTTGATAAGAGCAATTGTCGCAACTCAACAGCTACTCACACGGGCATAACTTAACCTAACATTAAGGATATCCATGCTAAGACGCATTTTACAGCCAGTGCTCCTACTTGCACTAATTGCTGTCTGCTCTTGCCTTGTCTTCATTTCCCTTCCTGATGTCAAAAAAGCTTATATGCTTTCAGAAAACATTAACCTTTTAGCCTTCCAAAAGTGTTCTGTCTTTTATTGCTTCCCACTATAGTCAGCCTGTCTTTATTAAAACACAAGTACCAAACATACAGCTCTAAAAACCTTTCAACTCACACTGAACATTTATTTGCAAAAAAAAACTTTTGATAACATTCAGTGTCCTCTTATTTACTTGTTTCCACAAAAAGCTTATTAGATTAAGCCAAAGGTCTTAATTCAGACATTTACCTATGCAAAAGTAAAAGAGAACATATCAGCTCTACAAATGTTATAATCTGTGCACATTTACATCCCATTCTTCACCTCAGCAATTCAATTTTGCAGCATATTAACTTAAAAATGTCCAGCATTTTTTCTCTTTTTTATATTGTAATGACTACTTTTCCTAGCAATGAAAAAGAAAAAAGACACTTGTTTACTTTAGTATCTTTATCACATACAACAATAACTGAAAATGTTTTACTATGTAACATGCAATTTATGTCATGAAATGCTTTCTACAAATACTGATAAGAACAAAAAAATGTTTTACTTGCAGTTACTTTTCTTCCTTCAGTGTCCTTCCACACATTAATGACATGAAGTAGGACATATGTCTTTCAGTCCACCACAAGTTTAACAAAGTAACAAAGCCAAATATTTTTATTTTTCTTGTAAAGCTATATTTCACAAATGTGATTAATGCCTTATAATCTCACATTCATTCACTCATTTCAGTGTGCTGGTCTCCTTCCTGTTCATCTCCATCTCCTAACCTCAGACACCAATTCAAGTTCAAGATATTCTTGATTCTTCTAGTCAGCTCCTTTGATTTTTCTGTCTCTCAAAAATTTTCCTTTGGAACATTGGGAAAGGTATCACTGGCAAAGTCTCTCTCTCTAAGCTTTATTATTGGAAGAAAGAAAAGCAGATTTTCCCGATCTATTTGATGGCTCACTCTTCATTAGACAAACTTTTATATTTCCTCCTTAGCCTGTTCTACATTAAAAATTACTTTGATCATCTAGAAGAAATATCTGAAGACTAGCTAGGAAGAGCAGCCTTAGTCTCACATCTGTCGCTCAACATTCCTTGATTGCTGAGATAAATTTCTTTCCTTTCTGCCTGGTGTACAGTGAATCATTTTCCAAAATAAATATATATATATATATATATATATATATATATATATATACACTGTCTCTAATTTTTAATACTTTGACCTTTTGCCACATTTTTGTCAGGTTCAGTTTTTTTTTTTTTTTTGCTGGTATGATTGCATCTTTAATAATATAGGTCTTGGCTGCTTTCTCATTGCCAGGTTTGGAGCATACATACAATGTGCCCTTTCAATTAACAGATGCTGCTGTGGAATACCAGTCCAGTTTGCTTATATGTGTTTTCATAAAATTAATACAGTGCATTCCTTCCAGTTTATCTGGTACAGCAGAAAATCTCATGTTTTCCTTGTATGCTCTGTCCCCTAACTCTGCCATGTTTGAGCAGTTTCATACTCAGCCAACCTTACCCTTTTGTTAATTGAGTTGATATACTGCTACAATATTTTATTTATTTTAATACTCTCTGAACACATTTGATTTTTTCCTCTAGATGACTGAAAGCCATGTTTTGCTGAACAACTGCAAGATTCTTGTCAGACAGTGTTTTCTCTTCACCTTAACTAGTTCATTTTATTTTAGGCTCTCTAAGTTTCTTCTAGCCAGTAAATGAATTTACTAAAACTTGCAGAGTTTCTAACCCTTATCAATGTTTCTTTTTTTCACACTAGAAGAGTTGAAATCAAGCTGTTGATCAGTTGATCAGTATGAAGCCATCTTGGAAGTCCAATACCAGCAATATAACCACAAATTGAAATGCTGAGATGAGTAACAATATATATATATATATATATATATATATATATATATATATTTTTTTTTTTTTTTTTTTTTTTACTTTAGCTATAATCAGTTTAACAATGAAAGAAGCTAGTTTTATATATTGATGTATATGCAGCAGTTTATAAAGTATTTAGAAATTCGTTGTGATGATTAAATACTCAGCTTCTCACATATTTTTTCTGTTCTCATAATTATAAAGTAAGATGTGCAGAATGTTCCATTGGGTTAGTTATACTAAATTTGTTCACTGAATACATTTAATAACTGGAATTAAAATGGATGCAATGACATACAAATATAATTCTAGAAAGTTCAGTCCCCTACTGCTTTAACTCCTAGCTGATGCCTTAGCTGTAACCCATGACAGAAAGCACATACAATGACAATAGTAGTTTAAGTTTTACAGGGATAGTCCAGCAAAACTTTGGGAATGATATGGGTGCTTTTTGTCTGTAACTGTTTCCTTAATAGAGGCTAGTTACTGAGCAAAATCAAGAAAAAATAACAAAACATGAATTTCTAAGATGATTAATTTATTTGCAGACTGCTGTATAATTTACGTGACCTGGTGCATTTCTGTTCACAAATATGTGTTGTTTTGATCTGATTGTTGGAAGGAGCAGAGTGGGAAACTGTGAAGACAAATGGGCAGAAATGTGATATTTTTTTTTTCAAAAACATTTTATTTTGTTTTCATTATAAACATATGCAAGTGTACATATAACAAATACAATAAAACAATACAAAACTATTTACAATATTTGCATTCATCCATAATAAACAATAATTTTATCCATGAGAAGATATTAGTATTTGTTCAAAAGGTTTTCCAATTTTTATCATGCTATTTTTTATGAGTAATGTTATGAGTTCTACAACAAATGGTTTGCATTTTTTTTTTTACAAGGAACTTTTGCTAAATTAATAAAATCTTTAAACATCAAATCTTGTTTACTTTACCAGTTCAAAGTAATAACTTTTCTAGCAATTGCACAAACTGACCAGGGTATCAGAATCTGAGATTTAGGTATTACATTAGGTATAGGAACATTGAATAGGATTAGTGAGTTAGAAATATGAGAGCTATCAGTACATAAAGCATTTACAAAAATATCTCAAGTCTTTCCAGTATTGAACAACATTTCTGCATTCAATGAATATGTGAACCCACTTGGCCTCTAGTAATTCATCATATTTCCAACATTTACTTTCACTGTTTTTGAGTATGAGATTTATTTATGTGGAGTATAGAAACTCCTATTCATAAATTTCCATGTATACAATCTCCAATATAATGAAGAAGGGGTACCATACATAGAATTCAATAACATTTTTTTGGATTAATCAGATCTTTATTCTCCATTAATCTTTACATAGCAATTCCAAAAATCTGAGTCAAACATTAGAGTGCCTACTGTTAGTATCTTATAGATAGGTGAGATACTTAATTTTTGATTATCTATTTTTTCAAGACAATTAATAAAAAGCTGAACCAAGCTGGGTATAGATTCAGTCTCTAGGTTGATTGATACTCTTTTTTTGTTTTCTATAAACTGCCGTAATGAGTGTATAAACAACCAACTGTATTGATTATTATCAAAACTACATAAAAGAGAGTTTAGTGGTTTAATACTCTTATTTTCAATAAACTGATGCCAGAATATCAAGTTATGTTTCTTTAATTTGTGCATCGCATTGATGTTGAAAGAATCTAGGCAATCAGGGGAGTATGCTATAAGAAATATAAGAAATATAAATTGTTTAATGTTGTAATTGCAATAAATTATATTTTTAAATTTATTAAATATTTGATGAATGATATAAGAAAAATGATCAAACTTCTTATTAAATAAACAAAATTCACGTAAAAGCCAATGAACGCTACTTATTCCATATTGTTCCTTAAACTGATTTTCTATAGTTCTGACATCAGTTATATGAATCTCATATATTGTTTTCCAGCCAGATATATAGGTAGGTGTGATCCAATGTAATATTACATTAATTATAACTGATTTGGAATAAAGAGCTAAGCTAGGGAATGCTATCCCATTAGTGCTCCAAGCTCTAATGTGGCATTTATATGCAATCCTAGGTTTTAAAGGGAACCATAAAAAATTAAGTAGCATGGCATCTAATTTTTTAAATATTTTTTTAGGAGGGGGTAGTATCAATAACTGTATATAAAACAACATTTTAGGTAAAATTATCATTTTAATTAAAGAGAGCCTATCCTCCATTGTGAAGAACATTTTATTCCATCTTTTGATTAGTTCAGTAATGGTGGTTATTAAATTATTGTAGTTTAGTTTAACAGACTCTTCATGTACTGTTTATACTGGCATCCAAATATTCTAATACATCATTCTCCCAATTAAGCAGGCTATTCTCTCTTAGGTTTTTGTTGATCTTTTTTTTTTAATGTTTTGGATTTATTATGATTAAATTTAAGCCCTGAAATTCTTCAAACTTGCTTAAGGTGTTTATAACATCATGCAAAGAACCATCAATATCACCCAACATTAACAACATATCATCAGCAAATGATTGTTTCTTAGGACAATAGTTCTTATAAATTTGAAAGCCTTTGATATTTAGCTTGTTTCTGATATATTTAGCAAAAGGTTCCAT
This sequence comes from Protopterus annectens, assembly GCF_019279795.1. Taxonomy (NCBI): domain Eukaryota; kingdom Metazoa; phylum Chordata; order Ceratodontiformes; family Protopteridae; genus Protopterus; species Protopterus annectens. Next base: position 204,723,318 of record NC_056735.1, read on the forward strand.
TGAAAGAGCAAACAATAATGGTGACAAAGGACAACCTTGTCTAGTTCTCTTGAGGATTTCTACTGGAGAGGATAGACATGATCCAATTTTCACATAAGCTTGTGCCCCACTATAAATTTTCATTAATTAGTTTTTCAAAATCTGAGGAGAATTCAAAAACAAATCAGAATTCTTTGTAGATAAGACCTGCTAATAGAATCAAAAAGCATTTTCTATGTCTAGGCTGAAAATAGTTAGTTGTTTTGTGTATTTGCTTGTTATGTCTGTTAATGATAGTAATTTAATAATGTTATCTTGCACTTTCTATGAAGAATGAACCCTGTCTGATAATTATATATTATATTAGGTAATATTTTCTTTATCCTATTAGCTAATATTGTCATGAAAATTTTATAATCAGTGTATAGTAATGAAATTGGCCTATATGAATCACAAGATTTTGGGTCTTACCTTGTTTTAATATGGGGGAGATAATTAAGTATTTCCACAATGGGGGTGTTATACATTTTTGCTTAATCATAGAAAAGGAACTCATCATTTTCTTTATTATATATTCAGGAAAAATCTTACATAGCTCAGGATTTATTCCATTCAGTCCTGGAGCTTTATTATCTTTTAAATGTTTTAGTTGCTCTTTCACTTTTGTTAGTGTTGTTTATTTAATATATTATTTTGTTCCATTGACATCTTAGAAGTTATATTTCATTGAATAAAAGTATTTATTACATTATCTGTCTCCAAAAGTGGTGTGTTATTACTTATATCTTTATAATAGTTTTTCAACACTTCTAATATGCCCATTAAGTTAGATATACTCTTAACTGAACCATCACTTTTATATTTAAGCTCATTAATACGATTTTAATTCTTTTTTTTTTTTGGATCTTACTGCTATTTTAAGTAGATATTTGGGATTTACAGCATAAGATTGTAATTTCAGTTTTTCCAGGTTTATGGCTACCTTATGATTCAGACCTTCTAAGCATTTTTTATTTAACCTATTAATTTCATTATGTGCTACTTTTTTATTTGGTTTTGCATCCATTTTTATCTTGTCTATGCTTTTTGTAAATCTAAAAGTTCTTTGTCCCATGCTCTTTTTTTTTTAAGGTACCAAGATTTTATTCTACCATATATATAAACATTAAAGGTGTCCCATAGTATAGTATCAGTCACTTCACCATTATCATTTGTTTCCCTAAACATGTCTATTTCTTTCATTATCCATTCCCTAAAGTCATTTAACTTAGTTATGCAAGCAGGAATTCTCTGTAGAAATCTTAAATCATCTGTATGTGTAGTTAATGTAAAGCTTATAACATTATGGTCCAAAAGTGGACAAGTCATTATAGATACATCACTTATTTTAGAGTATATATTATTTGATACAAAGACCTTATCAATGTTTGTTTGTGTACCAAATCGATAAGAATAGTGAGTATATAATACGGAATAATGTTCTCTTAGACTATGTATATCTTAAAGGTTCATCTGGTTTGTAAAGTCATTTAATTTCTTGGCTTGAGATGTTAGTTTTATTTTATCATTTTTAAAAGCATCATTGCCTGATAATAGGCACTTAAAAATCACCTGTTCCTATATTTTCACCTTTTATATTTAATGTAATCAGGTCCACACATTTCTCAACATATTTAGTACTCAGTCCTGGTATCCAGTATGTATTAATCAAAGTATAATACCTCCTACTGATTTCCAAAATAACCATGCTTAGCATCCCATCTTTATCTGAAATTGTATCTATAATTCTTGGCATAGTATAAGTATTTTTCCATAGAATAAGAGTGCCCCTTCTCTTAGTCTTAAAACATGAATCAGCCAGAATGGTATAGCTATTGAATGAGTATGTGTGTAGATCTTTTTATAATAGATGGGTTTCCTGTAAAAAGATGATCTGGGCTTTATGCATTTTGATATATTTAAGCAAACCAGCTATTTTGACATTATTGTTCAAACCATTAAAATTTAATGATAAACATTTATAAGCCATTGACTATAATGTATATGTTATTACTAATTGAAAGACCTTTCTTCCATGTTGACTTGAAATCTACTGAAAACGTACTTATCATGGATGCATAATGTGTATTAAGCACTACTTTCAAAACCCCACAAACTATTTACAAACACATACATGAAACATCAGGTTTCTGGTTTAGTTAAAAACTTAACTAAACCATCCATCTACGACCTCTCCAATACCAAATGACACAAATTATCCATCTCTGCTTAGAATATAGTATAAAAACAAAAAAGAAAAGTGTTATGAAAGCAACTAAAGAAATCTGAATCCATGAAATATATATTAGAAGGAGAGTGTCCAATATATCTAAAGCTATATGAATATGTCACATATTATGATAGCACCTCTAATATGTAGATATGCCAGAAATACCCACCAGATCAAAGTCTGTATAAACATTAAAAGCTGAAGGTTAAGAAGCTTGTCATTTTTTCCAAAACTTTTCAGGAAACATCAGATAATTTAACCATGTTGAAGTCTTTCATCAGGAAGGGGAGAGAGAGAGAGAGAGAGAGAGAGAGAAAAGGGGGGGCTCACAACCCTCTGTTCAGTTACTAAAGGTTTAGTTATATAACATAAGTCTGATGTTAATATGCATAATGAGTTTTCTAATGCAGCTCCTAGTTCACTTGATGTCATTTAGTTACTAATAGTGTCATTGAATCTGCAGAATGTATACATCTATAACAGAACATAGGCATTTTCAAAGGAGTTAAGCACTTTTATCAGAACTAATTATTTACCATTTAAAGTATCTAATAAAGAATAACAGAATTTCAAGGAAAAAGAATTCCAAGTACAACCATTTAACAAGTTCAAATGGTCAAATGATGTCATCACTGTTGTTTCCTCAAGCTGCAGCTTCATAAACTTGTTAAAAAGTATCTAAATAGGTTCATGCACAACAGAAGTTGTCTCTAGTGAAGAAAAATGCATTTTCAGTAGGAAATTCAGATCTTGAAGCTTTTGGAGTTCACAGAAAGCAAAAAAAAAAAAAAAAAATACCCAGGCTGCCTTGTCAGTGCATGTCATGAATCTCCACAATGAGAACAGTCACACAGACCACCAGTTTCCTCACAAAATATCAACATAATGAAAAAAGTAACCCTTTCATATAAATACAGCTATTTAGAAGTAACAACAGCTGCCTCAAATCAAAAATCATATTATAACATTTCAATCATTTACCCACCAGTTAACCAGGCCAGAGAGAGAAAAAAAGGATCCTAGTACATACATATATATATATATATATATATATATATATATATATATATATAAAACTTACATTTATATATCTATAAAACACAAGTAATGTACTGTATTAATGTTTAAATGTATCTAAACAAAGAGTCTAAAACATCTAGTTAGAAACACTAATCAGAAACATCTTGTTACCCCACCACTGACCCACTAGAAAAAATGCACTTTGGTATTAAGTCAAATTATACTATTACTGAAGAATTAGAAGACATACATCATTTGTAGTTATTTAAAAGGGAAATGTATATAAAGTACTTATAATGGGGAAAAGAGAGAAAAGGAACATTGGTAACAAAAGAGACTAGGGAGAAAGAAGAGAGAGAGAGAGACAAAGAATGTTATTTAAATACTTAGTACTATATGTAATTAAAAGAAATGGATATAGAAAGGAAAAGAGAAAGTTGATATGATAATAAAAATGATCCACATTACCTTACAGCATAGAGACTTTCCAGAATCAAATATATTATGAATCATAAAAATAAAGCATTTAAAAGTAGAAGGAATTTATTCATTTGTCCTTTAGTTTCTTAGTTTTGTTTGCACCTTCCATCACAGACCATCCATTTTTGTTGCCTGTCTTTTCAAACCCTGGGATGACCATTCCATTTCTTCTATGTCCGACAGTATTTTCTTCATTTGGATAATTTCTACTGCTTCTTGTAGGGAATCAAATATCTTCACTCCTTCTGGCAAGATGATTTTTATTCTTGCAGGAAAAAGAATTTGAGCTTTAATATTGGTTTTTTCAAGGACTTAATTAGAGAAACACACTCCTTTCTTCTGGATATGACTGTAGAGGTGTAGTCATTGTCAAAATGAATAACTTTTTCACCCATCTTGATAGGGGAATTAGTCCAAGCTGATTTCAGCACTAAGTCCTTGTCTTGCAAGGAAATAAACCATTTTTGGTTGGGAGGATGGTGTAATGGTTAAGGTGTTTGCCTTACAAACACAACGTACAGGGTTTGAATCTCACAGGGGATGGCTGGCTAAGCTCTTAAAATGGCTTTATAGGAGTACTAATCTATGAACCTATGAACCTATTATAGACCTGGGGTTAGATGAACTCAGAGATGAAGCTAGATTTGCCAGGGACCAATGAGTTTTCTCATTTCCAAAAGAGAGGGATTCAGGCATATCTAGTGCTGATGAAAACCACTTATTGAGGAACTGAATCATGTTAGCACCCTCATCTTTCTTAGGATTTCCATATATTCTTATGTTATTCCTCCTTGATCTACTTTCAAGGTCTTCAAGTTTCTCAATCAGCCTGGTGTTTTGTTTCAGAAGAAATTCATTGTGATGTTCATTTTCTGTCACTCAAGTATCTAGGTCAGTTGTTGTTTCCTCTTAGGCAAGAATCTGTTCAGATTTTTTTTTTATTATTCCATTTAGAAGTTCCAGTTGCTTACTGCATTCTTGTTTAATAATATCCATTTTGTTTTTGAATTTGTCCATTTTTGTGACAGTTCTTGGGATGTTTGTTATTATAAGATGTAATTCTTTATTCACTGCACACTCCTGGTGTGTGTTCTTTGAGTTGCTCATCTTGAGATTTCCAGTAGAAAACTTCTTGACAGGAATAATTAAAAAATTCTCTTGACTATGTATTAATTTTTAGAAAATAATAAAGAGTCTATGTTAATCTAACTTTTAGTATACTTTTAGTTAGATTTTTCTAAAAATTAAAGTATATTTCCTGTCAGGATATTAAAATCTAAGTAGAGCTATGGATTTCTGCTGCTATCAGACTGGTGTCTTGGCCACGCCCCCATGTGATATGTTTTGATATGTAATACTTTACTTTAAAGCCTATTACTTGAGTAAACAGAGATAGAATTTCTCATAGTAGATAACAGTTTGCAGAGGGTATTTATGGCAAACATTAAGTTATTTGCAGACAGCTATTTTTTTCATGAACTATTGTATTAACACTATGTTGCGGTACGCAAGGGATTTGTTTATTTGTGTGGTCCAAGCTTGCCATCATTAGTGCAAAGAGCAGAGGTGGCAAAGGAAAAATTTGACTGCATCTCTTTCTATTTAGTGTACATGAATATGATTCTGCATAAAGCTTACCGGTCAAGTGTTGAAATCTGGATGAACATAAAAGTCAGTCAGAATTTAGTTTAAATACTTCAGGACAGATTCATAAAGGTTACCACAAGTGTAACCTTTCTGAGTGAAAAGACAACAGAAGCTCTGTAATAGGGATGTTCTTAAATTCAGAAAGTGTACACATAGTATACACTTTTTGCTAACTTTTATGAACCCAGCCTTTTGTATCTATGAAACTGAAGTTATTCTCCAAGTTAAAACCTAGAAGAAAGAATGTGTTAGTCTTATACATTGGCTTGCTGCTACAAAATGTAAATTATAATTCAGTGTTAGTTTTTACAGTCCCATACAGGTCTATGTGCATTACACTGTGATTGCAGTTTAAGCCTGAAGGTTTAAATTAACAAAATTGCATGATAATCTATATTTACCAATAAAAAGTAAATGAGCCAAAAAGTTATAACCAGGAAAGGTATGAAAAGGACTCCACCAGGCACAAATGAATCGAAGCTCCGAAGGTAGAAAATGCTTTAATACGCACTTTTAAAACCACTTCACAACAAAGACTGGATCTTGAAAGTACAAACATCCACAATAACGTATCCACATAAACGTTTTCGTCGCCAACTTCATCAGTTATACATCCATTTTAAAAACTTTAATACTTTTATATGCTGTTTGAATTTCATCACCAATCAATTGACCAATCATTTGAACCCATTAATTAGAATTAATTAAATTGACTAGTTGGTTCATGAAAACTTCACATTGAATAATACAAATAAATACAATTCTCTAAAAACATGTATTCTCAACTTATAACATATTTATAATAGTTTATCTAAAAACTTTAAAAACTTTTAAAACCTTTTAATGCAACTTTTTAAAATATTTCTATATTGAACATGAATAGGGCTTATAAGTCTGAAATTGCAACATAGCACCATCTTGTGGCCAAAGTATGAATTACAGTACCAACAACCAGAGCCTTAGAAATTCAATAGAAAAATGTATTTTTGGAAATGTATAAAAAGATGACAATAAATACAAACTGAATACAACCTCTTTAAATTAAAGCTTGGCAGCTCTCATCTTCAAAACTGGGGCCAATGATACCATATAATTGAGCCCAAAATTACGATTTGCATCTAAAAAGTTGCCAATACAATTCTTTATAATCAATAAGTGTTTCCCACATCCCACCTCTTGGATTAGTGGGAACAACTTCTAAAACAAAAAATACGAAACCTGTTGTATTACATTTTGTTGAATGTTTGCTCAATGCATTTTTTTCATTCATCACCCTGACATCGTATAAGTGCTCATATATTCTCTGTCTGAGCTTTCTTTCACTTTTTCCAACGTAGAAGGAGGGACATTTTTTACAAACAGCTAAATATATGATGCCTTTGGTGTCACAATTGGCAAATGTGTTTAAATGCAGGGTCATATTTCTTGCTTCTAAAAACATTGTTTCCCCACAATTCAAATATATACAATATTTACATTTCCCACATTTTTGTAATCCTTTCTTGGATTTGTTGTTGTTATTGCACGTGTTAATTTTCGTCCCTACTTCAAGATAATTCTTGATGCTTTTCCCTCTACGGTATACATGAGTTAGTTTTTTGTCAAAAATAGATTCCAGGTCTGAAAATTTTGAAAAACTGTCCCATTCCCTTGAAAATATATTCCTAACAAAAGCTGATTGTTCATTGAAAGTAGTAATTAGCCCTGTCTCATTTTCACCAAAGCTACATGCCGGCCCTGAATTGTGTGTCAGTTTTTCTTCTTTCCCTAAGATGGGTGCAAAAGTATCTGCTCTTTTTATATTGACTTCTTCCATAACTTTGTTAAACATTTCCATAGGGTACCCTCTCTGAATAAAAAGGCCCCTTAAATAGTTAGTTTCATCAAGAAAGACCTTATTATCCGAGGTCATTCTACTGCACCTGACCAATTGTCCTTTAACCACCCCCTTCTTCTGGTGGGGGGGATGGCAACTGGTGTAGTGCAAATAAGAGTTGGAAAAGGTTTCTTTCCTGAAAATTCTTGATGTAAATTTCCCTTCTTTTTTCTCTATATGAACATCTAAGTATTTCAATTCCTGTTCATCAAAGTTACTGGTGAATTTCAAAAAAGTGGAGGTGTTGTTAACAAACGTCAAGAGGTTATTGAAATTTTCCTCACTGCCTTTCCAAAAAAACACAAATCATCTAAATACCTGGTATAAAGGGAGCATTCATTGATCAATGGAGAATTGAGAAGAAAATTTTCTTCCCAGAAAGCCATTATAATGTTTGCGTATGCAGGTGCACAATGTGCACCCATCGCAACACCTTTTTCTTGTTTGAAGTACTCCCCTTGAAAATAGATGAAATTATTTTTCAATACTATTTCCATTAATGTTAAAGTGTTTGTGAAATCAGTGTGTGTCAATTTTTTACTTCCAATTAATTTTTCTTCAAACCAGGATAGACCTAAATCGTGTGGAATACAACCAAACAGATCAATCACATCCATGGTTCCAAAGGAAGCATTTTCACTGTATAGGGAGGGTTTGATTCTTCTCAACAAATCCCAGGAGTCTTTTAGAATATTGTCACAACCTTCAAGTACATGTTTGATCTTGTGATCAACAAATTTTGCAAGAGGGGCTGTTATTGATCCTTCTGCTGACACGATGGGTCTGAGGTGGGGGGGTCGCAGGGATTTTTGTGAACTTTAGGTATCCCAAAGATGCAGGGAATTTTTGGTTTGTCTACGACCAAAAATTTGTAGGTATTTTGATCTATAGAACCTTGCATTAACATGTCATATAGTAGGACCTGAATCTTTCTGTATGCTATGTTCACTTCGTTGATAGATACCCTGGTGTATTTGTCTGAATCATTAAGTAAATCCAACATTTTCCCTTCGTATTGAATTGTTTCCATAACCACGACCCCTCCCCCCTTGTCAGGTTTCATTACTCTCAGGTTGTGATTATCACTAATAGCTCTTAAAGTGTTTTTCTCCTCCTGAGTTAAATTGGAGTGAAAGGTTTTTGTTGTCAGGTGGGTTCTTATTTCGTGTTCAACCTTTAATTCAAAGTTCTTAAGTTGGGGGTGTGTGGGAGGGTTAAATGTACTTTTCCGCTTCAACCCTTGTCCATCATGGTCAAATGTTTTGTCTTTGAAAAAAAGCTCCAAATTCTTTTTCCGGATAAACAACTTGATATCTATCAATAGTTTGAAAATATCCGTTTTTTGTGTAGGGACAAAGGTGAAGCCTTTGGAAAATAAATCAAACCAACTCTTGTCTATGCTGACACTGGAATAATTGTATATATTAAATCCATTGAAAGTACAGGTGTTAAGGTTGCTGATAATGCCACTTGCTAATTCCAACCCTGACGTGTCGTCTGAAAGGGTCTCCCCCCCCTCCCCCTGTAGTTTTTTGAATTGTAGTAAACCTTCCCTTGTTGCATGAGCCTCTCTGATCTCCTTAATTGGGGATATTCTTTCTTGATGAAACTAACTATTTAAGGGGCCTTTTTATTCAGAGAGGGTACCCTATGGAAATGTTTAACAAAGTTATGGAAGAAGTCAATATAAAAAGAGCAGATACTTTTGCACCCATCTTAGGGAAAGAAGAAAAACTGACACACAATTCAGGGCTGGCATGTAGCTTTGGTGAAAATGAGACAGGGCTAATTACTACTTTCAATGAACAATCAGCTTTTGTTAGGAATATATTTTCAAGGGAATGGGACAGTTTTTCAAAATTTTCAGACCTGGAATCTATTTTTGACAAAAAACTAACTCATGTATACCGTAGAGGGAAAAGCATCAAGAATTATCTTGAAGTAGGGACGAAAATTAACACGTGCAATAACAACAACAAATCCAAGAAAGGATTACAAAAATGTGGGAAATGTAAATATTGTATATATTTGAATTGTGGAGAAACAATGTTTTTAGAAGCAAGAAATATGACCCTGCGTTTAAACACATTTGCCAATTGTGACACCAAAGGCATCATATATTTAGCTGTTTGTAAAAAATGTCCCTCCTTCTACGTTGGAAAAAGTGAAAGAAAGCTCAGACAGAGAATATATGAGCACTTATACGATGTCAGGGTGATGAATGAAAAAAATGCATTGAGCAAACATTCAACAAAATGTAATACAACAGGTTTCGTATTTTTTGTTTTAGAAGTTGTTCCCACTAATCCAAGAGGTGGGATGTGGGAAACACTTATTGATTATAAAGAATTGTATTGGCAACTTTTTTTAGATGCAAATCGTAATTTTGGGCTCAATGATATGGTATCATTGGCCCCAGTTTTGAAGATGAGAGCTGCCAAGCTTTAATTTAAAGAGGTTGTATTCAGTTTGTATTTATTGTCATCTTTTTATATACATTTCCAAAAAAATACATTTTTTCTATTGAATTTCTAAGGCTCTGGTTGTTGGTACTGTAATTCATACTTTGGCCACAAGATGGTGCTATGTTGCAATTTCAGACTTATAAGCCCTATTCATGTTCAATATAGAAATATTTTAAAAAGTTGTATTAAAAAAGTTTTTAAAAGTTTTTAAAGTTTTTAGATAAACCATTATAAACAGGTTATAAGTAGAGAATACATGTTTTTAGAGAATTTTATTTATTTGTATTATTCAATGTGAAGTTTTCATGAACCAACTAGTCAATTTAATTAATTCTAATTAATGGGTTCAAATGATTGGTCAATTGATTGGTGATGAAATTCAAACAGCATATAAAAGTATTAAAGTTTTTAAAATGGATGTATAACTGATGAAGTTGGCGACGAAAACGTTTATGTGGATACGTTATTGTGGATGTTTGTACTTTCAAGATCCAGTCTTTGTTGTGAAGTGGTTTTAAAAGTGCTTATTAAAGCATTTTCTACCTTCGGAGCTTCGATTCATTTGTGCCTGGTGGAGTCCTTTTCATACCTTTCCTATATTTACCAATGCTATGCACCTGAGAGAAGTACATAGCATTAGATTAGCTTTAGGGTTTAGCATAACTGTAGTTATAGCTGATTTCCAGAACTGAGACTGTGTTTCTAGAGATGTTCAACTGTCAAGTGTTTCTCCAAATGCTGCATTATTAACTGCAAGTATTTCCTTTTAGTTTTGCTGAAGTTAGCTTTTACAATATTCACTGAGAAATCAATAACTTCTTAAAGCCACTTAAGGTTTAATGATATTTAGTATAAAAAAAAAATTCTGACAATGAATAAACCGAAATAACACTCACTGTGAGTGAGAACAACTGAAATTATTTAATTAAGCTAAAATTGTCCTTATTACCTACAGGTATCCATTTGTTCTTGACTTTGACAAATTTCCATGAAATATTGCATCTAAAGCTTTGGACTGGGGTCATAAAGGCTGATGAGTGATGCTTTAGGACTCAGAGTAATACATTTTTTAGACATTTACTGTAAGCTTTAGAAGTTATGGAATAACACTGCAGTCTAAATTTGAAACTCCATCTAACGCCAAGGTAAATGTATATGTCTTTTAGAATTCAAAAGCAAATAATACTTTTGTTTTAATTATTTGTCTTCTGTCTGCCTATACTTTAATCATTGCTATTAAATGAGATAGAGAGAATCCTGAAAATGAATTATTTCATTTTCAGTATTATTTATTGCACCAAGAGCAATGGCTTGCATGAAAGGTGTTTTTTTCTGCCCTTGTTCACTACAGGTCTTCATTTGAGTTTGCATTGCAAAAGCTCAAAAAAACTTGTATTTCATGAGTTCCAGTTAATAGAAAGTAGGTACAGCTACACTTAAACTTGTAAGAATACAAGCAAATTCAATAACAAAAACATTCTTTTTTTGTAGAAGGACAAGTCCCCTGTACCTCTATATTGGGAACTTTACCCCCAGATTCCCTTATGTTATAGGTTCATATGGTAAGTACTAGGCCAGCTGCCCTTGATGATCATGTTAAGCCTAAGCCAGTTTACCTTTTGGTGCTTGACTTAATCTCTCCTATTTGGTGTTAAATTGGCATTACCCATCTCATGACCAATAATTAATAATTGCCCCTAATGAGTGTAACTGGGATCATACCATATTATTATTATTATTATTATTATTATTATTACCATAATATCATTATTATTCTCATGTCAAGTTCACTGCATTTTGGAGAAAGAGTGAGCAATGACTGGTAGTGCAACGTCAGTCTCACACTTAGCTAAAATTCTGGGAGAATGGAGGAGTACCTAGGAGGTACTGCCAGCACAGCTAGCTGGAATTTTATAAATAATTATATGTAATTTGTGATTATCAAACTGATTTATACAAGATGCTTGTGTTACAAATATATTAAAACAGTATGCCATGAGTTTAACAAACTGACTTATACAGATGTATGTGTTGAAAATGTATTTGTAAAGTGCTTGTGTTTGAAATGTATTCACAGTGTGCATTACTGTAGAGAACAGAAATGTACATGCACTATTGTAACTGCTTAAATGTATATTTTTAAGAGAGGAAACTGGAGGGTTAACCTCCATCCAGCAAACTTTAGAAAAATATCTGAAATTAAATCACTTTATAGGGTGGGCCATAAAGTGCTAGCTTACATGTTTCAATGCAGCCAGAGACACAAAATCTGTACTAGGAAGCTTTCTGTATTGTCTTTGGGGTGAACTAATTACTACTCTGGAAGTTTGGAGGTGTGCAATTGCTTTATGACTTCCAGCACTTGCCAGATGTTTGAACAAAAGCCCTTGTGTGTTTATTTTTACAGGTACATGCTAAACCCTGTCAGCTACCAGCAATGGGGGTTTGCATTTGAACTACAGGTCAGATGACCAGAAGTGATGTCCTTTTTAGATATTATTTTGAGAAGTCTTTTAGTGAGACAGAGCATTCTATATTCTGTCTTGGAACTGACAACAAGAATAACCATTCACATTATCTGCCCTGCTCTATTAAGTAACTTATTAAGGAATAGTAGAATTATTTTAGATTCAGTCAGGAATATAGTGAAGCTTAGTTTAGATATTGTTTTTCTTTATTTGTCTGAGCCTGTCCTTCAATGTTATTTTAAATATTTCTTGTTATTTGAACTCTGATGCCACTGTGAATACAAACTTAGTATTTTCATGTTCCTTTATTATTAATTATTAAATATATTGAAACCTTTAATTATGGATGATCTTTGTAGACATATTTAAGTTTTAAAAGTAGTTGCATATTTATTTGGTGACATTGTGTGGGTCACTCCTAATAGCCTTGCTCTTGGTCAAACTACCATTTGTATTAATATTAAGTTAACTCAGTATATTGGGTACCCTTGGAAGAGACTTAAGGTAGCTGGCAGGAGTGCCTGGTGGCAGTCATAACTACTGTATAGTCTGGGCAGAAGGGGGCATAGCTAGTAAACCTGTGCCAGCCTTTCCCAGGTGTGTGTTTGTGTGTGTGTGTGTGTGTGTGTGTGTGTGTGTGTGTGTGTGTGTGTGTGTGTGTGTGTGTGTGTGTGTGTGTGTGTGTGTGTGTGTGTGTGTAAAAGAGTCTATGTCATCTACCTGGGCAGGAACCCAAAGCACTGGTTAGGCAGAGGGGGTGCTGGAAGCCTTGGCTTTCACACTCAGCTGAGATCTCAACTCTATAGCTATACCAGTGAAGAGTCTTATTGGGGATCTGGAGAAAGAGGGAGAAACTGGCCCCGGACTGACTGTGGCCGCTGTGTGCTCTTAAGGGAAATTGCACTTGATGCAGGGGGTTGCATCTGGAAATACTGTGTGTGTACCTGTTATCCTCCCAGAGAACATGCCCCCAGAGGAGCCAGTTATGAGGATTGATGCTCCTTGATTACTGGCCCAGAGGTGGATGGTTGTCACATATTGCTTGGCAGTGGTAGGATATCCACATTACATATGGGTTGGCAGTAGTGGTGGGATATCCACATCACACCTAATAATAGGCACACTGAGGAATATGATCTCATGCTGGTCACAGTGACATAAGGAATCGATAATACTTGCTGTCATGCTCCAGCAACTGTGATATGAGCTTAGATGATGCAAGCAGCTGACTGTAAGTCCTTCAACCTTCAATAAATCCTTATTGCCTGAACATAGAATTCTGATGATGTCAAATATGCAGCCCAAATTTTTTATAAAATTTCAGTATAAACTAGAATATGTCCATGTGAGCATATGACTGCATTAAGAATATAGTTTATTTCCCTTCCTATTAATGAAATTCATGGATAGAAAATAAAGAAACTGCCAGAGCTGGGAGACTAATCAGTATGGGATCGTTAAGGTTGCATGTTTGCTATTTGCAGATTATGTTGTCCTCTTAATCTCAAGTGACCATGATCTACAATGTGCATTAATGTGATTCCCTCCTCCATCTGACACAGCTGGGATCCATATAATTAGTTATGATTCTCTCCTACAAAATGTGGACTGGTCACTACTGATGAAAGAAGAACAGATACTTTAAGATGAAAAATGTGAGTATTTTTGGGTCACACTCATGAGAATAGGGAGACTGAACAGTAAATGTAAGCAAAAGCAGCAGTGCTGCATGCACTGTGTCATACTCTTGTGCCAGTCAAGTAACTGCTAACTCAAATGATAAAGCTGTCAGATTGCCTGTGAGTCTACATCCCCATTCTCCCCTGTTTTAATGAGGTTTGGATAACAACTGAAAAGATGAAATTACAAATGCAAGCAAGAGAAATTATGTTCTATCTAGGTATCACTGAGTTCAGTCTCCTGATTCAGGGAAATACTTTACTGGGTAGAAAGATCTTAAAATAGAGCCAGTTCTCTCCTGAATGGTTTGCTAATTCTGTGAGGCTGTGTCCTGCATCTGGCAAGATGTATATAAGGTACAACATGGAAGGATGCCCTAAAGTAGACCTATGATATGCTGAGAGATTATATTGCCAAACATGCTGGTGAATGCCCATGTATGACACAGGATGGTCTAGATGGTGCTGGTTGGATTGAAGAATTTGTGACCACTTTGCTGCCACCATGACCTCATCAGATAAGCTGTTTAAAAATGGATGGATGGATGGATGGATGGATGGATGGATGGATGGATGGATGGATGGATGGATGGAGTGAGTAACATTTCTTTAATAAATGCAAACTTAAGGATTATAGATGACTCTTTACAAACTTGGAAGGCTTACTATCAGGTAAGATGATGAAAACTGAGACAGTTAGACCTTCCTGAAAATGTTAGGAATTATATCATACTGGTGCTACTGTGAAAGAAAGCAATCTACAGTATAAAGTGTTTCTATTCTGCTCTGGCTATTATTGACTCTTTAGTAATAAATATAGAAACACCATGTGTAGTATATCCAAGGCTTCTTTTAGTTAAACAAAATTAAGTAATCTAGTGAGAAAGACCATATCTATAATCAGGTCCAGATATATAGTGTAAAGAATGGAACTTAGATCCCATTTTAGTGAGTTTTAAGCTATTCATATTAAACTTGTCAAATGTGTAACTTTGAATCAAATTCTGTAAAGTGCATTCTGACTAAGTCACTGTTATGTGCTTCTACTGAGAGTGAAAACAAAAGACACTCATACAGATCATACAGATCATAGGTCTTTTGAATCCTGGATTGTGCTAAGAGACTTCATGCCCTTTGAATTGATTACTCTGTAAGAGCATCACTTTGCAATTTCATTAAAACACAGATTTCCGGTAAGTATTGAACGTTACTCACATTAGATAACATAAACCTTATTAAATATTTTATATATATATATATATATATATATATATATATATATATGTATATGTATTTTTACACAGTAACATGCTGTCAGACTTAAAATGGCATATCTTCATTTTGTTCTAAAAGTTAGATATAGAGATATTTTCATACATGCCAAGCCTGCATTTGGCTCAGTAACAGGTGAGATAACTTTCACTAAGATTGTGCGTACCTGTTAGAAACAGACAGTTGCTTGCAGAACTTAAAAATCAAATAATAATTCATCATTTCAAGCAAACCTTTAGGCATATTATTTTAAAAACCATTAATGCATGTGCTTCAGATAGAATAAATAAAAATATCCCAGACAAATGATGAAATTCTTCCATTGAATCTGCACTGTAAAGAATGTCAAAATATTTGTTGAATAATTGTAAACTCACACCACAATGCCTGTGTGATGCCCCTGCACTGGACCAGTAATCAAGGAGTCTCAATCCTCACCACTGGCAACAGCTAGGGGGTGTACACACTGGGAGGATGACAAGTACACATGCAGTAAAGTACAATTTCCCTTAAGAGCACAGCATACAGAGATCACAGTCAGTCTGGGGCTGGTTTCTCCCTCTTTCTCCAGATCCCCAATGACACTCCTCACTGGCACAGCTATAGGGTTAAGATCTCAGCTGAGGGGCCAAGCCAAAACCTCCAGCTCCCTCTGTCTCCAACCAGTGCTTCTTGTCCCTGCCCAAATAGCTGACACACACAGACTTTGAGATTTGATTTATACACACACATACACACACACACACACACACACACACACACACACACACACGCACACATGCACACATGCACACACACACACACACACACACACACACACACACACACACACACACACACACATACACACACACACACAAAGACACACACACCTGTGGAAGGCTGGCACAGGTTTACTAGCTATGCCTCCTTCTGCCCAGACTATAAGGTAGTTTCCACTGCCACCAACCTCTACTTATCAGCTACTATAAGGCCCTTACAAAGGGTGTCCAATCCTACTGTGTAATGTTACTTTTAATCCAAACAGTAATTTGACCAAGACTTGCAAGGCTATTTAGGAGTGGCCTGTACAGTGACAGCAAATAAATATGCAAATACTCTAAGAGTTTAAATAAGTCTCATAAATATCAGCCACGAAGACAGGTTTAGATATATTTAATAATAAATAATAAAAGAACAAGACAATACTCAGAAAATGAACAGTTACTTCAGAGTTCAAAATCACAGGAAATATTTTAAAACAACATTGCAGGACAATCTCAAATAAATATAGAAAACATCTAAATACTATATTCCTAACTATATCTAAAAGAAATTACTGTACCCTAGTTACTTACTATTAGCAAGGCAAGTGCAGATGGTGATGATGATGAGTGGATGTTTTTGCCAGGTCCATGACAAAATACCAAATGCACAGTCTCTCTCTTAGAGAGTTCTTAAATTAATATCACATTTTACTGCTGGGTTAGCTTGAGTGACATCACTCTATGTCACCTGACTTCAGTCCCCAGGTTTAACAGAAACTTAATAGGATTTAACATCTCTGTGTTAAAAATACATATCTCTCAGATGTTTGCCAGATCTTGGAAGTCGTAAAACAATAAAACACTTTACATTTTAAACCTAGTAATTACTTTTATTTTCAAGAAAATAAGAATAAATTCTAGTGCTAGACATTGTGTCTGCTATTGAACTGAAATGGAGAGATAACATATTTTGTTTATGGCCCAGCTATAAAGTAACTTAACCTCAACTATTCTTAAGTTTTGCAGGGTAATCTTTTAAGTTCCAGCAGAGTATGCTGCGGTTACATTCTTGAAGCTCAGTACATAACATACAGTTCTGTATAAATCATATCAATATTCACAAATGACATAGAATTATTTACAAAATTCCAGATAGCTGGGCTGGCAGTGTGACAGCCCGTGTTATCCATTTTTTATGAAATGTAAATAACAATGTTAGTTTCATTATATGTGTTTAATTTTGCTCTTGCGTGAATGTTCTCTTTGCATTGCTGCATTGTCTCAGTGTAGCTGTAACTCTGCATTTCTGAACTGAGTTTGGGTCATGATTAAAACTGGCCTCTGGACACGCCATTTACCTAAATGACAAACTGATTAATAAATATTTAAGTAAGTAAGCACATGCATACGGACAAACATAAATACACAAATAAAAAAATAATCTTTTCTCAAAATGTTGACTTTATAATTAATATACAGTGCTTACAGTTGCAGTAGTTTAAAGTAAATACAGGATGTAAAATATGTTACCTATATGTCAGAGCTTATTGGTATACAAATACTCTCATAATATTGTAATAGTTTAGTAATGAAGGTAATAAAATGGCATGTTTTGGGAACTACAGCAAAAGTGTATAACCCAGAGATATATGATAATAATGATAACACAAAGTCATTAGACAAGATTTTATGCAAGAGGGATTTATTTGTTCTACTGTACTCCTTCATATAGAAGAGGTCCCCACACCTCAATTAACAGAATACACAGTCTTCAAAGTCATATAAATTCAGAGTAAAATGAATACTTTTGCAGAAAAGGAAAGCATTTTCCTTACTCTGAGGCACAACATCAATTTAATATATTTTGGTATTGGGGTTTGTTAGTTACAGATCCCTCCTCCCACATCTAGCCTCAACTATATATATATATATATATATATATATATATATATATATATATATATATACTTTATTCATTGTTTCATAGGTAAATACTAGGCTAACTGCATTTGTGGGCCATCATAGCCTAGCTGATTATCTCATTAGTTAAAATTATCCATACCTAATTCCACAATCTATATGTATTAGTTCTGGGTGAGATTGTGATTATTTCTAGGGAGCACACTGAGTATTTAGGTTGCTGTCCACATAAGTTCCCAACTCCCTAACTGCATGGTTGACTGTTAGGGGAGTATTATCAGTGTGGAAATTTCCCCTGGGTGGAGAGTTTCCCCAAAGGATACAATAGTACACTATTGGCATTTTGTTTTAGTTCATGGCTCTGGCACCAGTTATTTGTTTGGGATAAACCTTTATTCAGAATTGCTTGGTCATTTGGGGATTCAGTGACTGCTCTTAATTTGCAGTCAGCTGCAGACTTTGCCAGCTAGAAACTCTTGGTGTTTACTTTTATGTCACAGAAGTAGATACCAAACAGGAAGGACCCCAGTACTGATACCAATAGAGCACCACTGGTGACTGATCTTTTTGTAGAGGCAGCTTCCCCTATGTTGAGCTTCTGATTCCTATCTGGGAACCAGCTGGCAATCCATTGGGTGGCATCGGTGTTTATTCCCAGTTGGGTAAGCTTCTCCACTATACCTGAGTGATGTATTGCACTAACTGCTTTGCCTAGATCTATGAATGTGACATGTACCATCTTGCCTTAGTTCATTGCTTTGGTGACTTTTCTGAGGAAACCTAATAGGATGAGTAAGCAAGACCTGTATTTTATGAACCCAAACTAGGATGCATCCAGTGTTTGGAGGTTCCCTATGCCCTGCTTGATTAATTGATGAGTCTATTCATAGTGTTACAAATGATTCTGGTCAGACTTATGGGTTGGTAATTGCCTGGGGTCAGTGAATGACTCTCTGTTGTGCTGAGATATGATCTCTGTTCCCATCCATTCACTTGGTACAAAGTCTGTGTGGTAGCCGAACTAGAACAGCATTGTTAGGGGCAGAGATAAATCATGCTTCCTGCTCTTTAAGATATATCATGGGATATTGGCTGAGTCTGTTGATGTAGAACTCCTGCATGAAGGCATGGGTTCTCAGTTTCTGAAATATCTTGTGAGAGAATAGGAAATGAAAGAGGGTTAAAGCGGGAACTGAATTGATCTTCTAGTAAGTTTGCTATGTCTTCAGCTTCAGTGTAGGTGGTGTTGTTCACCACCAGCTCAGTGCATTGCTGTGTAGAACTCTTAAGGTTGTGAACATACCTAAAGAAGGCTTTATGATTGTCTTTGGCAGGGGTGGCTCTCTTTGACACAAACTTCACTTTGGTGGTTTTGATTAAACTTCTGAA